>NC_140490.1:11552421-11987421 GCF_964271855.1 Acomys minous
ACAGACTAAGAAAAGTGCAGGACGTCCAGCAGAAGAAATAAATAAATGATGGCAAGAAATCATTTGATTGAAGATTTTATCCGTGCACCAGTGACCTTATTATTGTCTGGAGACACGTCTCTGACCCCTGTCGGGTGGAGGAAATACTGCTCTTGAAATCATAGGCCTTGGATCTCTCACATTACCTGCTGAGATTCAACTTCTTTGTTTTAATTTTGGAATGGTAACAATGAGACTGTACATGGAAATACTTCTTAAACTCTTAAGTATTGAAGAAATAGCAATTTCAGTATTTGTACGCATTTAAATCACTGCCATTATATGTGATTGTTTATTGCTACAATGCTGGCTAGAACCAGTTGCTAACAATTTGGGTGTTGGGTGATTTTCAAAATCCTTCTCTGGTAGATTTCTCATTTTTCACGTCTATTTGCTGAATCCACAAATCCCTGCACACACAGTTAATTCAGTGTGGTTAACAGTTGTGAAATGGTAAACTATGATAGTCTCCTTCCTGTAAAATATTAGTGTCTGAGTCTATATCTCGGATCTGCCACTTTGTTACCCATGCCGCTTACTTAATCAGAATGACACGGGCTGTCCTGGGTCTTCCAGGAATGCTCTAGTTTAGTTACATATTCAGTAGTCAGAAGCTAATAGAAGGCAGAAAGTAGCACCATCAGTCCAGGAATGTGTGGACAGTGTCCTGTCATCAAGCGAGGGAGAGGTTGTGCTAGAAACACAATTCAATGCTCCTAGAAACAGCTGATGGGCTTGAAAGATTGCTCAGTGCTTAAGAACATACGCTACTTTTGCAAATGACTCATGTTTGCTTGCTAGCATCCATGTAGGGCAGCTCACAGGACGTGTAGCTCCAGCTGTAAAGGATCTCCTGATACCTCTGACCTCCATAGCAATCTGCACTCATGCAAACATGCCCACCCACTGGGAAAAACATATGTACAGATCACAACAAATGATAAAAATAAATCTTTATTTAAACAAACAGTTCACTAAACTCCCAAGAGTCATGAAACTTTTAAACCACGGTATACACATAAGGAAAATGTAGCCATTCCTCAAATAACCACTCTCTTGGTAGTAATAGCAGCACACTGATGTCATCTATTTCTATATATTCAGTGCTTTGGAGTTCTCTAAGTGCTTTAAAGCATATTGTCCCACAACAGTGTTTGCTTATGCCCAATCCATCCTTGTTCTGGGATATTAAACTTCAATATTATAGAGTGTAACAGCTCAAGGCCCCTGGTAGCTTATATTTTTGGAGAATCTGCTAAGTACGAACTTGATTCAATTTTTTTTTGGTATCATTCAGTATTTCAAGCACAGAATTATGTTATTGTCTTTGGTTATAAGCATAGGAAGCAGAAATCAAGATGCTGGCTTGCCTCCGTCTCTCAAGGCTCCTGGAAGAGCTGGGATTTGAACTTTAACCTTCTGAACTTTAGCAGCATGTCCTGTCTGGTTCCCATATTCATAGCCTGCATTAGCCTGTGAGACTGATTCTGCTAGCTATCTGACAGAAATGGGGCTGTGTTGACAAGAGGGCCACACAGCAACTGCTGGGTTGTGATGTGTTTTATCTTGGAAAAGATAATGAATACTTAATGATTGCCTGGTGGATTCTACTACTCCCCGCCCTGGGAGCTGGCAGTAACAGCTGATTCACTTTAGGAAAGCAGGTCAGATGGAAAAAAAAAAATCAATGGGTTGAGGTGCGGAAGAAAAAAAAAAAATAGAACAGCTGAAGGAAACAAATTACTTTTAAATTTTACCTCTATAATTTCAAAGCCAAAGCAACTTATTTTGAAATTGAGGTCAAACAGTAATATCCAAGAGTATGTGGCACCAGTGAAACCTAACATACAGGAATGTATTTATTTTAAGGATGCTCTGTTTGTAAGTGCACATACATCCTCTGTGGCAGATAACAAGAATGTGAGAATTGAAGAGCCATGGGGAGAAGCGAGTAGTAATTGAAGTGAGTATTAAAAGGAAGGGGAACCCATAGATTTGATCCCTTTGATCTGGAGTTTAGCTGTTTTAGACTATACTTAGGTATTAAAACTATCAGAACTGCCAGGTGTGGTGGCACACGTCTTTAATCCCAGCACTCAGGAGGCAGAGGCAGGCGATCGCTATGAGTTCGAGGGCAGCCTGGTCTACAGAGTGAATTCCAGGACAGCCAAGGATACACAGAGAACGCCTGTCTTGAAAAAGCAAACAACAGCAACAACAACAGCAACAACAACAACAAAACAAAAAACAAAAAACCACAACAACTATCTGAAGTGATGGTTCCCTACCAGCCCAGGTGCCTCCCCTGTCTTTCTCTCTCACTTGCAAACTGATAGCACACTAGAGTTTCTATGTGGTTTCTTGACCGCGTCACACCTAGTCAGTGGCAGTCTTTTGCAAAACTGAAATCTATAGAAGATGGAGATCCTGGCGATAAAGCCAAAGTCTTAAGGTATAACAATTTCCACAATAAGAAAAATGGCCTGCTCATGTTAGTACTCTGCCCCTCTTTTTCTGCCGTGCAGAACTTTTGTTTCTGTTGCTATTCTTTTCCTTTTTTTTTTTTTTCCGTTTGTTTGTTCATTTAGGATTTCTTGAATTCTAAGTAAAGGGGTGATACTTAGAGTCGGAGGGACACCTAGAAAGTTTATAGTTCAGTGTTATAGAAAGTGCATATTTTTTATTAGTGACATGATCACAGATTTTGAAAGGACTCTGTTATCATATGCTTGATCTTCGGTTCTTACCATATACATTGGAAGATTAAAGGCTTGGAGACCTTTTCCAATTAAGACAGTGGTTTAGTTTTGCTTGACCACTTTTTTCAAATCTATACTGAAGAACCCTGTCTGGGAGAGAGCCAGCTGGTGGCTCTCAAACTTCAGTACCATTGGAGCCACTTGGAGACCATGTCAAACATCGATCTCAGTGTCGTAAGATGACAGCTGTGTCTGCTTCTCACATTTACCCCATAAGTCTCTGACTATCACTTGGAGTGTAAAGGCCTTGATCACATGTTGTCTGGAGTCAGAGGCACAAACAATGTTTTTCTTTAAACAAACTCACTAGGTCAGTGGTTCTGAAGCCATGGGTAGCGACGTATGGTGTGGGGCAGTCACCTAAGACCACGGAAAACCACAGATATGTTGTTAATTGTTACTCTGGCTGTTAAGAAAGTGTCTGTTCCAAATAGAGTCTCCAAAATTCCTGACTGAAGTGTAGCAGCAGGATGAACTGACAGTGTTGGGGTGGGTGTCACTGTGTCTAAAAAGACTGATACGGAGGACTTCTGCTGAATTTCCAGCAACTGCAGGGCAAGGCCTCCTTGGGAGAAGTTCTTCTTTTATTTTTATTTTTACTTATTCTTCGTGACAGTAGCAAATTACAGTTAGGAAGTAGCAGCAAAAATAATTCTAGCGTCAGGGATCACCACGACATGAGGAATTGTGTTGAAGGGTCTCAGCATTAGGAAGGTTGAGAACCAATGCGGCTACCTGCTCAAAAGAAAGGCTCACTGGCCATTAAGTACACAGACGCATCCTATACTGTTCTGCTGGTCTGTTTCTTTCCTCTTACCACCATAAACACACTCACCTCCCCCTGCATATAAGCTGTGGGCTCTGCAAGTGTTTCTTTGCATGCTTAGAGACCCTCTAAAACTCTGCCCTCAAAAATAACTAATCAATGATGCTCCTTAGAAAAGCTTGCTCTTGCCTCAAGGAAAACAAAGCAAATTTGGAGATAACGCCTATCCTTCGTATCTACTTGAATCTGAACAAAAGAAAACAAATCACTTTTCAGAGCAAAACATCCACAGTAGCGATCCATGACAAGAGAAAGCCTTGTTCCCTTCTGGTATGTGCATGGGGTGGCCCCTCAGGCTGCGTCCCAGTTCTTACTCACCTGTCCCGGCAGCGCAATGCCTTTGATGACAATATGAACAGTGCAGAGTGACCGTGCATAGCTTTGCCTCTAGTGCTTTTAGGAGTCATCGCAAGGTGGGCCGAAGCACTAACAATCCACTTACTAAACACTTAAAGATTATTTTTCAAGGTAAAAATTAGTGGCTGAGGTATGTTTATTCTCCTATCTCCATAACGACCTGGCTGATTGGATTGGGATTTAGAATCTAGGGCTCTTTGGACCGGAATTAACCTCAGGCTGGAGGAATAGCCAGAGCCTAGATGAGCCTCCTAAGGAGTGAGCACCCACCCACTCACCATTCCCACTCTCCTTTTCCTCAATGTACAGCAATTGATGTCAACAATTTGCAAGCGGGGCCCACCTCAGGGATTTGTGACGATCTCCTCACTATTAGTAGCTCATTAGAGCAGACATGCTAAATGCTGCTGGTAGGGAGTAGGGCAACAGAAGGCTTGCCTCCCCAAAATGACACATGCAGCTCTCTGGGGAGACCTGGGAAACTTGCAAAAAACGCTTCCAAGAGAATTGTTTACTTGCCATTTAGGGATTATTTACCATTTAAGGATTCTTGTGCGCGCTGTCTTGTGTGTTTCAATCATGTCCCCAGGGTGAAGTAATTCTTTACAAATATCACCAACATTTGTCTCAAATTTCACAATATTTTGAAGAAATAATATAGTTGAAAGCTACTTAAATGTTTTTTTGCAATGCCTACTGTGCGAAGCCACTCTTCAGGCATAACATGGCTATTGGCATCTTCATCGGGGTAGCAGAGGCCACTTTTCAGAAACCTTCAGCAAGGTGGGAACCTTGGAGATTCATGGAAGGAGGAGTTAGGGAGGGTAATTGAGGAGGGTAATATTCCTGGCCTTCTTTTCACTCCTCTCCAGATATGTGTGATTCCTCTCCAGGTACAAGGAGTCTGGCAGTGCTAGGGTGTGTACAGGGTGGCAATTTAACTGACAGGGATATATATATATATATATATATAATACATTTTCTAATTAACTCTCAGCAGGATGGATATTGAATGTCCTCAAAGCACTTGTGGAATATTTTCCTTAAATTCTACCTGAAGTGAGTTTTAAGGACAACCGGATTCTGATCCGTCATGTATTTCTAACCTCTAATTCCATTTCAAAAAGTTCTATCATTCTGATTCGCTCTTGCCTCCACCCTGGACCATGTTAATTGCCTTGCTGTCTTTATGCTCATCTTTCTATTGCTGTCTGCTTCTCTCCCAGCCCAGAAACAGCCAATCTGAATTGGTTCTTAGGGGACAATGACATTAGTTAGAGCAGGAGGATCTCAGGACTAGCTTCAGCCCATACTGGCCTCCAGAGCTCTGCATTCCTATAGTCTCTTTCTCTTCTTGGGCTTCCAGAACATGCACACAACAGTGTCCAATCAAACAGCCAGCTCTAGATTCTTAAATTTAAAATAGTTTGTCCTGCTAGACAGTACTTTCAGACCTGTAATTCCAGGACCTTCTGCTTCCTCTTCTGTGGCTTTGATGACACTGTTCATTGGAATGAGCACTCACACATCCTTTCCTGAAGCCATGCAGTCTTATTTTATTCTTCCTTTCCATGAGATTGCCTCTGTCATGGTAGACAGACTCCCAGATCTTGGGTCTGAGGCTGATTAATACAGGGATAAAGGAACATAGAGAGCTATGTGTTCTGTGTCATGTTTGTTTTGGTCTTTAGATCTGGTCTTTGCTCTTATATCTTATGACCTGCAAATAAATAATTTAGAGCAGAAAGATTTCTGAAGCAAAAACTCTGTTCACCTTTGCCCAGAAGTCAATAGCCCATTGCTTTTATTGCAGACTTTGTATTCTGTCATGTTTCTAAATGGTGTGCTTGCTTACACGTATCTGTTCGGTGGCCAAGTTGACTGCCTCAGGCTTCCACAGATAACATAGACATTGTCGGTAACTTTATTATATAATTTCAGCATGAACGTGAGGGCTCCCTTATGGGAATTTAGATAGAAAAGGTGTTCCCAGGCAGAGGGCACATCACAGTGAGCATCACTTCGTGTTGTCACACTGTTGCATTAAGAACTGACTGTTGCACATGTTAGGTATAAAATGCTCTCTGACTCGAATTCTCATCACTCTAATTATTATGGATTATACTTTTTAATTTATTTATTCACTGTCATCCAATCATAGGCCCTTACCTACTCTCCTCCCTGTCCCAGGTCCCACCCTTCCTCCCTCTCCTCTGTATTCCCCCTTCAGGACCCCTCAGAAAAGGGGAATGCCCCACCTACCCATCCCAGCATGTCAAGTCACATCAGGACTGAGCACATCCTCTACCACAAGAAAACGTAAGATCTCCTGAAAATGGAGATGCAGAAGTTGTGAGCTAGGAACTGAACCTGGGAACCCTGCAGGAGCATCAAGTGCTGCTAATCTCTGAGCCATCTCCCAAGTTCTAACCTTACTTTTTTTTACACAACGTTGCAGTGAATGTGTTATAGTTTGCTGTCAGGAATTCAGCTTAATTCAATTTTAAGTGTAAATAGTTTTTCTTTCCTATATAACCGAGGAAATTGTTTGCTCACCTAAATTCATGGTGATCACTCCCTCCTATGATTTCTTTTGAATTAATTTTTTTTTACATGTAAACATGTAAAATATCTAGGTTGCTTTGTGAATATAGGTGACCATGCTATGGACCGATTACTCAGCTCTGTATCCCACATACATGATCAGCTGTCTCCCCTCCATCCTGTCTTCTAATGCTCCCTCGCATGATATAGACCCCACACAGCTTCATCCTCCAGATAGTTTCCATATGAGTTATACAGCGGCTTTTCTTTTCTTTTTTAACAATGTTCATGTTTAGGACAGACGCACCTAGACCAACATTGCATAGAACTTGAAAGGCAGTTTTCCTTATTCATTAACTCCTTTGATATTTCTATTCTGTATGGTTTTATTTGAATTACACACATATATACTCACATGGAAATTATATTAATGTGTAGATAAATTTGAATTAGCAATTTATAATGCTGTTACTTCACTTGAGAAAGTGGCATTATTTAACTGTTTCTCCATTTATATGGATTGTATTTAGCTCCTTCATGAAATCTTCCAATTGCCCCCAAAAGAATCGTATTCTTTGTCGATTAGTTTTATTCCGTACTAGTTGGTACTTCTGGATGCTATTTTGAATGATACTGATCATTTTAAATATTTTCCTAAGTGTTTATTTATAGATAGAGAAAAGCATACATTTTAAATATTTACGATTAGGTATGATTAATGAGATCCATTTTTAATTGTAAGAGCTTAGATTGTTATAAAGATGCTGCTAAAAGTGAAATGTAAGGAACTGGTGTCTCACAATGTTTCCTCAGCATAAACCATCAATATAATCTAACCAAAGCTTTTAGAGCAGGCGTGTTTGATTTGTGTCTCACTGAAAGGGAAGAAGCTTGCTTCCTTTTCATGTTATGGTAGAGCAGTAAACGTCAAACCTTAGAAAGCACCAGAAGCCCCTGCGGGGCCAGGTTAGTACCTTGCTTTTCTCTGTGTACAGTTTGAGTCAGTGAATCCCTTATCTCACTGCTACTTCCCAGCAGTCTCTAGCTGCCTCTAAAAAGGGAACCTGGAGGTGTGAGGTGGAAGCATAGGCCTGGAGTGGGGATGTGGGCTGGAGTTGGCGAGGCTGCAGAGATGGAGTGGAGTGCTGGTCCCATCGGTGCTCACCACGAAGGCCACAGCAACATCTTATCGAGAAAGCCAGCCAGGATGTGGCTGTTGCAGGGTGTGACTCAGAGACCCTTTGGAGGGTGGCAGGAAGCCAGGGGAGAGAACTTTTAAATGCCATCCTAAGTCATTTGGAGACTTGCTCTGAGAAGTAAAACAATTTGACTTATGCCCTCAAATGCTTACCTTGCCTGTACCTGGGTAGAAAACAGAGATTGAGGTTCAAGAGTAGAGATAGACACCACAGAAATGCCACACCTGAGTTTATACATAGTTCAAAGTGTTGCCTTGAACTTACAGTTTCGACTTTTGCATAAGTTGGTGGGGTGGGGGTGGGGGGGGCTGCAGGGGGTGGGCAGGGAGAAAGGTCAGAGGTGTTTACAGTGCTTTACCTCTGAACCACCTATAGAAGTCACCCAAAGACATGGCACCCTTGACCATGTGGCATGTTTTTTTACCAGCTAATTTATATGAAGAAACTAAACTGTCCTCTAAGTATTGAATATGAAAAAAACAGAGAATTCTTTATTTTGTATTTGGATGTTGAAGTTTTTAATGGATTGTTTAGGAATTATAGTGGTAGTGGTGGTGGTGGTGATGGTGGTGGTGGTGGGAGCTGAGACATGTCTCTGTTGATAAAGAATGAGTGCCAGACTTTGGATTGCCAGCAGCTCCTAGGTAAAATCTGGGTACAGAGCATCCTTCTGTCATCCCAGTGCTGAGGGGGAGACTGGTCGACCACTGGACCTCCTTGGTGAGCCAGTCTAGTGAAATCAGCAAACTACAGTACCCAAGAGAGATCGTGTCTCAAAAACTAAGATGGAGAAAGATTGAGGAAGACATCCAATTGTCGAACTATGGTTTGTACATGAACTCTCTCTCTCTCTCTCTCTCTCTCTCTCTCTCTTTCTCTCTCTCTCTCTCTCTCTCACACACACACACACACACACACACACCAAAGATACTATGGACTCCAGTATACTTGCTGGTGGGGGATATTTTATCTTGAAGTAGTCTAGTATTAAGTGCCACTGCCTCCCAGTTTTTAAAGTCTGTACAGCAGTATGGATGACCAATGTGCTCAGATCTTTCTGTTGGTCTTTTTCTTTATTCCTTGCCTCCATCTTGTCTCCAAAAAAGCAGTCATTTCACTCCCTGCCATTTTCCCCAGGAAATGTAGATGGATGTGTCTCCACCAAAGTGAACTTTCCCTCCCCCCACCCCACCTCCAAGATGCCTGTTGTGATCAGCTGCAGCTGCAGCTGCAGCTTCATGTCAGGGACAACAAAAGGACGCTGCAGAGCCTCTTACCACAAGCTTCTTCACAAAGGTTTCACTTTGCATTTGTTTCTCCTATTCTTAAAAATGCCAGGAACAGAATTGCTCTGCTTATGACTTCCAGCAAATACTTATATAAAGATATGCATTCTCTTTTTCAGTTTAACTGTAGTACTTGGTTCTCTCTTCATAGGGGAGGGTTGTGGCATAGCAAAAAAAAAAATAGGTTTGCACATGAGAAAATTATATCCCAGGTCTTAAGTTTAGATATATATATATGTATTATAGTCTCATGGAAAATATGGTGACATGTCAGAGAATACATATATATATTTTTTTTATTTAATTATTAAATGCATTTGGTTATGTTGTATTTGTTTTAGAAACAGTCTTGCTGTATAGCCAGGACTTGCTTAAAATCCCCATTCTCCCTTTCTCAGGGTCGAAGTGCTGAGTTTACACTTAGGTTTGGTCCACAGCACCTGGCTTTATTAACTATATTTAAATGAAGCTTCCTCCACTCCAAAATTAGTAGCTCAGAAAGTGATGAGAGAGAAAATCATCATTCCACTATCAAAAAATCTAGAAGCTATGTTTTACACTGTTTCTGATAGTTTATTCTTAAATATATTTTGGACTTTTACTATAAAAGCTTAAATTTTGCTTTAAGATGAATAAAAGGAAGCCAGGAGAAGCTCCTTGTGTATCCCCACTGAACATCACAGTTCCAACTCTTGAGTAGCAGGAATGTGCTATTTTGAGTCAGATTCAGAAAAAAGGGATGAATTTTGGAGTAGAATAGGGTTTGGTGTCAATCTCAGCATCTTCGACTGTATCCCTGGTAACTTTTCTGTGCTGAGTTAGGACTACAGTGACAGAGAGTGTTTTCCAACCCTTTACCTTTTCTGAACCTCAGTTAGGTCCACTACTAAGTTCAAAGCAAAATAGAAATGTCACAGGGTAGCTACTTGTTAATATAAATTAAATGCATATGGAAAGAACTATTGACATTTTAAAACTTCAGTCAGCCAGACACCTTGAAGGATGTACAATGCAACTGCAAAGGTTAAGTTAAAACACTCTTAGCCAGTTTGTGCCAGTATGCCAGTCTCCACTGACCACATACTTTACAATGTTCTGGTGGCTGGCATGTGTATGATGTGACGTGGGTGACAGCTGAAGGATGTGAGTGACAGTCTTCTTCCAGGCTGATGACTGCCAACTTCTCTAATCATATGTCCTGTTTATAAAGAGAACACGAGGCACTAGGCTCCCTCTTTTGGGGACACTAATCTCATTTATACACAGAAGCACACACAGAAAATGAGCTTGATATTATTTTTATATGAGTGCAATTGCAGGCAAATGTGTAAGAACCCAACTAAGCAACAGAATAATTAGTGCACCACTGCAGCGAGATCTAAATAATAGAAGTTTTAAACATCAAGGTTCACCTTAGTTTACAAATGAGGGTGGCTTTACACGTGCAAACATATACACATGCCCTTCTCCATTGACATCTGGCACCTAGAGTCAGCACTTAAAATTTCATATGACCAAAATCTTTTTGTATGACCAAAATCTTACAGGAAAGATTTGGCCTTTATAGATTCAGTGTTCAGTGCTCTGCAGATCAACTGTGAAGTCAGTTGCAGTCACCCCTGAAGAAATAAGCATTTTTTTTCCAAACCAAAATGAAACCTTGATTTATTTTATGATAGGCACTTATAATTACAGAGGAAGGTGTTAGGGAGAAATCAGGGACCCAAGAGACTCAGTACTCACTACCTCCTCCTTACCTAATAGCATCATGGTAAGCAAATTAAGTTTGAAACTGATTACTACTGATTGCAAAGCTCTTTATATGTAATTTAAAGGATCCATAAAGAACAACTGGTGGTCTGGTTGCCAATATAAATTATCCTGAAACAGGAAATGTGAAAGCTTTGATCTCTAAGCTGTGGATACACAACACTAAAATATTTTAGAAACCAGTTTTTTTTTAAATTAAAGAAAATGATTTCTATTTAATCAGTAAAAAGAAACTCCTTACTGTGCAGTCACCTGTTTCTTGATTAGAAATTCTCCTTTGCTAGTTTCTTCATTGGACATCGTGGTCTAACAAAGGACCAAACACCCTCAGAACACTCACAGAAAGACCAAATGGCAGAACCACAGCAATGAAGAAATAGGCCTTGGAAAGTGTAGAGTTACATGCCTTCATCCTAAACCCTGAGGTTATGCATTATGACTTTCATAGAGACAATTTTAAAGAACAAAAACTCATATTTAAGTAAACAAAATTTTGTTATCTTCTGCTTCCATGATCTCACCTGAGTCCACTGGTGCATATGTAGAAAGAAACTACAAAAGGCCTTTTTTTTTTTTTATCAACAGTTATAATCACTCTCTACCTATAGACCTGAATGTCCTTATGTATGTCAGAAGAAGGCCCACAATGCAAGACCAAACTTTCTGTTCCAAGATCAGGATCGCCATATGGTGACTGGCACACAAATAGACTTTCCCCAGGTATTTTTTTTTCAGGCCACCCTGCCATGCTTCTCTGATTAACCCATTTTCAGTGTCTCTAGGAATGGCTGTCATATACAAGTACAGCTGTTCAAGATATGTCATATCCACCAAGGACACAGTTACCTTCAAGATGCTTTTTCATTGTTGGTTTCCTAGCTGTAAGTTCTACTAATATTGAGCATTCTACAAGATGGACAAGTCTAGGCACAACAAATGAAGAAGCCTCTAGTGCTCTGAAATTAAATGTCCTGGTCAAACATCCCAGGGCAAACATAACAGCATCAGCTCTTACAAGTTTATTGACATTATCAAACTTTTAAATAATTTTATGCCTCTTTTTTTAATCTTTAAAACCACAAATAAAATAATACTGACCCAAGGCTGTCAAGTGGAATGTGTAGCCAGTTATGTTAAGTATCTAGCATACAATCTGAAAAATAGAGAGCACTTGATATATAAAACTTCTCCCTTTTCTATATCAAATGATGTAGATTACTTCCAGGAGCCCCACTCTCCTCTTATTTACTTCTAACAAATGAGATTTTTTTAAAGTACTAATTATAAACTGGACTAATTATGTTGTAGCCTTGGGAAGTTTTTAGAGTAGGTCATTAAAGTTGTAATCAGAATTGTGGTGTAGAATTTTTTTTAGATAAAGGGCTGATAATAAATCCCCCAGAAACTTTTGTATGATATAACTTTTTATTTGAAGCCAAGGAAGAGGATGAGAACACTGGAGCTTTTCATCTTCAAACAAGTGGAGAAGCTTCAAGTAATTAGTAGGCAGGGCTCTGTAATGTGCTGGGCCAGGGAGATTAGCTGTACTGGCAAAAAAGAAAGTGACATTTCAGAGGGGAAAAAAAATCTTTGCCCTGATATGCTGTAAGCAGGGTATGGGAGCATGTGTCCATCCCTGTGAGTGTTAGCATGTGCCACTGGGGACACTTGTGATCTAGAAACACATGGGCATGGTTGGAAAGACTAGGGATGATCTACAATGAGACTACAATAAAGATTTTCTTATTAATATAGTTTACACACACACACACACACACACACACACACACACACACACACACCTATTGCCTTAAGCTAAACGGAGAAAATTATCTTTGCTACTAATGTTATAAGACCTCGCATGGGTGTTTATACTGCATGGTTAGACCTCCACAACGATCACTTCTTCCTTGGATTAAGCTCAGTTTTTTTAAATAATTTATTTTTATTTTATGCTTTGCCTACATGTATGTCTCTGTGAGTGTGTCAGACAGTTGTAGGCTGCCATGTGGTTGCCAAGAGGTGAGCCCAGTTCTTCTGGAAGAGCAGTCAGAGCTCTTAACCTCTGAGCCATCTCTTCAGTACCTACCCATCCCCCCTTTTTTAAAAAACAAGCCAAGTTTTAATAGACATGATTTGAAAGAAAGAATATATTTTCTTGAACATGTCTATGCTTATTTTTCTGGACCATGTCTATACTTATTTTTCCTATTTCCCCATAAGTTTATAACTATGTAACACTATGAAGTTCATATACTGGTATTATATCATTTTAAATAAGAGACTTGAACATATTCAGATTGTGATGTCAACACAGTCCCATAACCAGTGTTATTGTAATAGTGAGGAAAAGCTGTATAAATCTAAGAACCAGAAGCTGCTGTAAGAGTTACTTTATCTCTCACTTGTGCCAATCTTTTAGCACATGCATGCATGTTTGATGTAGGCTGACAGGGAAGCTGGCCTTTGCTTTAACTGCTATTCTATAAAATGAGATACTTCCTAAAAGCACTTTCTGGTCAATGTATTCTAAGACAAACACAAAAAGGAGCATCAAAAATGACCCTCTCCATGCTTAATGTTAGTAGAAAGTAATCATAGGATATTAGTGATTTTACCACATTACTCATCTTCTGGGCTTTCGTTGTAGCTTGCCAACAGCCCAGTGAAGGACTGTAATGGTGTGGATGAGAAATGTCTCCCAGAGGCTTGAATGTTTAAGTGCCTTATTTGCAGTTGCTATTAGTGTTTGTAGAGGTCTAGGAAGTGTGGCCTTGTTGGAGGAAGTACGTCACTGGAGGCCAGCTCTGTGCTGTAGTTGAAGACGTGAGCCCTCAGCTTTGAGCTCCAGTGCTCATTCTCTTGCTCTGCCATCATGAACTCTTGTCTCTCTGTAACTGTAAGATAAAGCACTGTTTTGCTTCTTTAAGTGGCCCTGGCCATGATGCTAATCACAGCAACAGAAATGTAACTAATACAAGTATCATTTTTCTGAATTCCACTTACCTGCTCCCATTCCCTTGCGCACGTGTGTGTGTGTGTGTGTGTGTGTGTGTGTGTGTGTGATTTTTTTCACAGTCTTGTCAGATCCAAGTCAGTACCTTTAACAGTATCACCCCCTTTTAATCTTGGCTTTAACATAAAGATGGAATAAGAGGGAGAAGTAGGACTGTAGCCAGCTGTATTACACTGGCTTCTCCGCAAGAAAATGTTTCATTGGAATGAATTGGAAAGGTCTGGCATCAGGCATTCCATATGAATGTAAGAATCTCTTTGATTTTTTTGAAGAAAGCATGAGAGAACCCTAGAGCATGAAATGGCAAGAGAACCCTAAATTTAGAAAGAAGATGTGTGTCCTGGACCTTGTTCTACTACTTGTGCCCTTTGATGTCTTACCCAGGTCTCCAGTTCTCGTTTCAAAACTTCCTCCTCTATACAGTACAGCCGTTGGAGCAGGCGCTTTTTATGATTTCTTCTCCATGGCATATACCCATTGGGTATAAAATCTACAGATGCATCTGGTTTGATTAGGATAGTCTGTTTTCTGTTTTGTTGTTCGTATATACATATACACAAGCACGTGTATCATATAATGTAATGTTGGGGGGGAGTCAAATGAGAAGAGCCTTGTTTGATACAGTCAGCAGAACCAAGATCCTAAATCATATTTGAAAACTAAATTGCCTACCACATCCCATGTGCCATCACCAGTAAGCATAGTAGTTTTACACTGGAAGTGCATAGATGCTGGCTGGGGCACTGCTCTGTGGGTAAAGCACTCCTTGCTCCTCAAGCCTCAACACCTGAGCTCTGCCCTCGGCATCTACACAGAAGCTTACCACAGCAGGATACCCATCTTTAATCTCAGCATTCCTATGGCGAGAAGGGATATGCAGGCAAAAGTATCCCCTGAAGCTCAGGGCCAATCAGCGTGAAGAACAAAGGCAGACACCATGCAGATGTGCTCCTTAGGCAGAACAGCCAACCACAGCTGGCTCTCTGACTCCCTAAACTTACCTCCTCGCTATAGCCTCTCCCCAAACATAGGCAAGCTTAGCACACACTTATCGTTCGATTTTTTTTCCTCTTTGCTTGTTTCATATCTCCAAATAACACATGAGATTGAGCTTCTGAGTCTCAGTTTGTCTACTCTAGATAGAGCACCACCTTTCTTAGTAAATTAGTTATCCACACTCTGTCTCTTCCCTCTTTTTTTTTTTTACCTACCTTATTATTATTATTCTTATTTGCTAAAGTTTGTTTTAATGAACCTCAGTGTGCAGAATAGTATAATGAAGGAGGGAAGGAGATATGATCTGGATATAAATTTAAAGTATAAATTAAAAATAAAGCCAGGCATGGTGAAGCGCACCTTTAATCCCAGCACTTGGGAGGCAGAGGCAGGTGGATTGATGTGAGTTCAAGGCCAGCCTGGTCTACAAAGTGAGTCCAGGACAGCCAAGGCTACACAGAGAAACCCTGTCTCAAAAAACCAATACATAAAGATATAAATACATTAATAAGTAAATTTTTAAAAAGGAGAAAAGTAAATGAGACTTTTGCACACAACTAACTGGTGTAGTTCTCTGGATTCTTTCTAAGAGGTTTTCAAACCCATAGTAGTTATATTTAGCTGAGTATACATTTAGACCTAAGAGCCTAAGTTATACTTTATTTTTTAAGGCCAGATCCTGATTTAATCTCAGCTCAGCCTGAGTTACATGAGGCATTTTAATATGAAATCATTCTCCATTCAGGCCAAAGCTTCCTCCTTGCTGATGAATGTCATACATAATGAAAGATCATATCCTTTTTCCCTCGGCAGTGAATCATTTATCACACAAGGGAGATCTGGCATTGCGAATTCCGATCAAGGCTGCCCACCTCCTCTAGCCTGCAGAGACGTTGTGCCTAGTTAGCTGATTGGACAATATCTTGGGAGAAATGAGAGACTGTGCTATTGAATTTGGGTTTTGTATGTCACGAGGCTTTTAAAATGGATTTTTAAAAACAATCTATATTTCATGTAGAGCTTTCTTTCTATGATCTGGACATGTAAACTAAAAGCCTTTGTTTTTTCTTCCTAGCTTTAATTAAATCAGAAAGCTCTGTGATTTTTTTCAGCTTGCTCTGTGATGTTTGCAAGGGGATTTGTGAATGACACTGTGTGGCTGCTTTGCCCCCTTTCTCAGGAAGACAATAATTATTACCACTTCTTTTGAAACATGCTGTGGGTGGTTTATCAGTTCCTTTGTTAATGAGCTGGCCTTCTCCTTTATAATGCCAGTCATAGGGACACCTTTTAAATAAGAATTATCTCTTAGCTTATTTATTTATTTATTTATTTTTTCTGATTCTTCCTTATCAAGCTGTGTACTGTTTTGATTCAGGGAGTCATCCTCACAGCCCAGACAAAGAACAAGGCTGGCTTCCTTGGTCTCTCTCTCTGTCTTTCATCAATGGCATACTCTCTCACTATCTCAGGCCCCTTAACACTGAATTCCAGAAAGAATACCATAACTCTCCATGTGGGTCTCTCTTTGTGTCCCTGTGTGACACACTCATGCATACTTCTTTTCAAAATCAATAGCACATGAGCATTAGAGAGAGCCAAAGTGAAGAGAGCTAAAGAATGAAGCAACAAGGCCTTTTGCCCTTTTATCCCAGTGGGACTATTGCCCAGGATCCCTTATAGTTTATTCTGATGTCATGCAAAGTATGCTGGTGATCTGATCAAAGCAGACCCATGCACTCTATTGGGTTTTTTTTTTAAAACAACAGTTCATTTGTGATTTTATTTTTTTATTATGTAATTAGGTTATTCAGATTACAACTCAATTGTTATCCAATCACTTGTATCGTGTCATTCCTCCCTTCCTCCGGCTTTCACCCTATTCCCCTCCCCTAGGACTAACCGAAGGGGACCTCCTCCCCGACTATATGGTCATGGGATACCAAGTCTCACTCAAAGAAAGAATAAGCAGACTACCAAGATGACACTCTATCAATTATACACAGTATGATTTCATTTGATCATTACATCTTGTTGAGTAGTAGCCTGTCCATGCTCAGGCTGTTGAAGAGGGATGTGCTGGGCTGTGTGAGCTCATTCCATGTTTTCTGTGACTTATACAAAAGTATAGTAAGTTCTTGAATTCCTTATCCAAAACAAAACAAAACATACATCAAGCAACAACATTGCAACATTGCAGAACATATCAGAATGGTGAATTAATAGTTATGGTAGCGATGCTTATCCCTTAGCTTAAATATAGATGTTCCTGTTGGTAATTTTCTCTGGACTGTCTAAATTATTTTTCTCCCACATAAGTTTGCCCAAGCTAGCAAATAAACCACAGTACACAAAAGTTATACTTGGACTTCATGGAAACGCTCAATATAATTTTAATTTCAACCGCAGATTTTACTTTTGTCATACACATGAAAATAATCCTGTGTATCTGAGATACAAATTAAAGTAGCATTTTTACTCATTGTATGAGTCCCCTGTGCATAGGGGGATTCGTGCTGTGGCCTTGGCTGGACTGTGGCTAACAATTCTGCTCCCTGGCATCTGTAATTACCAGAATTGTGCTTCTTCCCTAATGCTATTTGTTGACATTTTACTTACTCCCAGTGATGGTCCCTGAAGGGAGAGCTGTCAGCAAACAAACAAGGTCAAAAGATATCATAGGAGTTGGTCCATAGTCATGTAGGCGCATAGGTTCAGGAGCAAAGGAGACAGAGGACGAGCTGAGTGTCTGCAACTCTCGAAGAGAGATCTCATCATTTCCCCACCGTGCTAATAGGTTAGTTTTGGCTAGACTATTTTTTAAAATTTCATATGTGGTAAAAATCAAGACCTGGTGGCACTCAGAGGAAGGACAGCAGGTTACCAAGAAGAGACTTGATACCCTATGAGCATGTACAGGGGGAGGTAATCCCCCTCAGGAACAGTCATAGGGGAGGGGAATAAGGGGAAAATGGGAGGGAGGGAAGAATGGGAGGATACAAGGGATGGGATAACCATTGAGATGTAACAAGAATAAATTAATAAAGGAGGAAAAAAAATCAAAGCTAAACTGGGAAGAGTGGATTAGTCAGCCCATCTTTGTCCTCAATCATACGATACAGTTTCCTGCATTGTCTGGTACCTTCATTCTATGCTATATGTTTTAGTTTTGTGACTAAAGTCGGAAGGAAAAAGTGAAAGTCCAGAGCAAATAGGGTCAGGACACCATAGTAAACACTAAATGCCCCTGGAAACGGATGTAGTCCCTTCTCGGCAATGACAGTCCCAGCAAAACTGTGCCATAGTAAAAGGTAAAATAATGAGATCTGGATAAATGGCCACTGGTTTAATGGCAAATGAGGTACCTGGCCAGGTAACTGCTAGATGCGCTGCCTGGTGGAGAAGACCTTAAGGCTGTGCCAGCACACGTTTGCTATTGTGTTTCCTCAGTATGTCTCAAATTTGTCACTCTTTTCCTTTACCCCTTGGTGACTGAATGTATTCTCTTTCTTTATCTAAGCAGAGGACTTCTAACTTGCATGTGAAATCACATGAGTTTTACGCTAAGGAATTAGTCTCCATTAGGTTTCATATACAAAACTTTCCTGAGGGGATAAATTGCAAAATGAATCCTAGTGTTTTCTTTACATTTTGGATACTGTTTCACTAGTCAGAAATATCAGAGTGATGTAAGAAGAATCAGTTTCACCAGCAATGTTGGGACTCCTCTAAACTGATAAGGTGTTTTGGTAACATGTTGGGAAATCACCGCATTATGGAAGGTAGCTGCTACACTGGAATTTACACAAATTCAACCCTAAACTCCTCCTTTTATAGTCAAAAGTGTAGAAAAGCTGTATCCACAATCAGTAGGCAGTGTTAATACCAAGCGGTTAACTTACAGATCTTTCTATCTTAATTAGTGTTCCCTTTTAAATAAGATCACTTAATTAAATTCTTAGTTCAGCTAAAGAAAGCTTACACTTTAATCAATGTCACAATATTCTCTGTGGTCAAACCTACATCTACTTTCAATTGAAGACTGGCTGGGGACATGAATATGTTCTAAAACCATTAATGCTTTTGAGCCAAAGGCTCTAGGCTGCAGACCCAGGGGGAAAAAAAATTCTGGCCCACACATTACATTTATCATTCAGATCAACCAGCTTATGGAATCATGACATTTCCATATCTATCTTTCTATTGCAGGGCCATTCACTTTGTTTTACTTGAAGCCATCCTTTGTGTTTGCTGGTTAATTGGTTTTATATTTGTTTTTAATCCAGGGAGTCTGTCATTAAGAAGTGTCATCAACATTCGTTTCCCAGCCCTAAGCTCCTAGATGGCCACCTTTCTGTTCTGTTTCTGAAGTCAAATTTTTAAGTTCCACAGATGAACAGTATCTTATAGGAGTTAGCCAGGCAGGTCAGTGATGTACATGATGTACATAGTGTGCATCTGTGATTCCCCAAAGGACAGAAAGAAATTCTTTCATCATAATTGCAAGTAACTCATTGTTTTTATATTTTTCTTTACCTATTTTCCCTTTGTTATTACTAGGTACTTAGGACATGTCCATATCCCGGCTACTGTAAATAACACTTCAGTGAATATAAACACGCAACTAGCCCTAAATACGCTAGGGCATGCTTTTTCGCTTTGCTTGTATACATAAGTAAATAGTGAGGTTTCTGAATCAGATATATTTTCCACTTTTTGAGTAACTTCAATACTGTTTTCCACATTAAGTGTACTAACATACATTCCCAGTAATGCTATGAATGAAGTAAATTCAAAAGCTATACTGCATCTTGTAGGACCTATACAACAACTATGTGTGTATGTATTTAAAAACTGTTGAATAAATATTAAGTATTTTTATTGCAAAATATATACAAAGCATTACTTGTATTCTTTGGTTACCCTTTCCACAATACATACAAATTTCAAGCATGTTATACATCCCAAATATCTATAATTTCAAATTATGAATAAAAAAGAAACAAATTTTAGCAGTGTTTATTAAATATTCTTCTGGGGACACTTCCTAGCTATAGATAATGAGGATTTTTAAATCAATAAGTCTGACTTTAAGTCAGTATTTATGAAATTGTTTTCCTAAGAACATTTTGATATTAGATAATAATTTATGAATTTAGGCTACCACTTTTAAAATAATAGTTTCAGTTTATGGTATCTGAACTGCCATATATTTTCAATTATTTAATTTCGCATAAAGCATGGAATGAATGGCAATCTATACACTGAAAACACAGATAAGGCAGAAGTTTGAAGTCAGTTCATTATGTTTACAGGGAGTATAAATCTTGTGGGATTTGTATAGATAAAATTTTTCTTTGTCTGCTCCCTTTCTGAAAAAGCTGGGATGATAGTTCAATGAACAAAACTGGAACCTATTGGATGCTTACAATGTGCCATTTTATGCTATTATTTATTACTAATTATAATTCTAGCCATTAATTGACATTATCTTCATAGATGAGAAAGGTTAAGCAGGTATTAAATACTAGTTCTGGGATTCAGAATCAGGTAATACTATAATTACTCTGCCCCCCCGAAAATAAATGTAGTTTTATGGTGATCTATCCATTTTCATTATGCAAAGACTGGACTGAAGAAGACTGGCAGGAGACAGGGTGAAATACTGAGAGAAATTGTCTATCGAAACTGCATTTCATAGGATCCTTGAAATTAATAGAGTAGTTCACTTAGGCCATGCAGCTATTTTCTGGTCATATCAAAGGGAATAGCTACTTTTCCCCTAAGGATAAAAGACTATACAATCAGATCATGTGTTGGATAGATCATCCATGTATGTAATCAGGTCATATGTGAGATTTGAGACAGAGAACAATGAGAGAACAGGTCAGGTGAGCAATAACGCCTTCCTCTAAGAAATGAGAAAGTAAATTTAGGAGGAAAAGAAAGTACCAAAAAAAATGTACTTCACATAACACGTGTTTTAAATTAAATTAAAGTATTCTATCGAGATGCTGAATTTAAAATTCTGGAAGCTTTGTGTGGCTATTAAAAACACCTGGGAAGTTTTCAGCTTTTACCTGGAGTCACTAGGATTGTTAGCTCAAGCAAGGAAACGTGCATGGGAGCTGTAAGAAAGGGGTGAAAATGGTGACAGTAGTAGTTCAGGTGATGGCTGCGAGAGCTGTTTTCAGCCAATCAGAGAAGACCACTCCCATCTAATGTAAACATGAGACCAAACTACTTTTTTTATCGATTACCTTTTTCTATGACAATTTCATATATATGAAATCTATATCAAATTGTTATATATATATATATATACACATATATATATATGTACACATATATATGTGGCATTCTAGTTATTCTCACCCATTACTCTCTCTATCTCTCTCCAACTTCTGTTATCCACCCTCCAACCTCTATCCTAGTTCTTTCCCCGCATTTCTGTTTTTGTTGTTACTGTTGTTTTATGACCCCACTGATTATAACCAGGACCGAGTCTACTGACAGCTAGCAAATCATCAGGGAGGATAGGCCTGGTGACCTCCTTCCTGATTGATGATGTGCTCTTGACAGGACCAGGCTCATTCTTGTCCAAATGCCGGGGGGAGTAGCATCAGCTGCTGTGAGATCGGCGTGGATTGATTATGTGATACTCCAAAGCCAGGGCTTCCCTGTTTTTATCCCCATCTTCTTGCTCTTATTCTTTCTTTTCCTGCTTCTGGGTTGTTGTTTGAGACTTAGTGGGGGAGCAACACATGTCCCATTAGGGCAGAGTACTCAACCATCACGAATTCCTCCCTCCTCCAGCAGCCACGCACGAGTCACTGCACTCACGGCTATTTACGATCCTGCAAGACGTTCATGAGGCAGTGAAAGTGCGCCAATCGGACTACTTAAGACTCTTTCCTTTGTGGTCCTTGCACAGGCAGTCTTGATATATTGGCCATTTCTGTTTCACCATGCCAGACAAAACAAGTATTGAATTCTAGCCAGAGATAATGTATTTTGTACTTCCTCATCTTGGCTGGTCTCCATGGCTCTACTGATTGTCCTTGGATTTTTGTTTTTTCTAAAGCGAGCCACTGGGCTTTTTTTTTTTTCAAGTGCAATGTAGAGAGAAAATGATATGAAAGGATGCCTTTTATTTCAGCTGAAACTTGAAATGTGGGAACAAGAGTAAAGGCAAGTCTGAGAGGGTGTTAAGAAGTCATGTGGACACTTGAAATTACACAATCTTGTTCTCTGTGGACATGGGTGCAATGTGGTACCTAGGCTCATCTTTGGCTACACCTTGCAGATGCTGGGGCTGGGTTTACAGAGTACTCATCTTTTTTCTTACTCTGTGTCCGCCAGGGCCAGTGGCTAGTCCCTCTTATTATATAGGAAACAATCATACTTATGGCTGTATCTTTTCACCTTCCCTACTTGGCTTCAAGTGCGGTCCCCATGCTTCTCCTCTGTATGACCTTTTATATTTGGAAATAAAACAAAATATCTGTTAAGAAGTTACAGTTTTCTAAAGAGACAACTTCTTCAGCTCAGAGTAAACATGGGGAATTTGAAGCTAATTTTGCCTGCAGGAAAATGTCTCAGCTCTTGCACACCAACTTTGTTTTGTGGCAATTTCACAGTTAGTAATAATTCTCTCATTTTATTCATACAACCTTTCGTCAACCCTGACTGTTTCCTGCCTGAGTATGCAGAATCAAAACTTGACTGTGAAATAACTGAACAATATTGTGGTTTTTTAATATAGTAGCTATAATGCAGGTTCCTAAAAGGCAAAGGAATACAGAGAACAGGTGGACCAATATTGTCAGAGCAAAACAGAGAAGAAAGTAAACAGATTACTAGCCTAGCTAAGGAAAGGGATGTGATTTTTAATGGACAGTCATGTTTATGTTTAAACATTAATTATGCACTCCTAAGTGTGCCTTCATTATGTCATGCTTTAAGATGGGACTTACATTCTGCTGTATAAATGCCCCGCTTGGTCATTGTACTATGTTTTTCAAAAGGAAAACTATGACTCTTGCCACCTTCCAATTAAGACACAGAAGCAAGCTCCACAGTATTACCAGACTAAATCAGGCAATAGAGGTCCATTTGATGACGTTTTCTCCTCTGATGCTTTAATATTGTCAAAGATCCAACTTATTTCATCAGCAGTTCGTGCTAACAACATCCCATCTTCATGTCTGGATGGGTCTGAACTTATCGAGATGATGCATGTGTGATTTTTAAATTAGAAATTTATGTGTGTTTTTTTCAAATCATAGCACCAATCAGCAGTGGCCCACATGCCTCTGTGCCTCTTTTCCAACAGAGCAGGCTTGCTGGGCTGAGTATGTGGCCCATGCTGGGATCTCTACCCTGAGCAAAGCTGCTACAGCAGCATCAAGCCCTATTAGCTGCAGTGCACAGAAGTGTAAAGAAGCAACTTTACATTTTTCTTCACAATTCTTTTTATGCCCCATGAGGGATAATATTCTCTGAGTTGGGTGGTAATTCATGGCCAATTGTTTTAAGACAGGAAACATTTCAAACTTCTTTCTTTCTTCCACACACAAATAGAATAATGTGTGTTAAGTAACCACAAATCTTTAAAAAGTAAAGCAAAAATAAATAAATAAATAAATAAATAAATAAAACAAAGTTACTTTACTTTAAAGGCTATCAATGCTGGGATGGCAGTTTCACATTAAATAAACACTTAAAGGGTACTTAATACCTCTCATGTAGGTTGGAAATAACATCTCCAGAAAGTGGCTGGTGTGATAACATATCCAGGGCATAACTCACAGTCATGGGCAACGAGGGTTGAAGTGCTTTGCCATGGACAATTCTAAATGAAAGCAAATATTGGCACCAGGACAGTGTTCAGAAAATGGAACGTTATCTTATTTATCACAAATATGCTTTAGCCTGAAGTATGATTGTCTGGCTGACTTTTTATCATTAGAAAAGCAAGCATCTGCCAACTTTATTCCTAGCAAAAAATAATTTTTATTTGAAATCTATGAAGATAAAGGTTTTCACAAATGACTCCGTAGGCATCTGAGATTCCAGGGATATCTGTATATACATAGTAGAAAACTTTGTTCTCAGTCTCTCTGAAAAATTGCTAAATATACTTGAGAGTGTCATGTTTTTAAAAGGTGGTGAAGAGAGCCTGTCTGATTACCTGAGTTCCAATTTGGCTCAAAATGAAAAGCAGAAAATCGCATAGCTGCTTTCAGTGTTGCTGCTCTCTTAAATAAGCCTCATCCAACACTCTGTCACACTCAGAAAACAAAGCATACTACTGGTGAAGATTCTACAGCCCTCCCTGCCAAGCGGGACCATCTTGTTGAATATTTGTATCAATTTCATCAATTTCTAACAAGCAGATGACAGTTTTTCAAATCTGATTTTCCTGTCAGCAGCCCAGTTTCTCCCCCTCTGTAAGTAGGACAGATTCATCCCATAGGTGACAATAGTGATTCTTCTGATTAGCTCAAGCATGACAGATTATGTAAGTCTCATGCAGACCAGTAAACACTACCATCCAATTGGAAGAGACTGTACCAAGACAGTGTTTTGAGCCTTTAGTTACATCTGTTGCTTGAGCTGGCAATGGATGTGTTGCTGTTGTCTGAGCTGGTCAAGTGGCCCTGATTGATTGAACCAGGTGGAAACAGCAGGACTGAGGGTTTGTCTGTATCTCCTTGCTGCTGCTTCTACAGTGTCCCTAGCGTCAGCAAGGTATTCACGCAGGATTGTTTGCAATATATAATGCCTGGCAAAGACCAGACACTTTGGATAAGTTTTCTTAATATAAAAGAGCAAACAGTGAGATCTAGTTATAAAGATGCCCCTCAGAAATTCCCAGGTGAAATGCTGATATTTCTAGCAAATAATTGACACTGGTCAGAGGAATAGCTAAGAGGTGAGTTCAAAAACAAGATTATCAGCAAAGAAGCAAAACAGTAAAATGCAAGGAAACAATACAGTAATCCTAAATCTGTAACTGATGTGTTCTACTAGAAGATGTGTTTTGTAAGAAAAATGCTGGTTGCAATATGTTTCTGAATGCATTTGGAGACCGTATGATTGCAAAAGACGTGTGCACCTGCTGCCAGCTTTGCACTAGGATAACCCCTATCCACACTATTGACAGGGGTGTTTCAGATGCTGGTGACTTTGTTCTTTGGGTACTAATGCATTTGCACCTCTGATTGCAAAGCTGTGTGCTTCTGGGTGTTATGTTTAGTTGTTTGTTTTGGACACACTATAAAATCTACAGTCTGCCCGTGGATATCAGAAACAGGCTGAGTCAAACACAAAAGGCTTGGTGGCCTGTTCTCACCTCGCTGTTAGTGCTTAATCTGCTTGATGAAGTCTGGAATAGTTCACAACCACATGCATACATTTGTCATTCTTCCCTTCTTCTCAGGTGCAAGGAAGGCTACCAAGGTGTCCGTTGTGATCAGTTTCTGCCGAAAACAGACTCCATCTTATCGGATCCAAGTAGGTTGAGCCTTTTTCTTCTCTGTTATGGGATGTATAGATGGTCCTGACTGAGTGAAGGTTTTTTTGTTTTTGTTTTTGTTTTTGTTTTTGTTTTTGTTTTAAACTCACCTGAAGGTTGTATTTCAGCTCTGTGTCTCTGAAAGCTTCCAAGTACAGAAAATGGTGAAGGTGCCGTTGTCCACAGCACAGCCAGGGCTAACTCTCCTGAGTAACGCCACCCTGCACCTCTGCTAGGAACCAACTTCAGGCAACTTCCTGCTTTAGTGCCCAGGCTGACTCCTAAGATCACTCTGGTCCGGCAAGAAGGATAGATATAAATAGCTTATTACTCTGAAGAGTCTTATGAAACAGAACTTTCATATTGCTTCTGAGACTTTGTCTGGTAATTTGTGATAATGGTGACGTTATTAACCTTACTGGAAGAAGAAAATATGCATATGAAATTACTTACGATGTTTTCAAATAAACCTTAGAAACACAGCTCCAGCCTGATCACATTATTCTCATATCATGGATTATAATACAGAGGAAATTATTGTTTTTTCTTCATGAAAGAAGACAGTTTTTACAACTCCAATCTATTGGTTATTAGTTTCAGTTGGCATATGAATTTAAAAATAACTTCCCATGTGAAAATAACCAGTTCTGGTTAAAACTACAAGTATTATGTTGGCCATGAAAGCTATTTCGCTCTGTCAGTTGCTGCTACAATTGAGTCACCACTAAAGAAAAGAGACTTTGATGGACTAAAAAAATTAGTTCATTGAGGATAGTGACATAAGCTGTAAAAGCAATGTTATTGTTTTATATAGCTCTAACATGCCTCATGAGAATCCTAGGAGTTTTGTATTGATTACAGAATAAAATGTTCTTTCCAGTCCTCCTGTGTTTTATAACAGCCAGAACACATCTGTCTGTCTTCAACACCATATTATAAAGTGTATATCAATTTGTTCCATGGATGTCTGGTCAAATTATCTTGGCTAAATCCAAATGTATATAAAAATGGAATTTTTTTTCATTAAAATGTGTTTTATTTTGGCAAGGCATTCACCTTGTTGTAACATTAGCAAACTTAGCTCCCCTTGTGGAGTGAGGAGGTTGCTAAAAGGCCAGTAACCAACACAGCCCAGAAGATCTCTGTTCTCTGAGGTGTGACTTACCATTCTCCAGAAATTATCACAAGAGTGTTGCTGGTTATTTCTTTGTTTGTGCTAGGTGACGACTCCTTGAGCTAGTATCAAAAAGTCTATTAAGTTGTTCTTGGACACATACATTTGGGATATTAGGAATCCACATGAAAAATGAGTTTGGTGATTTGTTTTCTCCCTCTCTCCTTTCCACTGCCTCAAAGCTGGTCCCTGGTGTGTCCACTTTGCATTTCATTTTTCATTTTCTTTCCTTCTTTCTGCTTTCCCATTTTTCTCACCTCTAATTCTCCTTTTCTTCTTTTTAATACCTTTTTTCAAATTAAGTTCATATGTATTGTGTGTGTGTGTGTGTGTGTGTGTGTGTGTGTGTGTGTCTGTATGGGTTACTATGTGCACACACATATTTGCACACACATATGTATTCATGTGCACATATGTATGCCATGGTGCAAACATGGAGGTCAGAGAAAAACTGAAAGTCAGTTTGCCCCTGTAAATCCTAGAGAGTGAATGTAGGCTGTCAGGTTTTGTGGAAATGCCTTTACCCACTGAGCCAAATCACTCTCTCACCAGCCCCTTCTTTCAAAAAAAAATAAAACTTTATATGTGGCTATAAAATCTTTATCAAGTGCAGAATTCTAGACAAGGCCTTGTAGATAATACAAAGTGGGTAAAATAACTTCTCATTAAAGCACCTAATCAAATTTTGTGATCCAGTTGAATTCAGAAATTTAATTCAAGGAGGATAATGACAGACATTTTCAAATTGTGAAGGCAAACTTTAAACAATCAGTATAGATGTTATGTATGTGACTCACACCCCTGACTAGGAGTTTCTCAGAGAAAAAATTTCCCTATGATCATAACTAGGATTACAGTGCATGGGATTATTTAATGCACCAATAGTGAGAAAAGAAATATTAGAAATAATGTGCAACAGGCTTATCATTGAAACATCTCTCATACCTTGTCTTCCACTAGAATGACAAATGACTTAAATATTTCTATCAAATGAAACCATGAAACAGGAGATTATTTTCTGTAGAATTTCAAAATGAGCATTCTTTGATCTAAAGTTAGAAAATAGATATACTGCTCTGTTCAAGGGGTTTCTTTTAGGATTCGGGGTTGTAGAATTATGTGAACTTGTTTTCCTGTTACCCAAAATTTTGTTTAAAATATATATATATATATATATATATATATATATATATGTAAGATTCAAAATGCTAAAATTCCTTGAAATCAAGATCAAGGATTTTCACACTTTAAGAATCCATTGATGAGCTAAGTAAGTTGGTGCATGCCTGTAATCCCAGCCCTCGGGGAGGCAGAGGCAGGCAGAGCTCTGTGAGCTAGTGGCTAGCCTGGTACAAAGTGAGTACAGGACAGCCAAGGCTAAACAGAGAAATCCTATATTTTGAAAAAAGAACCCATGGAAGAGTCCCTGAGTTACATATTATGTCACATATATATTCATGTGTACATTTATTTATGAGATCATTAATTCATTCCACCAGCCTTTGCTAAACAACTACTGAGAGTCATCTAATCAGCAAGATTATGCTAATACAATGGGATTTTTAACTCTTAAGGACCCTACCAACTAATGAAGGAAAATAACATGTTTATGCACAAACACTGCTACGTATTGGGTATAACATTTACATACCTCTTTAAACAGGATTGACACACTTATTCAGCTTCTACGTCTCATAATTCTCATCTGAGAGAAGGCAATAATGGTAGTTTTTGGTATGACAGGGACATGGCTAAAGCCAGTACCTGGTGGGTGTTAGCCCACTCCCTCTTCCTCATTGTCTTCCTTATGAATATGTGGCTAGATGCTCTGCATGCCAGAAACTGTGCTGAAGGGCTTTGACTAGATTATTTCATTAAATCTTAACAATCACAGACTAGTAGAGAGTGCAATGGAAATTGCTCACATTTTATGGATGTGGAAATTAGACTGCAGAGATGCAAAATACACTACCTCAAGGTCACACAGCCACTTTACACTGGAGCCTCACTTCTCTTCCAAATGACTCTAGGGCCTAAGCTCCCAACCGTTGGTCTCTTCTCTCCCTCTCCTGGAACCTTTCCTCTGCTAGTTATTTTCAACAGGACATTTATCACTCTAAATTTCATTGACTGAAGCTCAATGACCTGCGGCAAACATCATTCTAAGGAACAATATTTGCACAATTTTCATATCTTAATGCAGCAACTTGAGCTTCCATTGAGATTTAAATCCCTAATGAAATTTCCTTGTCAAAATTCTTACTGAAGGATTGTTTAATTTGCAGCTCATGATCTCTTCAGAGTGGCTTCATTCTCAGGGAATAAGCGTTCCTCCAATAACCGCCATGTTTTTCTTCCCTGTCCTTTCTTAACTCCATCTTTTCCTTCTTTTCCACTTTCTTTCTATTTGACCCATACATGCATCGATTGGTCAAAATCCCAGAGCGGGCTTTAAGTTCTCTGTTCTTTTTTTCTTCCCTAGGTAATTCAGAATTGTTCAGAAAGTGGCACCCTTGACTACATATTTTGAAAAATGACATTACTTTGGATGTACTTGAGGACATGAGATAGACATGTCACCAGGGGAGCTACAGTGGTTTCTATAAGTACCTGAAACCGAAAAGGTGCTAAAAAGAACATATGAGACAATTCCATATTGAATTCATATGTCCAAAACAACCTTGCAAATTGTATGGAAGCCTGAACAAACAGTATAAAACCTAATATTTTCAGCTGTCTTTCTTAAGGGCTCAGTTTATGATAGGACTGTCTCACTAGGGGTTTGTGGGGAGGTAGGAAGTTGGTAAGAGGAATGGACTTTGACCACATATATCACATATGTATGCCCCCCTCTCCTGCTACTATCAATTCTGTTCATAGATCATAACCATCAACCTCCTGAACTTTCTAATGGAACACTTGTTGTTCTCTACCAATGGCAGGCAGCCTACAGGTTTTCTGCCTCCATTTCTTTGTTGGCCACCATTACCCACCCTGTCAGGTGTCGTTCTCAATCACGACAAAAAGTGAGATGCATGTAGAGAGCTCTGAGCTAGCTATGGCTTGACAAGATATGAATATGCCAACCTGAATTCTCACTAGAATCATGTAGAATGAGACTGGGAACAGCGATGTGGAATATATTCACAGCAGAGTAGAGAAAAGAGGGTAGAGAAGATGTGCTCTGTAAGTTAGGGACCTCTTCACTTACAAATCATTCTAATCCTCTTTACATCTTTCTCTTCCCACTGTCATTTAGTTTAATAGGCAGTGTTTGCATGGTTAGGACAATAGTCAACAGATCTTGAAGCCTGAGATCTGACCAGCACCTGACCCACCTTCAACTTCTGGAGTTACGCAATCTCTCCAAGATAACATGGAAAGTGATATCCATCTCTGGCACATATTATTGCCAGAAATTTTGGGGACCCCCCCTCCAATTTAGGATCTCATATGCTACCAAGGAAGTTGAGGTCCCTTCTTAGGGTACATAGTCTCCTCAGTAAAATAATTTTAAAAGGACTTAGAAGAAATCTTGAACAATTTTATTAGTTTAAAAGAACAATTATAGAATAGACAAGCCATAAATCATGGCAGCTGCTAGAAGGGGAAGATGGAGACAAGGAAGGAAGAAAACAATGTCATTTATAAGCAACTATATCGTAGAAGGAAGAGGGGGAAATAGCTTCAGAGAAGAAAACCCTGTGTCCAAGATAGCAGACAGCATGCCTATGCTATGAGGGGTATATAAGAGAAAGAAATTGGAACAAAGAGAGGGAGTAAGTTAAGACTGAAAAGGGAGAGTTAAGATGTCCCTAAATAGGTAAACTTTAGCATGGCAGTGGCTTCACAAAGGATTTTAATATAGGTGGGGTTTCTGGGAAGGAAAAATTACCTCATTAAAGTAGTAATTATTCTTTCTATATTTTTGACGTGGCTTTGGTGAATCAGACTTTCTGAGTCTTTTGGCCAGGTGATTGATAGTCCAGCTAGATTTACTCTTAGGTTATGGGTAACTTGGTCTGTGAGATCTCTACTCAGTCCAGAGGAAGAACGTAGATTCTATTGTTTTGGCTAGAGGAAGGAGCTTTACCTCAATGGGCCACAACAAGGCCTTACTCAACACTATTGTAGCATTCCTCCTGAAAGTAGGCAACCGCAATACCTTTTTATGAAGTGGGCTAAAATTAGGGAATTGATACAACCCCTTTTACCTTGAAAATCTAGATGTCCAACTTTAAAGTTCTTCACAACAATGGATTAGCATCTTGACTTTAGTTAGAATCCCACTCCCATGTGCAGTTTCAAGAGTGCTCATTTAGTAGGCGGTAAGAAACCTGAGCTCCCTTCTGGCAGTCTTTGGTGAACAGCTGAGGACAGTACTGACTCTTCTTTCTGAGTCTCTGCTCTGTACAGCCTATCCAATGTAAATCTCCTAAGCTAATCAATATGTACTAATATTCATTTACTCTTTGGTATCTTTGGAAAACTGACCCCAGGCTTTGTACGAGACCACCTATAAGATACCCGGAACCTAATCTCAATTCGGTTCTTGGAAAACTGTTGTAAAAGATGATGGGAAATAAAGTTTTCCATCATTATCACCAGGTTGGCCTTGTGTACCTAATCCTCCTAGGAATAATCACTGTAAGAATCCAAACTCAAACCTACCATGCATGTGTATTGCTAGTCCAAGAGAGTTCAGGGCAAAAAATGGCAAGCTAATAAGGTCCTACTTTTTAATGATCCTCAGACACAATGGATCAGGAAAGCACTGTGCCTTGTTTGTTTGTTTGTTTGTTTGTTCTGTTTTGTCTTGTTTTGTTTCAGAAAGCCAATAGGATGGTCACTTTCCAGTATGCAAGGCATGAGGCTCAAGGTATTATGTGCTTTTCTGGTAGCACAGCAGCACAATAAGAGAAGACAATTTGAAAAGAGGCTGGAACAGGGCACCTGAGCACAAGTTCGGTATACAAACTCAGTATGCCTTTGAACTTACTAGAAGTTATCTCCAGAAGAGCCATGCTCTGTATACCTGGCCTTCACAGCTGACCACTAGTACACAGAAATACTACGGATATTTAGTAGGAGAGAACATCAAAAAGTGATTAAATTTGGAACTAGGTGGTGCTCATTTTACTCTTATGATTACATGCACTTTTCTTATGGCCTTGAAACATTGCAATGACTGAGCACTGGTTTCTGAATATATAAAATTTTCTCCTGCTTGTGGAAACTAACTGACATCCCTTGATGCTGAGCATACTGTCCCTGCACATGACTCAGCACTGGTATCCAGTCTGCAGCCAAAATAGTACACGTCTTTATTCACTCATTCATTACCCAAGTAATGAAGCATAAATAATGCATGCTATTAAGAAATCCTACTGTTCTCCTGTACCTGTGTGACTATAAACAAATACCACCAATCCATGGGCTTACAATCAAGAGAAATGTTTCTCACTCTCTTGAGCACTGGGACATCTGAAGGTCAAGACACTAGCAGATCCAATGTCAGATGTCTTACATGCTAAATAGTGCCTTCTAGTCTGAAGCCTCATTCAAAGAGTGCAAATTCCTTAATGAAGGCTCTGCTCTCATGAGCTAACCACTTCCTGAAGTCACTGACTCTTAATGCTGTTGCTTTAGAGGTTATGTTTCACAATAGGAATTTTGTGCGGACACTTAACATCGACTCAAACTAGTACATATTAATTAACTTCAAAAATATCCAATTTCATAGAGGATACTGCTGAAAATTACACAAAAAATAATGTAAATGTAAAGGGACCATGAAAACTCACACAAGACAGAGGGAGTCACCTCAGGAAAGGCTGATAAGGAGAACCGGAGAGGGCTTTCCACACAAAGTAGGTATGTATGAATGAATGGGCTGCACAGCACTTTAACTTGATGGACACCACTCACACTAGAGGGCACACAATACGGTCATGGTAATATATATATATATATATATATACAAATGTAGGAAATGCAGATTCTTAAAAACATGAAGCATAAACCAGTCACTCTCTGACCCTATCTCATTAATACAGATGATTGAAAGAAACTGGGTCCTTTTAGGTTGAACTCTTCTAGACCAGTAGAGCCTTCTGTATTGTTTTATCGTGCAGTCAGTATCCAGTGATGCTCTAGGCCCCATTTCACTGATGCTCTATGAGTTTAAAGAGAATTCACAGGAATGTTGTTGTCTCTAAGTACAGCACCCATAGTTGGAGTGGGAGAGAGCAGGATTCACTTTGCCTGTAGCTCCTTGCTCTGCCAATCACCTAAGTCAGGCCAATTAGGTTCTGTTTTCCCAATACCTTGCTCCTTCTCTCTAGCTTGAGGAATTTTATGAGTTCGTAGTATTCAAATAGGTACTTTAATGTGAATTGCCCGAATCCTCAAGGCGCAGTTTAATCTTTTTCCTCACTAAAACAAAGTTAAAATTATCATTTGCCCTTTCTCATTCCTCCCTCCAATCCTTCACGTGGCCCTGCCCTTTATTTCCTTACTCTATCTAAAATGCATGGCCCTCTTTCTTTGATTATTATTGTTACATTGTGGGGTGTGTGTGTGTGTGTGTGTGTGTGTGTGTGTGTGTGTGTGTGAATAAATATATAAACATGACCTGCTAAGTTTTTCTTAGTTCATAGACCCTAAGTACTTGTTTTTAGAGCTGACTACTTGGTAGTAGATAACCAATTAGAGGCTCATCTCTAGAGAAGCCTAATTCTCTCTTTCTGACTAGTCATCAGTTGCCTCCTTGGGTAAGTTGGGTAGACTCCTTGAGATTTCCCTTTCCATGTCGCTCTGTCTGCGTTGCCATTGTTGACATTTTGTTTAGGCAGCCACACTACTGAGGTATCCTGGATGAAGCATCTCTGTCATCTCTAGCAGACAGAGTCTCACAACAGACTTTCTGGTATCCTTGTTCTTTCTCCATGTTCCTCAAACCTTAGGCACAGGAGTTGGGTTGGAAATGCAGTTCTTAGGTGCATAACTGTATATCAAGTTATTATCTGTATTTTATCACTTGTGTTTTTTGTGATAGTTTTTGTCTATTGCAAAGGGAAGATTTTTAAAAATAATTTCAATCAATTTGTGTGTTTTTATTTTATTTTTAATTTTTATGTATACATTTATATTATTACACATATATACAATAAACTACCTACAGCAAGAAGAACCATGAAACACTCAGGAATTATATAAATGTTACATTCATAGTGTTTTGGTTTTGATGGGGGTGAAAGGTAGAATTATCTGTGGGTATCATTCTTATACATGTCAGAAAGTTGTCCTACACAAGCATATTTAAATAACACTGATTAAAAATAAAATCACATGTATACTAAATAGGTGAAGATTTTTTGTCTCCCTCCCTAAATAATACATAGCAAATACTGGTACAGCATTTATATTGTATTGGGAACTACAAATAATACAGGATGATTTAAAGTGCACTGATAGAGTACATATGAATACTTGAATACTGTATATTGGGCTGATGATCACCCATACAGTGGCTATCAGAGGGGAGTTCTATAGCCAGCCTTCCCTGGAACTTGGCTTAGTAGTTAGATACAAGAACGGGAGCCCCCTTCCTAGATTTGTACATAAATGTAAATTATTCTACTCTACATTCCTAATTTTTGTTCTTTTTATTTAAAAAATGTCATGATAAGGAATGTTTTCTAGCTATTCTAAAAGTGTCTCTGTCTAGATACTTCCAGATACTCAGTGGTGGCAGGAACTGGAAGGCTAAATTGTCGAAAACAGCAAGGACTTATAAAGATTCAAAGTAAAGAAATGACTGTAGTACTGGAAAGGCAGATCAGTTGCTCTTGTAGAAGACTTAGGTCTGGTTGCCAGTACCTACATGGCAGCGCACAGCTTCCATGACTCCAATTCTAGGGAATCTGATGTCTTCTATGATCACCAGACATGTATGTGGTATACTAGCACCTATACTCATAAAAATCAATTTTAAAATGAAGAAATACCTGCAAAGTAAAATTGTTCCACATCCAATGGGGTCTGCAACATCTGACGTTAGGTTGCTCCCTCCACTCATGGCTTTGGTGTTTCTTTCTATTCAGCTGCTTGTGTAGACTTCAAATGTACCTTAGTGATGCTCTATGTCAAATGCTGATGTAACCATAGTGGTTTCACCTATGCTAATTAGCCTTTCTCAAATGTGCATATGCATTTATGTTCTACTGCCAGCAGCTACTACATTTTGGAATGGCTGGTTTTTTTGGATGCTCTTTCATAGGATTTTTCAGGGACTAAGTGTACCGAGTTGTGAATGCTCCATCCTCTTTTCCACCAGAGCTGACTTTATAGATGGTGGGCATGCAACCTTACTCTTGTGTCACTGACATGAAACGAAATAGCAGTCTCACGGACATATGAGATAAGGAGTCCAACTGAGTGTAGTTGAGAGGAGAAACTAGAAACCAGTTACTGAAGAAGTTCACTCTTTCATCTCTCAAAAGAGGACCTGAGACCATGTATCAGTTCATGAAATCAAATATGTTTTAGAAGAAAGTCATGTTGCTACATTAAGCTAAGTGATATAAACAGAAAATAAGTTGTTCATGCAGAAAAAGAGAAAAAAACAAGCATAAGTGAAGCTTCAGAGAAAACTATCAGGGGCAGGTGACCCTTGGGTGTGACAATAGTTCTGATGAGAGCATTGGCTGTGTGGGGCAGAGGGATACAAGCTTGGTTCATTGTGATAATGACTCTAGCTTATAAGAAAGTGCTTTAGCACCAAGATGTATTTGAATGCTTCTTTTCTCTTATATGATTCTGTTATTCTTGCTGTAATTTCTTCATTTTTAGTGGCTTAAAACAGTAAGCTAAAAAAAAAAAAAAGCTGTGTGCAGTACTATACTCCACATGGAAAAGGTGTGTGTGTGTGTGTGTGTGTGTGTGTGTGTGTGTGTGTGTGTGTGTGTGTGTGTAAGTAAGTAATGGTCATTTTTATCAAGGTGTTCACCTGTATTAGAATATTTGAGGAAGAGGAATTTGGTAGACAAGAAGCTTTCATATACCCAAGAGAATTTTCTAGTTCATCTAGTTTTTCTAGTAGATTGAATATATTTAACTTCTTACCAAATGAATTTTCATTAAATTCATTTTCTTGCAAAAATTAAATTATAAGTGATTTTCATATGCAGGTTTGCACCTGCCTGACTTTGGTCAATATCTTTCTTTCTACACCTGTAAATCTTTCCAAATCCGTATCTTGTATGTTAATACTATAGAGCAGCAAGTTTGGTCAGAACATCCCATGAGAATGACACTTATTTCACCTCAAATGGTTCGTCATCCCCTAGCTGAAATGAAGTAGCTTTGATTTACTGCAGCTGAGGAGGAAGGAAGATTGCTGAAGGTTACAAGATTGGTTCTGCTTTTATTGTTGTGTTTGAGGTTGACTTTTATGCCTCAGTAACTTGCTTGAATTTGTTTTTTCCAAGTGTCTGTGATGCTTGGTATCATTCACAGCCTTGGATGACATTCTAAGTCGAAGAAGTTTGCTGAACATCTGGTCAGAAAGCAAGTGTGAAAGAGCATTTTAGGACTTAAAAGTCAAACTGAAATTTGCTCTCCGTGTTGAAAATGGCCACAAGAACAATTAGAGACACATTTGTGGAAAGTGATGAAATATAAAAGGAGGGATCTCCAGACAGAAAATGTCTCAGTGAATACACAATTGCCCCTTCAATAATAAGTCAATTTAAGAACTTTGACCAACTAGATGACTGCTCAGCACAATACGGGGAAAAATTTAGTTTCACTTTAGCATTCTCATTAAAAACCTACAGAATCACATTCCCATGATTCTAGCCTTTTATGACACAGATATCCGTGCTTCCTGTTGGCCCCTCCTGCACCTCATTGCTGAAGGCCAGGTCAGCAATCTATAGATGCCCATTCCCCGCCCCCCCGCCCACCCCCAAATGAAACTTGTAACAGGTGAGTAAATGGAACAGCACAGGAAGTGTCTCAGCAGGAGAAAGTAGTGTGATGCTACCTTGCACATGCTCTGTATGCACAGAAAGAAGATGAACTACTCAGCTATTCTGATTCTGGTAAACTCCTGACTTATTTAGTTCTGTGGCTGTAATTAAAGAGAGTGCGCCGACCTCAACCAAACCAGATTAGCATCTGTAATGATAATATGAATAAATAAAAACAGCTAGTCATGAGGCCAAAGGGATGCTATGTGTTGCATTAAAAATTCCTACTGTTACCAAAACTACCACAGGACCTGATCTTGGGCATGCATGGAGCTCCTGACGTAGGTGGTAGATACATGCAGAAGGGGCCTCCGGTGGTATAGCACAGGGCCATGGTGCAGTGTATAGACATAATACAGGGCTACGATGCAATGTATAGACATCATACTACAGGGCCTGATGCAATGTATAGACATCATAATACAATGCCATGAGGCAATGTATAAACATAATACAGGGCTATAATGTAATGCATAGATGTACTTCTTGAGAGACAATATCAAAGCAGATGTTCCAACTCTTGTTGATAAAATATCAATACATCTGTAGCACTTAACAATGGAAATGAATAGCAAAATAAAGACAATCTGTTCTTGAAAGAAACAGATGAGAGAAGAAAGAAGGGAGGAAGGAACAAAGGAGAACAAACATTTAAAGAAATTTCCTTTGAACTGTATCTGAAGAACTGGACATGAATTTTAACACTAAAGCCATAAGTCCAAATGGATACAAGTATGTGAAATAATTTACAGAATATACCACCCAGAGCCTAAAGTTATTGAACATTGTTGGAGGGACTCTTCTGTCCCATCGATAAATGTCTAGTTGTGGTTTATAGCTAGATTTGTTCTTATCTTCTGCAACAGAAACCTTTGGAGTAGGCTGAAAAGCAGCATAGAAACTGCTCTGAGATACATATTAGAAAAAAAAATCCTAGTAGAGACAACCCGGGAAAATTCCTATAGGCAGTAAGAACATATGTGGTGTCTGTCCTTCCAGATGACAGAGATCTCCCAAGGAAATTCACAGCATAACAAGAAAAGGAAGATATGAGCATTTAAATTTCACATTCACGGAGTTAAGTGTGTCAGATCTAAAAATCAATCCAGAACGCAAAAATAGTATAAAGAATAATTCAATTAAAATTAAGTTGAAATAACAAATCATGTGCTAAGAAGTAGAAAAAAAATACTCTCCTAAAAATCAGCTTAATACTGGAATTTTAACAAGCGTAATGAAAGAATAGGAAAGAAAATAGAAATACGCAGGGTGAGTTCATTATATTCTGTTTTTCAGAGGTGATGAGCTGTCTACAGAGGAAATAAAAAAGGCACTAGCCATTAAAACTGGAGAGAAGAAAGGATATCAGCCTACTAAATCTTACCAATTTTCAGCTAGAGTGAGTTAGAAAGTACAATTCTAACATGCATTTATATGGGAAGCATATTTATTGAATATATATGGAAATAGCATGCACAAGTAAATGTGTACTATAAATATAAGCATATATACAGTGAAAATGTATGAGCAATTATATAAAACAGACAAAGTATGTTACTCCCAGTAGCTTTAAGTGTCATGTAATGTAATTTATAAAATTATGGATTAATAAAATACTATCAGAACAAAAACATTTTTACAAATAGAACTAGAGAAAATGAGTACCTACATGAAAACAATTAGATATATTTCATATTTAAAAAACAAGGCTCTCAGATAGATTAAAGTATCAAATATAAACAACAAAATTTTGAGCTGTTAGATAAATGTAGATTACAAATTAAAAGCATGACGTTAAGTTAAATTCCATCCCTTATCGTCAAATCATTTTAAAGAGAAAGAGTTTTAAAAATATGTGAGAAATAATACAATTACAATAAAGCAATGTATTTTCATGAAAATAAGACAATTTTTCCTTTTTAAAATTAATTTATTCACTTTACATCCCAATTGATCATAGCTCCCTCCTTTGCCTCCTCCTGGTCCTAACTTCCTTCCCTCTTCCTGCCATCCCAGGCCCCTAGTCCTCAGAAAGGGAGAACCCTCCTCCCCCACCAATTGAACTGATGCTAGACTCTCAAGTCTCTTTAATCTACAGTATATGAGCACAGCTATAAAAAAAAAAATCTAAAAGCAAAGTTGGCTGAACAAGAGCTGATGCAAATCCTTCCACATGAAACCAAATTTGGAACACTTCCAATCAGTCGGCGGCTTAAATCTGAAATCAATGCAACAAACAAAAGATCACAGAGAAATTACTAGCAACTGATTATCATCCAATAGAAATTATGTGGGAAAAGCACTTACACAATGTGTCATGTTCCAGGTTAAAATGAGAACAAAAGACATCATTTTAGGAGAAGGACAGTTAAAAAGTCGACACATTTGAAGAGGTAATTTGAACGAATTGTGTAAAACAAGAAAGAAATCATGTTTGCATTATCGAACTTCTAGTCAGGAGCAGATCAAGGAGAAGTAAAGCCTTTATTGTATATACAGATCTCTCAAAGAAAAATGACCATGTCCAGTTGATTATTTAAATAATGGTGTGTGATAATGATGAGATATGATAGACACTGATTTACATTCAGAATTTTAGATGCACCAAGATAGGAAAGATGTTTTCTTCAAGGCTGCCAAATATGAGCTGTTTCTGACCTCCACGCATGCACCATGGCAAGTGTCCATGCCTATAAGATAAACAAATATAATAAAACAAATTTGTATTTGAGCTAGTATAAGATAAATACAGAAATGTTGCTGAAAGCTGTACGATTAGCACCGGTCTTCTTGAGAGAGAACAAGAAGGAAGAAGAGAGATGAGACTGTTCAGCACCAAGGACAGTTTCCGTTACACTCCTGAGCTGACAGCATGACAGGAAGTAACTTCAATCGCATTGCTTCACCCTTTCCCAGCACTCATCTGCACCCAGTTATCAGTTCCATGCAGTAAGACATTCCTGACTGGTAGTATAACACAATTTCGTGGTGTTTTTTATTATTATTATTATTTGAGAAATATAGACTATCTTAAAATTCATTAAATGAACATAAAAATGCTTGCTAAGTTAGCAGATTAAAGATTAGCATTTAGATAGTGAAAATAACACACCACTTACTACTAGGCAAAGTGTAGAATCACAATTAATTGAAACAGCAAATCTAAATTATTTTTCTAATAATTATGTAAAACTTTTAAGAATTAAATATTTATATGTGGGGTAAACTTCACTTTGTTCCCTGTGCTCTATTTTCCTTCCCACAACTCTGGTTTCCTGGAGGCCTGCTGGCAACAGGAACACCAGACAGGAGGCTAGCACAACTGTCCTAAGAAAAGCTTCAGCCGGCAACCGATAGAAACTGATGCAGAGACCCACACAGGAGCATTAAGTGGAGCTTGGGGAATCCTGTGGGGGAGGGGGAGGAAGGACTGAAGGAGTCAGAGGGGTCAAGGACACCACAAGAAAACTACACAACTAACCTGGGCACATAAGGGTTCACAGAGACCTAACCGCCACCAGAGAGCATGCATGGGACAGACCTAGCCATCTGCGCATGTGTAACAGTTGTGCACCTGGGTCTTCATGTGGGACTCCTAAGGCAGAGACATTCTGAGGAGAAGGGGAGGGACGAAGGGTGTGTGGGGAGAAAGGAGGGGAGAGGAAGGGTCTGGGAGGAGAGAAGGGAGAGGAAGCTACAATCAGGATATGAAGTAAATAAATAATATTTTATTTTATTTTTTCTGATTTTTTTGAATTTTTTTATTAATTTATTCATATTACATCTCAATGGTTACCCCCTCCCTTGTATCCTCCCATTCCTCCCTCCCTCCCTCCCATTTTCCCCTTACTCTCCTCCCCTATGACTGTGACTGAGGGAGACTTCCTCCCCCTGTATATGCTCATAGGTTATCAAGTCTCTTCTTGGTAGCCTGCTATCCTTCCTCTGAGTGCCACCAGGTCTCCCCATCCAGGGGATGTGGTCAAATAATTAATTTTTAAAAGATTAGAATAGAAAAGAAAGATTTATATATGATACAATGCAAAACAAATAATGGAATATGAACATTTGTGAGTATGATCTTGATGTTTGGTAAGTATAATTAAGCATGAAAATACCCACATCTCACATACATAAGACATCCTACAAAGCTAGTTTGCTGATTAGCACTCCAGTGACCATGAAGAAGTAGAATGTTGTTGGTCCAAGCCCAAACTACTTTCAAAGCTACCTTATCACCACATATAGACATTAGTGGTCACCTCTGTATAACCTAGCATCCTTGTGACTTTGACAAAGGAAATCCATTTGGAATGCATAGAGAGAACCCTGGCTTTGCTAGACGACACCTGCTGTTTTCACCAGTGTTTTAGAAATCTACTTAAACTATGACCATTATTATTCAATTACCATAAAACCCCATGAAACTACTTTCACATTATAGCATGGTATTTGGGGTAGCCTGAATTAGTGCTTCGGGGATGTGGTAATACATATGTGATGCCCTATCAAGGTTTGAGGCAAGAGCTGTGTCTGTTGGGATAACAAATATCAGAATTCTAACAGAAAATACTTTAAGTAAATACATAGAAAATGAAGCAGGACAAGTTGTTCAGGTTTGTGAGTAATGCATGGAAATGAAATTTTAAGAATTCTAGTTACTTAGGAACTGCTTCAGTGTTCATTAGGTAAGCATACTTTACTAGGAGAACAAAAAGCAAGTACCAAGAAGATAAGAAGAAATAAAAATGTCTGCCAAAGCATTAATTATTTTTCTTATCCCGCTTCCCTTTGATTGAAACATACTGAAAGAATTTGGTGTTGTGTTCTAGAATAACAGTGTGGTGTGCATGTAAATATTTACTTTCTAATAATATAGGAGCAAGGGTTGTAGACTGAATTTTAGTTTGTGCCATGAACAAATATCATCTAGCCCAACATGATTTTTTGAATTATTTTGAAATGTCATCTCTTAACTGACGCAGCAAGTCATCTCTAAGTAATAAAATTTAATATGAGATTTGATTTCTATTCACACTTTGTATGTTCAAGGTTTTCATTTCAGAAAGGATAATATTGCTTTGCAGAAGTTAAACCCTCTTGCTTTCAATTCGATTGCTTTGATGTGCCTATTTCTTTGAACAAAAACTCTCTTTTTAAATGCTCTTTTGATATATAAGCTTCTGGTTGCCTTGAAGTTAGTCCTGAAAGCAAATTGCTGATAAAGGTTTCTAGATCTTGAAAAAAAAAGTACGTATTTTGATACATTTGTTAATGTCTTCTTGAAAGACAATAGACTAGAATTTAATTTAAAATTTTTTCCATTTTGTACAGATATTCAAATTTAAACAGCAGGGGATAGCATTGCCTAAAGCAGGAGAAAAAGGGGTTTGGGAGGCAACCTTCTCTGCACACTCTGCTAGGCCCTGCCTTATTTACTTTGTGATGCTCAGGCAATGTGGATGAAGACAAAAGGGCCGGACAATGCTTTCAAGGAAGAAGTCCATAGCAAAAGACATAGAAAAAAAAAGTACCATTTAAAAACACTTCTAACCATAAGATTGGATTATATTGAACTGACATTAAAAAAAAACACAATAGAGAAGAATGAATGCTATCTTTTATAATTTGCATGAGGTCGCTCAGTATGATAGTGGCTTACTGCACTCTATTGAGGTCCAAATGTTCCAGCGCACCGTTCTTTTCACCATCCCACACCAATAACATGGTCCTGCTCATGGGACCAGGGCATGGGCATAGAGCCTTCTTGCCACACAGCACCTAGAAACTGATTCTTTTCATCCTGAGATTAACTGTTTTATCAACCTAGTACTGCACTGATGACCTTTCTATATTAAACAATCTGTGTGTTTATTGATTTTCTTATTGCTGTGACAAAACAGCTGACAAACCATCTTAAGGAAAGCAGGGCTGATTTTGGTTCACTGTTTGAGAGCAGGGGAGAAATGACAGCGGAAGTATGAGGCAGCTGCTCATGTTGCATCAACAGTGACAAAGATGAAAGAAACAAACCCTGGTGTTCAGCTAATAGCTACTTTTTATTCAGTTCAAGACCCAGGCCTGGGAAATGGTTCACATATTTATTGAATGGGGATTTCTATCTAAGTTAACTCAGTCTAGAAAGTTCCACGCAGATATGCTCAGTGAAACTAGTGATCAAGATTAAGTACACACATACACACGTGTGTAAAAAATACATACTTAATATATACATTCACATATATACTATGTGTGTCAATATTTTTTCTTATTTTGTAGTCTCTGTGATGTCTGTTTCCTTACTCTATTACTCTTTTAGCTTTTCTCTCTTTTCTTTGTTTTCTTCATTTCTTTTCTCCTCTTTCTATCTCCTCCTTCTACCTTCTTCTTATAGCTTCTTTCTTTCTTTTTCTTCTTCTTTTTCCTCCTCCTCCTCCTACATTTAACCCTGTGCACCCACCCCTCCTTGCCTTCTCCTCTTGAATGGGGGAGGCCTCCCATGGATATCAACCAGCCTTGACATACCAATTTGCAATAAGACTAGGCTCATCTTCTATTGAGAATAGAGGAGACAGGCCAGGGAGGGGAAAGGGATTCAAGGACAGGCAACGGAGTCAGAGACAGTTCCCTGCTCCAGCTTTAGGAGTCCCACATGAAGACCCAGATGCACAACTACTACCCATGTGTAGCGTGCTACCTGGTGGGTGGTTCAGTCTTTATTCATTTAGTGATGCTTGTGCTTTCACTGTGTGGGTTCATTCACTGGGGCTAAGGACAACCTACTAATGACCAACCCACCAAAAATAGAGACTCTTCTTCCCATTAGCAGCCATACACTGCCAATAGCCCCTAAGTTATAGGTGTAGTTGCTGTGCCCCTTCCTCATCATTGCTGACATTATTAACTGGCTTGATCTTGTTCAGTTGATCAAAGTTGCTACAAATCCATCTGTGCAATGCCCCAGGCACGATTGATTGCAAAGTTCGCTCTTTATCACACTCCTTCGCATCCTCCAGCCTTATTATTTCATCCTCATCTCCCACAGTGGCCCCTGAGTCTGGAACAAGTTGTAGGGCATGAGCAGATTGATATAGATATGTCATCTCTTGGTGAGCATATATTCACATTTTAGTTGTAACTATGGATGGAAAGATAATGCATATGCTTATTTTAAAAACATCTTTACCAGAAGTTGTCCTGGAGATTTATGTTGCATGCTAATGGTCCACCTGGCCACCAGTTAATTGAAGGAACGCCACACGTCTTCTATCATGACTGTCACATACTCTGCATCATTCAGTAAATGGACCCACACAACACATAGACACTCTTTCACTAGTAATAGTTAATATTGTTGACTACTGACACAGAACATCCCACTTTGTCTCAAATGGAGCTTCAGTACCTCATTTTCACTTGAATAAAATTTACTTTCTGTATTCTCAAGCTATTTAAAGCTAAACAGAATGGCTCGTGTTTGAAATCTCATGCTGCACATTTCAAAATAGCTTTGCTGGTGTGCACATGCACTTCTGAGAGTAGAGTGTGCTCTCTAGTTAATTGTATCCCTCAAGTAACTTGACTATAAAACAAGCAGTATATAATATGCTATATTTCTGTATATTAAAAATAATGCCCTTTAAGAAGCGATTGATCATTAAAAAGACTTTCAGTGGTAAACCACTCTAGGGCTTTCGTCATGTCACCCATCTTTAAGCACAAAAAGAAGATGTGCTCCTACGTATATGGAGGATTCCACAGAGGTGAAACACAGATATGACAGCTTGTGGCGTGAGATTATTAGAACCAGATGCTGAAACTTACATTTTTAAGGCATCCTAACTGAAATATTAAATAATTCACATGAGGCGTTCTTGTTGGTGCCTTACTTTAGAATGATCTACTAGTGTTTTAAATAGTCTCTATCCAGGTTTCCCTATTTCTTGCTCATGCTGGCTTCTACTATGAAGAATATACTCTGCCAGAAGTATAAAACAATCTTAATTGTTTTACTCAAATTTCAAGGACAAATTCCAATTGATTGCCCTCTGAATTTTGACTGTTTTTTTAAAAATAATTTTGTTTAGTTTTCTGAATTTAGAAAAAAATCCAAAAGCATAATGAGCACATTGAAATATGCAAGCAAATAAAAAGCTTGTGCCACTGTGATTTGGAAGCGAATACCATGGGTGAAGGTCTGATGCTTCCCCATATATGCTTTGAACACGGAGGGAAAAATCAACGGGCTACAGCAAAGCTAAGATGGCAGCTCGAAAGTCAAATATCTAAGCCTGACCAGCATGAGTCAGGATACCCACCTATGTTTATGTGGGGGATTGGTATAATTCTTTTCTCTCTAACCTGTAAGCATGTAACAAAATGTAACATTTACATGTACTCAATTACAAATATACTGATAATTCCGTGCTTGATATTTACAGAACTCTGTTGATTGCTAAATACTATCAATAGGTAATCAGTGGCATGCCCCGTACTTGGTCTTTGTTTTCCAAATAATCTAATTCATAAACTATAATTGAGCTAGTGATAGAATTATAAAATCAACATTTTTTGTACCAAGTATAGAATGGCACTATATTTAAAGTAACCATAATGTTGAGTCTGTTAATGAATAGAATAAAAGTGAGTCTTGATGTCCCTGGATCTAAGCCTTAACTCCCATTGGCTTTACATCAGTGGTCCTCAACCTTCTTAATGCTGTGACTATTTGGGTAATTGACAATCCATATGGACTGACTCTTAGAAAAGGGTGAAATGGTGTATCTTTGTTGTTTATAAAAAAAGAGTCTTCTGCTGGATAGTGATCTGAGATGTTTTAGAGTTCCTGAAGTCAGGTTTAGATAGTTATCGCTTAAGGACCATCTGGGTATTTAAGGCTTTCTTAGGCCCAGAGCAGGACTCGGGTTCTGTTCTTCTAGTGGGTAATTAAAGTCTCTTGCTGTGGCTCTTGGATTTATAGGCTACGAGGCATAGGTCTGGCTCCCGTGAACTCCAAGCCTGCTAGTGTATAATGAGTCAACTAACCCTTACATTAGTCTTACCTTATGTATAGTTTTGAATGCATCCTTAGTTTCCATCCCGTTTTAAAGTATGGAGTAAAAGCATGTATACATTTATTTTAACATCATTAAATTATACATGTGAAAGTATAAAGTGTAATTATTATAAGGATTTGGAAAGTTCATTTAAATTTTCATATTTTTTTAATTTATGAAGTATTTGAGAGAAATGAGTCAGCATATCAAATAAATGAACATAGCTTGTAAATGCCATTTGCAGTCACAATCTCTTTGTGCAAGGCAGTGATATAGACTCCTTCCTCCAAGATCTATTCTTGGAGACATGTTTTCTGCACATACCTAATAGGATGATGGTTTTCTAAAGTGACCAGTGAAGATGTTGCTTCTGGCTTTGTCTGAATATGTTGATTGATGGAGTGGCATGGACTTGTCTCCCATAAAAATTCAGGAACATGCCAAAGAAAAATGTGTCAGTGCTCAGATTAAAGGAGGGATGATTCAAATACAACGAGTGCATCTTGGCAATCTGAGCTTTATCAGACTAGGCTCCAGAGCCGAGAATCCTTTCCCAAGGCAAAGAATCACTGTGACATACACAAAGATTGTCATTTACCTAGAAATATGGGCTGTCAAGAATCAATTTTGCCTTCTACAGGCTTGCTAAGCAGGTGGTTGGACACAGCCTTGTTGTGTTGCTAAAAGTGAGTACTGAAAGGGAGTACTCAGGTGTTCTCTGGAAGATGGAGTATGGCCCTTCCAACAGGGCATTTATCAGATGAAGGGAAAAACAATTGGCAGTTGCTTCCTATGGGTTTCATGTGTCTTTGGTGTAGGTTCCACCTAAGAACTTGGCTTAGCAAGGGTGTTAATAAACCCTTGGCTTGTGAAAGAACCTTGGAACTGATGATCCAAGAATTTTTTTAGTATTCACAGGAATGGAAGATGGGAAAAGGATCTCAATGCATTCATTTGGAGTGAGTTAGGATATATCAAGGGGTGCCAGATTAACATCCCAGAAAACTACAATCCTTATAATTGTGTTATTTTTGCCTCTCTGGAAATTTGACATTTTTGTAAAAAATGGAAATAATATAAGATATTATACAGTGTATATAAAGTGATGAGAATCTGGCAGTCTAGCTGAATTATATGCCTGTTGCATCTCTTCAAATATTTAAGAGTAAGATTTTATCGTTTTAAACAAGGTAAATATTTTATGGGCTACACTGTGGTATTGCAACTTAAGTTCATAGAAACTAATTTCTGACAGAGGGTTGAACTCCAGGCTGTGGAAACACAGTCCTCATCTATAGATTAGGCCTATTTGTTGAGGACTCTTGGTGGCCCAGTGGTCTCATCTGCCTGATCATTAACAGGTTGGCAAGCTGTTACTTGTTGGTATGCATTTCTTTAGTCAAGCAGGGCTTTGATAAGAGTAAAATATTCTGAGATTCCATGAAAAGTAAAATTATTTATTCAATCATTCATTCCTTCAACAATCATAAAAATGTACATGCTTTTCAGGGCCAACATTAGACTAAGTTCTCCTGGCTAAGGATAGCTCAGTGACTTGGAAGAATAAAAGTTTCTTATTGACCAGGTTTCCACCTCAGCAACATCCACAACAAAGGAATTAAGCAATGATTTCTTTTCTTTCTTCTCAAAATTGTTTTTCTGACATTTGTATCAACACTGGCTAAGAGACGTACTATATAGTCTGGTCCTGGATGGGTTCAAACTTGAAACCTTCAGCCTCAACTTCCAGTGCTGGGATTAGGGACCTGAGCTATCATGTTGACCTCTCTCTTCTCTTTTACATACATATGAAAACAAGAATTTATCTTTTATTCTCCATTTTAACCACCTCAAAGTTTACCACATTTCCTTTCCCACTGCTGCTCACATGGAATCGACCCTTGTGCCAAGCTCTCTTTGTGGTCCTCCGGTTTCTAACCAACAGCCTAACAGGCCTGCTCCCATCCATGGGCTCTTGCTTTACATCTGCCTACACTTCCAGGTTTCTCAGGATGCCCCTTAGTGTTGGTGGTCCTGAGGTTCCTGTTTCAGGAACAAAGGACACTTGGCTGAAGATCTTATTGATGGGACACTCTGCAGAAAGAGCAGGAGGGGCTCATGTGGGCTGCCTGCTCTTAAAGATTTAGGATCAAGAGAAGCCAAGCCTGCTCTTTTGTTAGTCTGGGATTTGGGACAGGAATTGCCTGGAAGAGTGTCGCTTCTGAAGTCTTGTGTTTTTCTTTTCTTTCTTTCTTTATTTAATTTTAATTTTATTAATTTATTCAGGTTACAACTCAATTGTTATCCCATCACTTGTATCCTCCCATTCCTCCCTCCCTCCTGCTTTCACCTTAGTCCCCTCCCCTAGATCTAAGACCGAGGGGGACCTCTTCCCCCACTATATGGTCATAGGCTATCAAGTGTCACCTTGGTAGCCTGCTTATTCTTTCTTTGGATACCATCAGGCCTCCCCACCAAGAGGAGGTGGTCTTGACAAGCTTCTTTATATTTTCTACCTCTTGGGGTCCTTACACAGTTACTATAGTAGTATTCCTGGGGTTTATGGTGTACTTACTAGGGAAAACCTGGAAAGGATGAGTCTGTGCCGTTGTGTTCATAGTGTCAGACTCTCTACCAATGGCATAGTTTCTTATTGTTCTTCTCCTAGAACTCTTTGGTTAATTTCCATAACAAGCAGGTAAAACATCAATGTTCCCCATGTCTAGCCTTATCAATGGGAGCCATGTGCTGCCCAGAACACACATAAAAGCAATACATTATTTTGTGTTGGATAATGAAAGTCACTTTCTTTAGTAGTTCAAACATAAGATCAGAATCTATCACTTGGTTGCTTTCCTTCTAATTGGCTTTTTAAAAAGCTTTCCAAAGTAATTACAAGTGTTTCTTGGGGCCAGCATATTCAGATTCATGCCCAAAGGCAAGAAAAAGAAATTGATATTCCCGTCCACCAAGCCAAAATTCTATAATCCTGGGTTTTATACCAAGTAGTTAACTTTCTGCATATTTGACCTGTAATTATTCTGCGGGGTCAAGGAAACCTTCTTTCTTCTTTATTGCGAATGAAGTAATAGTCTTGTCTAAAGACAGATCAGGTTTCCATCCTTGGAAGGGAAAGTAGAGCCAGCAAAAGCAATTCCCATGATTTTTAAGTACTGCACTTATGAAGCCTCTGTGAGTTGCTAGTTTTAGCTCAGCTCTCCTGGTGTGTCTTCCTGAAATTCAAGCACATCACTCAGAAGTTGGTTCATATTTTTAAATTCATCATGTTTTGTTTTTCCTTAGCTTTAGCTTTTTTTTTTTTTTAAATCACACTACTCTCTTCTGGAAACACCGAAATGTTCTCCCTTCCAACCACTTTCCCTCTATACATGTATGTGTGTACACACATGCATGTACTCACACATGCATACCTATTTCCTGTACATCTTATTTTTCTGCTGCTATTCAAAGACAATGTGTCAAAGTGACATGTAGTTAAAAATGACAAGATGCCATGGTACTGTGACAACCTCCCTGACTTCTTTCATCCTTGCTCTGATTATCCTACTGCAATGAACCAGCACCTTCCCGCTACTCCCCACTGACTTCTGGAAGAGCAATGACTCACTCTCAACTTGATGCTCATTGCTTAACAAAGTGCTTCTTGAGTGATCCATTTTAAAGGGCAGCACATCATACCGTGAGTGTATAAAGAGATCAATTATGTTGTCTAGGTTATGAGCAGGATTCTGTGTCTGAGCTTTCTTTCTAAAAGAGTGGGTATTTTCCAGAATTTAGAAGTTTCAGAAGGGCATCCCAGGCAATAGAAAGTGATTTCACGGAGACAGAAAAGTAAAGGATCCACAACCTGTTCTTTTTTTTTCCTGTAAAAAAACTGAGCATGTTCTTATGTCCCTGTGGACAACGTCCATCTGTGACTTTAAATCCATGCTGAGTCTGCTTCTGCAGCCTTAAGCAATTGGTGTTTTGCAGCTCCCTGGAGTCCAGCTGGCATTGCCTGGCCTGGTTTGTTGCTGCTTTCTTTCCCATGTGCAGGAATGAGGAATGGGTATCAATAAATCTGAATGTCAAAACTCAAATCCAAATGTCAAGACCATTCCACATCACTGGCTGCTTTCAAATCTGAGCCTGGCTCCTACAGACAACAAGGCTGGCAAAAACATATGGGCATGTCACCATTTTCTTGGCAAAAACATTCCCGGCACACCAAGCCTGGACTGATGGAGCAAAATCTTCTGCTACTGCCACACAACCACAAGTCACCCCTCTGGTTTTCCCAGAATTTCAAATTCCTTTAGTAAGTTCTAAAGAATACTTCCCAGGAAAGATATTTTAGAAAGTTGTCCAACCAAAAGAGATGGTGCTTTTTATACATTCCTCCGTTCTTCTGTCTTGTTTGCATTTTCTGTTGAAATTGGAAAATCTGGCATTATTCCTTTGTTGACTTTTTTGAGAAAAAGAAATATTCAAAATATTTTTGTGGGAACAGAAGTTTTTGATTGCCTTACAGTCTGTGTCAGGAAAAAAATATAGAATGGCAAGAAAATCCCACTGTTTCACTGATATTGGTGCACTATAAGAGAACAAAAGACTTGTTTTTGGCTTTACAAGGAAGGAAATGTATATAACTTAGATGGTCCTCATCTAGGTTAACAGATGTTATATGCTATTTAACTAAAAGAATGTAGTATGTCATTAAACTAAATCTGCACTGGAAGCACGCATGATGGGTGCCTACCTAACATTATTATTTTATAAAACTCATCGAAGGAATTTGAAGGCACACAGACATTGAGGCCATGTGTGAAGCCCTTTCCCTCACCCTGATAAAACTTCATCATTTTCTTCTTTTGTAGCTCACTGTTGTGGGTTGGGGTTACGTTAAATAATTCCATCTGGCATGAGATACAGAACTGCATCCTTAAATATTTGAAGGGACTTTGCAGACCCATGACTAAGTCCCTCTCTGTCTCTCAATTTATATTACCCCTGCAGATCAGTGTTAATTTCAGAATACATAGTGAGAGTCCCTTGTGTCTTGTGACATGGAGTCTTGATATTTTCTGATGCATTAATATAATTGATCAGGTGGAATTCGCATGTAATCAAAATGCAGTTCTTGGCCTGAAACATTTTCTCATTAGTAACTATCAACTGGTGCTTACTCAGCTGAGCCATGCAATTTTTGGTTTAATAAAAGTGCAATCTGTTCATTTGTTTACTGTGTTTACTCCCTAAAGGCTGAAGCTTTTGTGACTGAACACAATGCGTGATAAACAGAAGAGTCACTATTAACTGTAGGCACTGTTTGGGTGGCATATTCTTCAGAGTTGGATTTGGCTGCTACCCAAGTGACTGTTGGGCTGAATGGACCAAGCTGCCCTTAAACTTAGACTTCCAAGTCACAAAATGGATCTTGAGCCCAGACAAACACAGCGCAGAGTAATTTTCTGGGCGTGGGTCAGTGGAACTCAGCCAGCAATCAGGGCTCACTCCCTCTCCTCCAGTCTTTGTGTCCCATGCCCTGCCTTTCCCTAAAGCTGTGTTCCATATGCATAAATGGCCATTCATCCCAATGTTATCATTGGTGCTACACAAAGGGGAACTGGCCTCTAACCTCCTTGTCTGAGGGGAATTCACATCTCTCTAAACAAACTGTCTTATGGACTCTAATTGCTGCTTCCCTGCTGGCACTGAGAAAGGGAAAACAGAACAGGCTGAAAATCCCAGCAAGGGAGCATAAGAAATGTGGATTTAAAAAATAATTCTCTTTGTTTTGCCAAAAATGACAGAAGAGGGAGCCCCAGCACCAAGGACTGGAGCTACTGAACTCTTTATCCTCCCCAAATAATGCACAAAGTTCAGAGCCGCAAGGGAAACATGGAGGAAGAGTATGAGAAAAAGGAGAAAGGACTAAAAGAAGAAAAATAGGTATATGTTCAATTCCCAGGCACATTACTAAGTTACTTGAAGGGAAAGAGACTAAACGCAGAATAAAGCATACATTGAAATTGTACTATAATGCTGGTTTTAAAGCTTTAGTAATTGTCTTCCCTTTTGGTCACTCACTCCAGTTAAAGTTTCCGAAGTATAATCTCTTCTTCAGATGGCCTTATTTAACCAAATAATTAGTCATGCATGGTCTGGTGCTGCAGGCCTGTAACCCCAGCCACATTGGAGAATAAGGAGAAAAAGATAACGGTTTGAGGCCATAATGTATAGCTCAGAGAGACCCTGTCTCAAAATAACAGTAAGAACAAGGGTTGAGAGATATCTCAGTGGTAGAACACTTACCTATCATGCACGAGGCCCTAAATTTAATCCCTAGTAAAAGCAAACAAACAAATAAGCAAACAAAACCAAAAATAAATCAAAACCAAAACCATTGTTTACTCACTCTATTTTCCAAAGACTTTCTCATATCTACTGTGGTCTTTATCTCCCCACAACCATGGTGTTAACTCCACCTACAGCTAAAATGACCTTCTTGCAGTGGCTTCTTTAAGTTCTCTGTGGTTTACCCACAGGAGATGCTGCAGGGCATCACCTCACTGGGATGAGTGTTGCCAACAGGAGTCCATTTTTCTTACTGGTTCAAATGTGTCTCAGGGCGGTGTGTTTTTCACCTAGTTGTATGTTGCATTCATACGAAGAGTGATCAATTTTTTAATGTGGTACTGGATAGACTTTTTGTCATGTTTATCAGTCCTACGTTTTAACCCTGTGCACCCCAGCATGGAGCAGGCATGGCCTACCTGGGGTCCATGAGAATCCAGACAGCTATTGTTCAAAAAGGGGTCTGCAGTGGTTAAAGTGAACAACTCCCCTTGGCTTGAATATTGCAACACTTGGTGCCTGGTTCCTAATGTTTTAGGGGAAGGCTGAGTCCTTTTGGTGGAAATTCATGACTATAGGCTGGGTTTGAAAGTTTAAAGACTTGTACTATTTCAAGACATGCTGTCTTCTTCAAACTTAGGGTTCAAGATATGAGCTATCAGCTTGCTGCTCCAATCACAAAGTCTTCCTGCTTCCAGGCCCCTCCTCCATGATAGTCATAAACTCCTGTGGCTCAGAAATAAAAAAAAAACTCCAACAAGCTCTTCCTTCTATAAGTTGCCATTGTCATGGTGTTTTATCACAGCAATTTGAATGTAATAGGAGGTCACACAGGTGACTGAAGGTACACAAATTTATTAGATACTGTAGTGTCACTCATCACCCGGACTGTAGGACTGTAGAATGAAGTGATGTAGAAGAGTCATATAAACAACACGGAAGTGGGAAGTCTGAGAGATGTCGGCAGGCAGGTAAAAGCAAAGATCCTCACACCTGTGTGCAAAAAAAAAAAAAAAAAAAAAAGGTAGTTCAACTATGGCCCGTCTCCAGGGTTTTGACAGCAAAAAGTATATGATTTGAGCTCAATTTCAGAGAAATCTTTCTAAAGCCTTGAGGGCCATAGGGCACACCGTCTTCTGAGAAACTCCGGCAAAATACTGGGAGCACTAACTGGCAGTCCTGATGGGGGGAGTGCCTGTGCCATGCTAAGGGACGGACTGTAGGGTTGCTAAGATCCCTAAGACTCAAGAAGCCAGCTGAAGTATGACAGCAGATAGTGTCTGGCTTCTGTTTTGGTTTGGTTTGGTTTTTTGAGACAGGGCTTCTCTATGTTATCGTGGCTGTCCTGGAATCCCTTTGTAGACCAGACTGGCCTCGAACTCACAGCAATCTGACTGCCTCTGCCTCCCGAGTGCTGGGATTAAAGGCGAGCGCCACTACGCCCGGCTGGATGCTGGATTCCGGCTACACGGATGGGTGGGGGGGCGACATGAAAAGTATGGGCTATGTCCATTTAGTGCTTCAAGACTCACTTCCTACACTGCAACTCCTCTTGCCATTCTCCAGCTGTCAGGCAGCTAGAGAGGCGATTTCCCTGTCCTCCTCCTCCTGCGTTCTTCTGACTGCTAACACGTCATGCCTGCTCATTACTCAAGAATCATTGTTAGTCATACTCTGGGCTGCTGTCATTTTATATTCCTTTGTGGGTGTGTAGCTTTCATCTGCTTAAGATTTTTATTTTCAGTAAAAGAAGTAGCCCTAGATTGATGATCACGCCTTAATTATTTTTGTTTCTGGGCAGAAAAACAAACTTGACCTCTAACAGTAACTTGTATTGATTTTTGTGCACCTAATAATGAGTACTATTAATTCACTTAACAAATATTGACTCTTACAGTAAGTCACTGTGTAGGGGCTAATGTGCAATGTGGGAATGCATCTTTCACATGGTAGAAGGCATCTACACCTTAATAAATGCTCAGTAAATGATTTTCACTGTTGGTGTTCGTAAAAATGACAACAGCGGAATATAAACCACAGTTTGTTTTCTGTATCATAATTGAAGTTAGATAAAGGCCGTCAGCCACACTACAAAGTACCTAGCAAGAGGTGAAGTAATAGTCCAAATGTCAGCAGTGAGGTTTTTGAACTTAATGAGGAATCACAACATTTGAGTTTTCACTTCCCTGAAGGATCGCTTTGTCCAAATGATCAGATGAGGTACTTGTGCAGCCAGTATGAGGAAGATGAAAGGGCAGGGTACAGTTGGACTGGAAAAAAGGCTGCCATTTGGAGACACTGAGAATAGTTGGACTTAGGAGAAGAGATCTGGGGATGCAACCAAGGTAAATGCCCAGAATCATCTTTCCAAAGGGATTCAGGAAGTGATATGAAAGGAAATAGTCATTCTGTTCAAAGGAGGAAAGAGTAGAATAAGATAAGGTGCTTCGATACATTTTAAGAGGTTGAATCCTGAGATACAGGAAACATTCTAGAAGACTCCAATTGTGCAAAACTAGTATACTCTGCTAGAGAAGAAAAGGGTGGTTTTTTTTTCCTCTAAAATATGTGACAGTGGTGTGTGTCATTTATTAATTTTCAGCCACTTGAGTATTGATGTTCAACCACAATGTTTAAATTGCACAATCTGGAAAAATGATCCATGATTCTGTATCAACACATATAAAGAGCCAGAACACAGAACTGAGACAGATATAAAACATGTAACTGAAGAGCTAACTCCCTCAGCTTCTTTACACCTTGGCCTGAGAGTGTTAGAAAACTCTCTTCGTTTCTTTTCTTTTCAAAGAATGAGCTGACACATTCAAGGCCATTAACAGATTGCCAAGGCAGCCAACAATGAATTACAGGTGTCAGGCTGTGGAATCATTGAAGTGAAGGTTAATCATTATGTCATGGATGTCTTCAGAGTTCATAATTTTAGGCTTTGTACAAATGGAAAATTGTAAACCTCAACTGCCTCTTGCTAGGCTATTGAATGACAGCTGCACTGCTGACAAAATGCCCGTTAGCCTGGGGCACATGGTGTCCAGCTTTTAAGGCTCTGTTTGAGGGATGCACAGGATTTCATAGGAAAAGAATGTTCTGGAAGACGGATATGCTCACAGGGCTCTGTGACATTTGTTTTCCCCATGTACTGCCTGTATGATGTGATGGTAAGTTCAGATAATCTGTTCCAGCTGACATGAACCATTTAGCACTACATAGGATGTATTGTCTTGTGCTTTGTTTACTCTGGCTCCTTTAAATTACCAAAAATCTCTAGTAGGCAAGATTCTTTGACAAGAGTTTATAGCTAAAGGTGTCCTGTATATAAAAATAGAAAAATTTCATTGTGACATATATAGGTTTAATTTCCTTAATACAGAACACTAATATTAATTGGGTAGTAGACTAGGCTAAGTTCACTAGAGGTTCTTGCTATAAGCCCCCCTCCCTCTCTCTCTCTCTGTGTGCATGTATGCATTCATGTGTGTGTTATATGCATGGGTATGTGTCTAGGTATGCTTGCTTAAGTGCACACATTCATATGCCTGTAGAGCCCGAAGGTTGAGACTGTGAGTCTTCCTCTATCTCTCACCACAGTATTTTTCTGAGACATGATTAATGTTGAGCCTGAAGTTCAGCAACTGTGGAAGAATAATTTAGCCAATGAACTCTTAGCTTTCCAGGTATTGGGATTATATGTGTGTACCATCATGCCTGGCTTGTTCCATAGGTGCCTGGGATCTGAACTCAGGTCCTCGTGTTTTTGCTTCAAGTACTTTACTGACTGAGCTGCCACTTATTGTAATTGATTTAAGAAAATGCTTTCACTATGGTATCTTATTGTATCATTCACATTGAAAGTGAACTTGAATATTAAGAAAGTGAGAGAGATGTAGATCACTCAATGTGTGAGAGGAGTGTGTCTTGCCACAAATGAATAGCTTCTCAAAAGTAAATCCGAGAAAGCCAGAGGATTGTGTTCCAAGACAGGAAATGCAACTGATGGTTTCTTACCGGATAAAGTAGCCTGAGGCAACTCTGCATGATTTAACGACTACGAAATCAGATAGAGCTTAATGGACTAAGACAAAAAGACAACCCAGAGATGATAAACACACAGACTGCTGCATATCTTGCCGATGTTTAGGCACACAGTAGACCAGTCACAGCTGTATAATAATCCATGGTTAGTGATGATGACCCATGCCATCCACAGGGCCATTTGGTCCACCCAACTCTTCTTTTGTGATTTTTTAAAAAAGTATTTACATCAGTCCTCTGAGCTAATGCAAAGTCTTGTTTTATGGTAAAGGAAATTATGGTTTAAAGGGTATTGTAGAAAATGTCTGAAGCAACATGATTTTTTTTTTTTTAGTAAATTTGATATTCAAACCAAGTCACACACTCCCAACAAGGGCTTAAACTATAACATTGTGTCAGTCCACTGTAGGACCTGTACCTGTGTCGAACAGATAGAAATCTCGGAAAGGATGTCACTGTGAGGTAATGTGGGGCAAGAAGCCCTGTAATATAGATGCATAGCTTGTTTGTATGGCTTATTTTAGAAGTTCACAGTCAATATCTTCATAGAGATTGTTCTTACAGCTATTTGTGTGGGATTCTAACTGACAGCATAGCTATGGATATCTGATTACCATCCATTTCCTGATAAATCAGTGAAGATAACGACATCAACAGAGGTTTACTTATTTCATCTTTGCCGAAGGGCACGTTTAAGAACACAAATGGTAGTTCAATAATGTCATTTGTAAATCTTAGACATTTTGTTTGCAATTACTCAGCTTAAAGGGTTTCTTCTCTGGTCTTTCTTTTTTATTGAATGTTTACAGGGTATTTGAGTCTCAGATGCTGTCTCGAGAAAGTGGCAGATGCACAGAGGATTGGGTCAATGCCATCCCAAGAAGTCATTCTTGCATTAAGGAAAGATGATCTTTTAAATCATGTGTGCCTATGTATGAGCTCTGTTGCCATGTGCTACAAGCAAGACCCATAGGTTGTCCACCCCTCAGCTTCCTGATTCAGAAAACTGGTGTAATAATGCCTCCTCAGAGGGCTGGAGTGAAAATGGAATACAAGCTACAAAGCATCCAGCCTCATGATTGCCACATAGGAAATGCTCACTAAATATTAGCTGCAAAATCACCATTTGGGTTTTTGCTGTAGTCTCACACGGAGAAACCAGTGGTCGTCTCCAAGCCCTCATTTCCAATCTTTTCAAGGGGCACCCAGGGGGAAAGGTCACCTGTGAGGGCTTTGATATCACCCAGAGCCTTCATGAGTGAGAATGACTGTTGCCATTCTTTTTTTGGGGGGGGGGGTTTGTTTGTTTGTTTGTTTGTTTTTGAGACAGGGTTTCTCTGTGTAGCCTTGGCTGTCATGCAGTCACCTATTTGCTGCCAACCAGCCACTCACATCTGGCCTTGGAAACATAGGTCATCGAAACCGATGCTATAGTCAGAGCTCTAGCATGTCAGCGTGCATTTCCAGATTTCTGGGAAGGGAATACATTTTTAAATCTTCCTTTCCTGGCCCAGGAAGGTACCGTATGTTCAACCCACATGTATTTAACTCAGTATGAATTAAATTCTTGCTGTAGGAAATGGGCGAACTTGCTGCCATATTGGGGTTAAGGAATCCCAAATACATTGACCCAGTCATGTCACCTCCATGAGGTTCTCCTGAAAATGACTTTCACTTAGTAGATTCTGTTCAAAATGTCATCTGCACACAGATGCCCTGGCGACTGTATGAGCTGTATGAGCCTGATGCTTCTGTTTCAGTCTCCAGGGTTAAGGCCAGAAGTTCTACATTTTAGGGTTGGAGTGCGGCAACGCTGTTGATCCCATACTTTGAGTGCTTGGTTGGAACTGGAGACCTTGTACTGCAGACAATGACCCCATGACCTGTATGGACTGTAGTAGCATTGACTAGAAGGTTTCGTCAACATGCTTTTCAAGGTGCACCGTCTGCCCTTACCTGTGTCTCTAATCAAGACCCTTCCCTGTGGGTGAGAATGTAGCTAAAGTTAAAAAAAAAAAAAAACAAAGAAAAATGCTGCCCATCAAAGACGTAATGGCAGTGGAGCCAGAAAGATGGCTCAGCAGTTAAGAGCACTTGCTGCTCTTACAGATGTCCCCAGGTTCATTCCCAGCACCCACATGGCGATTCACAACTGTCTGCAACTCCAGGTCCAAGGGATCGACCACACTCTTCTTGCCTCCAAATGTAATCAGGCATACATATGATGCACATACATGTATACAAGCAGACAAAACATGGATAAATATAAAATAAAAATGAAAAATTTAAAGAAGCCCTTTCTTATTGTACCTCCATTGCGCCAGCACATACAGACAGAGCATATTGCACGTTAGATGTTTTGTGTCAGAGTTGATGTCCCAGTGCCACTACTGGGAACCTTGCCTGCTCATAGAAGATCGCCAATTTGGGCTTCCTAACCCATATTTTTAGGAGACCAGGAGTTTCCAGTGCACTAGGTTTTTACATTGCCCCTGAAAGCACCCAAATTCCAGATGTCTCTCCCAGTACTCTCCTTCTGTCCTTCCCACCCCCAACTCATCCCTCCTGTTCCTATCCCGACCTGCGCCCCCATCTACCCACAAAATCTGTTATAATTCTCTTTGTCAGGGAATTCCATGTGCCCACAGCCTCCTTGTTACTTAGCCTCTCTAGGCCTGTAAATTTTAGCATGATTATCACTTACTTAAAGGCTGATGTTCACTTGCACACTTACAAGTGATTATGTTCCATGTTTGTTGTTCTGGGTCTGAGCTATTTTATACAGGATGATTTTTAAAATTCTATTCATTTGCCTGCAGATATCATGATGTCATTGCTTTGAACGTTGCGTGAATTGAATATTGCATAAATGTCCCATAATTTCTTTATCCATTCTTCCATTGAGGGGCACCTAGTTTGCTTCTAGTTTCTGGCTATTATGGTTAAAGCTGCTATGAATATAGTTGAGAAAGTGTCCTTGTGGCATGGTGGAACATCCTTTGTATATATGTACAAAACTGGGACAGTTATTTGAGTTTTGAGGTTCATTGACTCCTAATTTTCTGAGGAACTCTTATATTGATATTCAAAGTGGCAGTACAAGTTTCCACTCCCACCAGCAATGGAGAGTTCTCCTTGCTACACATCCTTGCCAGCATGAGCTGTCATATGGGTTTTTGAAATTAACCTTTCTGAAATGTCTAAGATAGAATCGTAAAATAGTTTTGATTTGCATTTTGCTAATGACTAAGGGTGTTGAACATTTCTTTATGTGTTTCTCAGCCATTTGAGATCTCTCTGTTAAAGATTCTCTGTTTAAATCTGTCCTGAAGTTTTAATTGGATTATTTGGTTTGCTGATATCCAGTTTCTTGAGTTCTTTACAAATTTTGGATATTAGCCCTCTGTTGGATTTGGAGTTGGTGAAAATCTTTTCCCATTCTGTAGGCTGCTGTTTTGTGCTATGGATGATATCCTTTTTAATTTCATGAGGTCCTGTCTATTGATTGTTCTTCTTAGTACATGAACTATTGGTGTTTTGTTCAGGAAGTTGTCTCGTTCGTCAAAGTCTTTGAGCTTATTGCCTCCTTTGTCTTCTTTTAGATTTAGTGTATCTGGTTTGATACTGAGGTCTTTAATCCACTTGGACCAGAGATTTTTGCAAGGTAATATATATGGATCTGTTGGCATTCTTCTACCTGAAGACATCTAGTTAGACCCTGCATCATTTGTTGAAGATGCTTTCTTTTCTTTCTTTCTTCCTTTTTTCTTTTTCTTTTTCTTTTTTTGCTTCTTTATTAAAAAATCAGATTGCCACAGATGAGCAGATTTACATCTGGGTCTTAGATTTGAGTCCATTGATCAACCTGGCTTTTTTTTTTTTATGAGGAGTGATCCAACATGAGGCCCATGTCACAAGAGGGAGCCCATGCCTGACATTGTGTGGATATCCAGAAACAAGAGGCAGGACCAACCAGAGACTTTTTAAAAAAGTCAATGAAATGTTTCTTAATGATATTCTGCCTTAGTCATAGATCAATGCCTAATCCAATTGTCATCAGAGAGACATCACTGAGAGCAATGCAGAGACTTACATCTAGATCCCACAGGGATCTACACAGAATAAGTGTAGGAGCCAGAGGGGTCAGGGACACCATGAGTTCATGGCTCACAGAATGAATGAATCAGGATTCACAGGGACTCACAGAGGCTGAAGCAACAGACATGGAGCTTGTAGTGGTCTAAGCTAGGTCCTCTGCATATATTTTATGGTTATGTAGCTTGGTGTTCTTGTGGGACTCCCAACAGTGGGAATGGAGGATGTCATGTCACTGACTCTTTTGCCTGTGCTTAGGATCCTTTACTTCCTACTGGGTTACCTTGTCCAACCCTGATCTGATGATTTGTGTGTAGTCTTAACTGTAGCTTGTTAAGTCATGTTAGGTGGATATCCCTGGAAGACTTGCTGGTTTGTTTTGTTTTGTATTGTATTGTTTTGATTTGGTTTTGGTTTTGAAGGGAAATGGAGGAGTGGATCTGGGGGGAGGGAGAGAGAGACAGACTGGGAAGAATGGAGGGAGGGGATACTATAGCCAAAGGGGAAAAAAATATATATCCCTTTTTCTATACTTCACACAATCACTGAAGCTGATTTAAGACAGTGGTTTGCATTTCAAGATTGACTAGTTAATATCATACCTAATTTGCAAATAAGGACTCATGTTTTTCTATAACTGGTATTTTTTTCCCACTGTTGCAAGTATCCCTCAAATACTCTCTGATGCATCTGACCAAGGAGTTGTCTATAATGTGCCCTCTATCCTCATGTGTTCCTTATTTCCATTAAGATAATAGAAACAGCTGGGCATGGTAGCACATACCTATAATCCCAGCACTCAGGAGGCAGAGGCAGGCAGATTGCTGTGAGTTTGAGGCCAGCCTGGTCTACAAAATGAGTCTAGGACAGCCAAGGCTATGCAGAGAAACCCTGTCTCAAAAAAACAAAACTAAAATGAAATAAATAAGATAATAGAAACAAACAAGCAAGCAAGCAAACAAGAACTCTTTAAGTCTTTATAGCATATCCAGTGAAGAAGATAATTGCTTTCCTTAGAGTTGCTTCATTGATCACAATTTGAACACATGATGACTTTCTTTGCAGGCATTTCAGGGAAAAAAAACATTACGAAACACCCAGGAAGTCTCTCAAGGAAACTAACTAATAACATGATTGGCTTAAGCACAACAAAGATTGTGGAAAAGTTTCCCATTACTAAAAGTACTTTGGAAAATAAAGTATGATCACTTTGGATATGGGGCTCTAAGGAAGCTTCCATTGATTTCCTGAATGTCCACAGAGAGGCTTCAGGCTTTTCTCTCAATGATTCACAAACAGTTGAAGATGGAAAAGAAGCACACTCTGCTGTGCAGTGCTGGTCCTCAAGCAAGAAGCCAAGTTTTGCAACTGAGAAATCCTGGAGTCAGGGTTCACCTTGATGTGCCTCCTTTCTCTCTCCCCCTTCTCTGAACTCCTCCCCTGCTTTTCCTTCTCCTGTTTCTCCTCTTTTCTTCCTCTTCCTTGGTTACACTGAATCCGCTTTTCCTTTTTTCTTTGTTGTTTTTCATACTGGGTTCCGGCCACTGTGGCCAGGCAAGCCTTTGCAGGGCAGTTAGACAACTCCATCCTTGACTTCCCTCTTTGTTCCCCATTTCTGAGTGAGGAACATAACCGATGGGAGATGGTTCAATTCTACTTGGTTTCACACACCTAAAAAAATGGTTACTTCATTGTCTTTGTTTCTTTACTTTTATTCTTTGAGTCAAGTTACTCTATTTTATTCTTCTGTCAATAGCATCCACTTTAACATTATTGTTTTAGTGTATAAAACTCTGGACTTATTGTGAGACCAATATAGGAATACTATACATTGCTGGTTAAAATTTCTGTTTCCAGTTAAGACAGCTAAAAATAAATCCCTGCTTGTCCTGTGTTAAGTGAAAGTTAAGGTTTTCTATTTGTAACTATGAATAAGCTCCGTCTATTTTTAAGGAGGTATTTTTGTGGCACACTCTCACCTTTAGTTATTTTGCCAGGTGTATGTTTATATACCTAGCTGTTAAACAGAGGATTTCACTAGATGAAGAAACACACATGAGAAAACTGAGGTGATATGAAGGAGTTTTAGTTTTTCCCATTGTTCAGCCCAGGGCCCATCTCTCAGCCTGCTTTCTTTTGCCCTCTACTGCTGCCCTGAGTCTTAATGGACATTGCAGATAATCATGCTTAGTCTCCTATTTCAATATTTTCTTTGCTTCTATGGAACACTATAATGAATCTTCTATGCCTTAATTTATGTCATAACTGGAATTCTTTGTTTTTCTACATCTGTGATTATTTCCAAGATTTCTGGGATTTCTAATCTATTGTAGTTGTACAGATCACGGCTATTTTATTCTTTTTTTTCTCTTTCAGAGATTTTAAAGGTATACTCAATTTTCTTCATCCTCCATATCTCTTAACCATGAATACTTTTCTCATGTATTTATATGTGTGCATATTTATTTGGTTGTGGGCATGTCTGCAGGGTATGGGCATAAACCTGATAACTCATACACAGGGAAGTCAGAGGGCAATTTGCAAGAATTAATTCGTCAAACATGTGTGACCCTGGTTCAAACTAAGGTCATCAGGTTTGGCAATCATTTTTATCAGCTGAGCCATCTTGCAGCCCTTACATATATTTTATTCCTTTCAGCTGGACATCGTGGCCTATACCTTTAATCCCAACACTGGAAGAGGCCGAGGCAGGTGGATCTCTGTGAGCTCCAGGCCAATCAGATATACAAAGCAAGTCTAGGAAAGCTAGGGCTGTTACACAGAGAAATCCTGTCTTGAAAAACCGAAAAAAAAAAATCCATGTATTCTTTTCCCATATTATTTCACATCTACTGCTTTCTGGACAAATCCTATAGTTCTCCCCATGTTACTGTGCACCCCCTGAGCCATTTGTTAACTGATTACCCTGTCTTTGCTCTACAACTAGGTCATATTGTAGGACCCTTTATGGTTCATGCTGATTTTCCAGCTTACTTTTTTGTTTCCTTAAAACACAGTTATGTATCCAAGGCTGGTATCATAAACTGATATTCCCAGCACTGGAGAGTCTAAAGCCATAAGCACTGTGACTTGACAACCAGCCTTGGCTCCCTACAGAAACTATATTGCAAATATAACAAAATAAGAAGCCACAGTAATATGCATTAAAAGCCCATTCTGATAAAGGAATTCTTACTGTATGTTCTATTTCCTTTTCAGGGAGATGTTTTTTCTTGTGTATTTGATTTAAAAAATATTATAGTTATTTTTCTCTCACAAAATATATCCTGGTTAGAGCTTTCCCTCCTTCTACCCCTCCAACTTCCTGCCTACATTTCTCCACCCCACCTCCACCCCACCCTGCTCCTGTCCAGATTTACACCCGTTCTATCTCTTATTAAAAAACAAACTGCCTCCTAAGTGATACTGATAAAATATAATATTATAAGATAAAGACAAACATATTGAAATATGACAACAGAGAAATGAAAGAAAAAGATCCCAAGAAAAGGCACAAGAAGCAGAAACCCACTCAAAGACCCCATAAAAACACAAAACAATAACATATTTGCAAAGTGCATGTGTGTGTGTTATGTGTGTGTGTGTGTGTGTGTGTGTGTGTGTGTGTGTGTGTTTGTGTGAGAGAGAGAGACAGAAAGAGAGCAAGAGAGAGAGAGAGAGAACAAAATTAACAAAGAAAATAACTGAAAAGGGGAAAGAAAAAAGCTTGATATGACCTTATGAAACAAGGAACCTGCAACAGTGCTGTTGAGTTCTTTTTTCTATTGGTTACCCACTGCTGGGCATATAGCCTACCCTTAAGAGAAGTTTGTATCCCCAGTGCAACTCCTGTGGAGAAAACTAAATTTTCATTTACAAGTGGTTATCAACTGGAGATAGCTTCTGGGTGAGGGAGGCGTGCGTCCATTTCTTTTACCTCAAGGCCTCCATCCAGCGTAGCCTCCTGCAGGCCCAGTGCCTGCTGCCTCACTTTCTGTGCATTCATACCTTGGTCCTATTGTTTCTAGAAGACTTTATTTCCTTCGTGTCCTCCATTCCTCTCCCTCTGGCTCTTACATTTTACATTCACTTCCGCAGGCTTCCCCAGGTCTTGGAGGAAGGCATTTGGTGATGATATCTTTTTTAGGGCTGAGTAATCCGAAGTCTCTCACACTCGGCATGATGTCTGGCTGTAAATGTCTCTGTATTTATTCCCATCTGGTCAGGAGGAAGCTTCTCTGATGATGGCAGAGCAAGGTGCTGATCCATGAGTATAACAGAATGTCCTTAGGACTTATTTCGTGGTTATCTTTCTTTAGTAGAACAATAATATTTGATTTCCCCTAGAACCATGGGTCATTTAGTCTTCTAGACACCTTCAGGTTTGTATTCAATCTATTGATTTGGGCCTTAAATCAAATCTAATGTTGACTGGATACTCCCACAAGCTTTGTGCCAGCATTGGCCCTAGTATGTCTTGCAAGAAGAACACCATTATGGTTGAAAGGATTTGTGGCTGTATTTGGTATTTCCCTTTTGGTTGTGTGCAAAGTGCCTTCCTATACTAAAGATTCTAGAGCAGTGGTTATCAACATTCCCAACAACGCAACTCTAATACAGTTCCTTATATTGTGGTGACCCCAACCCTAAAACTACTTTCATTGCTACTTCATAACTGTAATTTTCCTACTGTTATAAAATGTAATGTAGATATATATATGATATGCAGGATATCTGATATGCAAGCCCTGTGAAGGGATCATTTGTACAGCTCTCAAAGGGCTTGTGACCCACATGTTGAAAACTGCTGCTCCACAACATAGAGATGAAGGTTCTACGTAGGCGCCAGTATGGCTTCTCTGTGTTTAATGAGTTGTGTAGGTGTTATCTTCAGCAATAGAGCCTAGATGGCCATTTTCAGAAAGCTACTAATTCCCTTGCCAACAGCCTAAGTTGTTTGACGTTTCCATGAGGCTCTTTTAGCTATTAACTCAATTAGATGTATCCTGTTCCCAGGACTGGAAGCTTTCTTTTTGGTGTTAAGAGATGTCTAATTGGGGGTCTTAACATATTAATATATGTCATTTGAATATATATGTCATTATACATTATATATATATATATATATATATCTTTGGCTAATATAGTAAGGTTTGGCTATTGCATGAGATTTTAATCAGCCTCATTTTATGTTCCACTCTCCCAGATCCATGCTGCCAGGTGGTAACACAGCCAGTATAAAAATCAGTATGGGAGTTCCTCAGGAAGATGAGAATCATCTACTTCAATATCTACCTGGACCATTCTTTGGCATATACCCAAAGGATAGTTGATTCTACCACAGAGACATTTGCTCTACCTTGCTCATTGCTGTTCTATCTATTATAGGCTAGAATTGGAAAGAACCTAGACACCCTTCAAAAAATGAGTAGATAAATAAAATGTATTTTAAAATAATGGAATATTGCTTAGCCATTGGGGGAAAGGCTGATCATTAAATTCACATATAAATGGATTGATTTATACGTAACTTGTAAAAAAAAGTTGAGTGAGGTAATCCAGACTCAGAAAGAGAAGTTTTGTATTCATTCTCTTGTGTAGATATTAGCTATTAAACCAGTGATAAGCAAGCTACAATCCACAGAATCACAGAGGTTGTGCATAGAGTCAGAGATTAGGCGAGATGGATAGATCACCTTAGAAAGAGGAAATAGTATAGATAATTAGAATAGACAAGGAGGTGGGCTGCGGAACAGAAGGTTCAAGCCAGAAGGACAGTTTTATATTCAGACGTTACTCTGAGTAGTAAGCAAGGTCATATGAACAAAATGCATATAAGTTTTAGGCTGTATTCTATCACGAGAACAACCAGTGGTTGTATATACACTAATATATGGGCAATCTGAAATATTTACTCCTATTTACTATACCTACACATTGCAAGAACAACCCATGTTATGGAGGAACTGTGGTTACAAGACTCTGGTCTTGTTTTCCTGGAGTTTTTCCACAAGCCTCCAGAAATCTTCTGCCCACAGATTCATTCATACTCACAGCATTGATCGGTCTGTCTGTCTATTTACTATTTGTCAGTGTAGGGTTTCTCTGTGTAGCCTTGGCTGTCCTAGATATGGTTTATAGACCAGGCTGGCCTCAAACTGAGAGAGGTCCGCTTGCCTCTGCCTCCCTGAGTACTGGGCTTACAGGTGTGCACCATCAAACTTGATGAGGTCCCATTTTTTAATTGTTGATTTTAGTGTCTATGCTAATTTTTTTGTTCAGAAGTCTTTTCCTCTGCCAATATCTTCAAGGCTATTTATTCTCCACTTTCTCTTTTAATCACGTTCATTGTTTCTGATCTTATGATTAAGTCATTGATTCGTTTGGACTTGTGTTTTGCTGGTAGATTCTGAGAGAATGCCTGCTACAGTTGGGAGCTGGGGCAATGGGATGAGTGAGTGGAAGGAGTGATGGTCCAGAAGATTTGTGTAATAGGAGCAGGGAGGAAGTGGAGGCTGAAGCAGGGGGTCTACTTCAGAGCTGTGTGTGAGACTCAGGAGATTGGATTTGGAGGGGAGGAGAAAGGGGTAAAGATCTGGAGGTATCCTATCTGCTTCTCCTTGTTGCTATACTTGATTGTTGTAATTTTTGAATGGTTAGTTTTCTTTGCAAGTTAACTGTGTGATGTTTGAAGCCTTGAAAAAAGGTGTGTGTGTGTGTGTGTGTGTGTGTGTGTGTGTGTGTGTGTGTGTGTGTGTGTGCGTGCGCATGCGCTCCTGGGGACTGGACTTGAAGCCAAATACATGAATGCTAAGAGGTAGAAAGGACTGTCCTAGAATGTGACTCACTTATGCATATATATCATGAAGACTAATTTCTTCCTCTTTCCTGATGGCAGAGGAAGACCTTTTCTTTTCATGGTAATCTGAGAAATGCACAGCTCTTTGAAGTGGTAACTTTTAGGATGAACCTGATCTTTATGTCTCCAGAGTGGGTACCCTGATCAGTTTTGCTGTGATTCCTGGAACAATGCAGCACTGGTTTCAGTGTGGCTCACCCAGTCCTCTAAGCTAATTTATGTATACAATCCTGAAAAACCTGACACCATTGTGCTGTGTTTCATAGAAATTAAATATAGTATTTAATTTGATAATTTAATGAAAATATTATCCAAATTGAAAAGCTCACGATAGTTTTATATGGCCAAACTTCTCCTTTAAAATCTGATTATTTATTTTGACATGTGCATTACTTCTAGTTGCTATCTCTTATTTTTAACAAATAGCCCTGTTAGTGATTGGGCATTCATGTTACTGCATACATAATTTCATAAAAATTACAGTTTCAAACTGTAACTTTTGTATCATCTTTTGTACCACTAAGTTTATTCCTCAATAAATGGGTATTTTCTTGGTGTTTAATCTGATTTCTTTTTGCCCTATTCTTTTTTATTGTTTATCCATTACTAGGTTGTTTAAATATATAGATAAGACACCGTCATTTGTTGGAATTTGTTTTGGTTTTTTCTGGGGGCGGGAGGTGAAGAGGGAATCATATAGTTGACGCTGGTCTTGAACTCCAAATTAAACTTCTTTCCGATCCTCCTCCCTGTACTGTCTGAGCAGTGGAACCATAGGTGTGTGCCACCACATATGGCTTTGTACACTATTATGCTAGGACCCAGGGCTTCTTGCATGCTTGGTCAGCCGTCTGTGAACTTATCTACAGCCCCGGCTTCACATCGCTGCTTGTAGTTTTTCATTTCTAATCAAGATACACAATGCAGGATTTATCTACAATTTGCTTTTAAATAATTCACCTCATTCTTATTTATGTGTGTGTATCTAGGCACATGTGTGGGTGGCTGCCCATGACACCAGAAGACCCTGAAAGATCCCCTGATGCTGGAGTTGTTAAGTTGTTAAGTGTCACCTGACATGAGTGCTAGGACCCAAACTCCAATCCTCTATAAGAGTAGCTAGAGTCCCTAACCAGTGAGCCATCTGGTAAGCTCCACAATTTGTGTGTGTGTGTGTGTGTGTGTGTGTGTGTGTGTGTGTGTGTGCACAAAAATTAATCCTCAGACAAAATTCGTGATATCATTTTCATACCATGTATCATACAAAATGTATGACACAATAGACAGCTAAGTTTCTCCTAAGGACCCATCAACTGATATGGGGGGAGAAGCTATAGTATCCACTGCCCCCCATACCCTTATCCTCTTTATAGGCCCTTATGCTCCTGTAAGCATAAGGTACCTTTCATGGTGTTTCTTTCTAGAAAGACATTTTAAAGACATGGTCCACATTTCTGAAATGCCACTTGGATTTGGCATGCACCAGTAGTACAGAAATCCAAAGCATCTAAAGAAGTGGAGTTAAGGGAATAATTAAGGAATGGCAACTGGTGGTCCAGACATAAATGATATAAAGCCATTTGGTAGGGTTTCTGAGATCAGAATACTAAATGGGTCCCATTTCCTCTACAGTTTTGACTGTATGTTCTGTGATAAATCCTGCTGTAGGAAGCCTTAGCTCATCAGGCAGGTTCACTGAAAGCCCTAAGTCCTCAATTTCTTATATCATCTTTCTTATCCTTTCGGCATGCATGCAGATCATGCTATTTTTAGAATGTATATATTCATTTTCTACATAGACTTGGAAAACCCACACTCCTACTTTGCTTTAACTCTTCCCTGTTTTAATTGGCTGGAATTATTGTTCTCTGTAATACCACCTTTTGCCAATTATCTACTCAATCACTTTACAGAAGATTCATCCTATGAGGAAGTTGCCTTTCCGGCAGGCATTCTAGACTCTTGCTTTTCCAAGCATTTTTGATGTCTTTTTAACAATTTCTCTCCCTTTAGTTTGTTATGTTTGAGACACCAAAGTATAGAGAAGAAATGTAATAAGAATGACATTTAGCATTTTTACTTACTTAGGTGGCATTTTGACCCCCATTAGAGGTCACCTATAATATTGTAACTGCACTAACACCAATTTCAGCAAATCAAGTTTGAAACACTCACAAAATAAGACCAACACTCATTGAATACCGACTTCCGGCCTGAAGATTTACCCACATTTGTCTCACTGTCTTTCGTCAACATAATAAACAAGGTTGTAGTAACCACACCTACCCAGACAAGGCACAGAGACATCCTTGATATATGCTATGTGATTATATGGATCACATGCAATCACATATTATTTTTATACTATAAAATGATCTATTATATCTCATGTACAATCAATATAAATTATATAATCCGTGGGTTTAAGTTACACATGTAATTAATACAAATTGTACACATGTACATATGTATTTATATGTGGAAAATCTGAATGTTGTAGGTTGGATTTGAACACAGATCTGTGTGTTACAGTTTATATATATTTTTTCCCTTCATAACTGTGATCCAAAGCTAGCATCATCAGCATCATCTGGGAGCTTGTTAGAGATGCAGAAATTCAGGTATCACCCTGAGCCAAGCTATCAAAACATTCATTTTAATAAGATCCCCTGATAAGCCTTACACACATTAAAGGCTGAAAAATATTGATTTGTACAACATGCCTCCAAAGGGCTTCTGACAACCCCACTTTCTCTGTTACCTATTTTGCTCTTATGACTGCCTTTGCAGGCATATTTTAAAATAAATTTGCGTCCCCAAAATCCACATCTGCATTTTGTAAAAAAACAACCCAAAACCTGACAGCACTTGCCATTTTTAAAAATTAAATTTAAAAAGAATGTTGTGTATAGGTATTCTGCCCATGTGCATGTCTGGGCAACACGTGTAAGCTTGGTGCCTGTGTTGACCAAAAGAGGGTATCAGACTATCTAAGACTAGAGTTATAGATGGCTGTGAGCGGACAGGTGGGTGCTGGGACTCAAACTGCAGTGTCTCTGGCACAGCAGCAATTGCTCTTAGCCGCTGAGCAGTTTCTCTCTAGGTCTGTATTGGTCAAGCTTTACAAACTGTTTTTCTTTCTCACTTCGTCTCCTCTTGCAGGCAGTTTTTAATTGTTCTTTACCTCAAAGCATCACTGGTGATTTTCCCTAGTAAATTTATTTTATTTTATTTTATTTTTTGTATTTTGTCATATGCATGTCATTGTGTGTATGTTGTAAAGAGGGAGTGTCTAAAGCTTATTCATGGGCTTTGAACGCATTTGTATTTCAGTTGCCATGTACCTTACACATTTGCCTCATGAGCATGATTGTTTATGCATATAGAGTTCTAAAACATAATATTCGAACACTTATTGTAAATAAGCACCTAACACATTCTCTTTTCTATTATAGTGATTTCTGTCTTATGATACTTATATTCTATTTATATGATGTGTGACACATTTAAATCTAAACAATACAGAGATAAACTAAACTTTACCAAAGTCACTAAGCATAGGGCACTTGCCTATACTACCAGCACTCAGGAGGCCGAGGGACTAGAATTAAAAGTTATAAATTAGAATTTTTAAAAAATAAATAGGTTGCATTACTCAGGCCTGGTGGTACAGACCTTTAATTATAGCACTTGGAAGCAGAGGCCAGTGGATCACTTTAAGTCTGAATCCAGCCTGGTATATCTACACAGCAATTTCTAAGCAAGCTAGGGATCAGAGCGAGAGTCTCTCTCTCTCTCTCTCTCTCTCTCTCTCTCTCTCTCTCTCTCTCTCTCTCTCTCTCCATATATATATTTAATATCACAATAACATATATCATAACAAATCAACAATATAATATTTAATATTATAATGCACTATTTTACATAGTAGAGATAATGTTATACTTAGTATATTTTATATTTAACTTCTTATATTTACTACATTTTGGTGATTTTTATTGTAATCAGTCTTATCTTTGTGAGCAGTATCTATTCAGATCATTGTAATGACAGATTTAAATTTCTCAGCTCATTTGTTATTTAACCTTACAATGGCTGCTAGTACCCAGATTCAGATTTTGTAGAGAACACAAGGGCCTTGCACTCACAGAGAAGCCTTGAGAGAACCAGAACCAGGAATGCTGATCATGCAGAGACGTCCCCTCATGGAGAAGATAAAATCAAATATTTGCATTCCATCCATCCATGGGAGCTGAGAGTGGAGGTTGTTAACAACCTGGTGACGTTTCCCTATCTAAAGGGACAGACGTCACCATAACTCCCTATAAAGATCATTCAAGTCTCTCCCTTCCTTAGACCATTACCCATCCTTAGGGAAGATGTCACATGTACTTTATGGCCTGCGTTCCTCTAAGTTATCTATCAGAGGCCACATTAGATTCTAGGCCTTCTATCTATAGAGCGACCCTCCTGGTCACATGTACTTTGTAAAATGGTTTCTATGTCATTTCACACCTTACAGTTAATTGTGCATCTGGGATTGGAACTATGGGGATTACTGTTGCCTGGAGATGCTTTTCCAAGTTCTGTTGTGTTTAAATACATCTACAATAAACTGTCAGGGATCAGACTCACAAAAGTCTGATCCAGGCTGATGAAGCCAATCTGCATTGCTGTGTTCTCATTCTTCATAAGGATTGCTTCCATGTCTGTCATCTGCAGGGACACCTCAAGATTTTAAAGCCAGTTTTCTTGATGTATGCTTCATTGATCTATCAATTGGCAATTGGCTTTTAACCATCTTTCTAGTTGTGTGTGTGTGTGTGTATGTGTGTGTATATGTGTGTGTTTGCACGCACATACGTGCGTGCATTGTTATTTCAAGTCAAATTAATAGGCTATAAATGTTAGCTTTGATAATCCAATTACTTAGATAAGTTCTGTTTTTTAAAAAAATAATTTGTTGACTTTGTATTCCTTTTTAAAGTAAAAAAAAAGTACTCATGATTTTTAACACTTTTCTTCTTTATAATGTATGTACCCTTCATATAGCCTGGATGCTAAGTTACTTGTCCAGTAGATATAATGTAAATAATAATTCCTTTTTATGATGTTAGATATAATACCATTTTATTTTCAAAATTGTTACTGCAATAATCCAAATAAGTGATGCTGAATGAGGGAGAAGAAAAGGAAGGAGGTACACAAGGGAGTTGGGAGCTACTGAACAGAAAGCCTGGTCTCTACTTTTCATGGTACACAAAAACATTTTGGTCTCATTTTTTAATAAATTTTTCAAAGCTTCACTTGTGATATTCAGCCATTTGCAAGATGGCTGTTCTTGCTTCCCCCAAATCTTTGCTGAAATGCACTTTGTCAACTAATACCTCTTTAGGTATAGCTTATTATCTTTCTCATGAGTATATAGGCACAGAAGTGCCTGGAAGTGAGTATCTAGCCCTTTAACTATTACTTACAGTGCTGTATATTATTTATCACATATGTCCATGACTTTTATAATGTATAAAATTGTCAATACACCATCAAGGTCTTTGAGGGTCAAAAAAGCACATACCTTCTCACTGAAATTTAACTAAGACACGTACTAATATTTATTAAATACACCTCAGCCAAACAAAATTGTACGTGAGAGTTATTGGACACTAAACCAGTTGCTACTTTTCCTACAATGGTACAATTCTTATACGATTCTGGAGAGATGAGAATGAGGCCTGGATTTTGTCAGATCTCTGTGACTCCTACAGAACAGTCGATGAATGATGATGACGATTGATAGACTGTACCGTGAATCCTTAGTTTGGCCCACAGACACGTTGTTAGGCCACTCCTCATCCTTATGCCACATTGACAGTGAACGACATGACCTCCAAATTAATTGCACCCTTAGAGAAGACTCGGGCCGTGCACAGAAACAGGCCTACATCTCGGCACCTGGCCTGAGAAGGAGAGAGCTCCTTCCTGTTTAACTCTCTTCCCCCTGGAGCAGAAGTCCTTAACCGAGTTAGCTTTGACATCTCCAAACTTAAGACTTCCTTGGCTGTCTTAATTCACCCTTTGAGGGAAGAAGCCTGGTTGAATAAATACCCAGAACCCCTACTATACTGACTCCCACGGTTCCTAACTACACCTTAGATTGAAACTTGTGTCTTCTCCACTCCACCCCACACCTCAGAAAAAGAAACAAGGAAAATTGACCTGGCTTCTGTTGACATCTGCCCTCTCCCAGCTGGCTAAGGTGACCCTCATAAGCAGCTACTTAGCTCTTTGGGAGAGGCTCTTTCAAAGGATGATATAGACACACGCACTATCAGCGGTCAGTTCCCTACTACAGATTCCAAACTCAGCAGGTCTGGGAGAAGTGGACTCTTCTGTGCCTCCTCCTCTTCCAGCTGCTGCTGCTCCAGCTCCCAGGCTAGGCAGCTGCCCTTGGACAACTAAGCTTGAACGTCTATCTGATAGAAGTACTAAAAGGTAACATCCTAAATTTGGAGATTAACACTTGATGCTGCTGTTCTCTATCGTTAACACAAATTACTAGAAGCGAAAGGATAATGATGCTCAAGTCAGGAAAAGTGCCTACTTGAAGAAAAGTATTTGTTACAGAAAAGAAAATGTTGTTTGGCATTTTTTTTTTCATTTAAAGCCCAATGAAATGAAAAACAATAATGACGGCGTTTCTGTCAAATAGACATAATTACAGAAAATGTGACTAACATAAAAATAAGATTTTATTGTATATGGAAAAAAATAAAACTAACAGTGATAAAAAACTGAAATCAGTAAAGGAAAAGTGAATTTTAGAACACAGTCAGGATGCAGAAGCAGTTACTCAGAAGATGAAAAAGTAACAGCATACCTCCAAACGGGACAACAGGGAAAATCCAAACCTATGGTGGTTCTGCTTTTATTCTCCTATTTACCAGAGTAGAAAAATAATGCAGACTGAACAGAAACCAAATCTCCAGCTTCAGACTTTGAATTTTGATCCTTTCCCAGGCCACATCAACATGTGGTGTGCTGCTCTCTGTGATCCTGGGCATCTGGTACCAGGATCCCTGTTAGCCACTCAGCTACAAAAGGCAAGCAACTGACACCCTGGACTGTATTGCGTGGCTATAGGCTGTGGTATGTACTAGGAGAGGTGAATTGTATGTGTTTTTAGATTGTTTTTTTTTTTTTAGCATATAAGCTTAATGTAATTTGATCCCTTCATAAATTGAGAAGCATCTGTATTGGAAAGGCTACCCCAGGTGGAGGAAAATGAGGAGAAATAAACAAATATTATACCGCAAAAGAAGCTCTTCCAAAGCTGTCAGGATCCTTCAGGGCAAGATTCTCTCCAGACTTAAGTTTCTCCTTAAAATAACAAGAACATATTCCCTGATAAGTTTTTAAACCTGAGAACAGAAATAAGTTCTTTATTGCCAAGTACAACAGCGATTTTCTTTCAAAGATGAATAATTTCATGCTAGATTAAAGGTCTCATCCGCGACAGTCAAAAACAGAACACAATTCAAACAAAAAAACCTCCAGGAATCTACAAGGAAAAAAAAAAAAACTCAAGCCAAAACTTTACATTTTGTCATTCTGTCATTAAATACTTTAAATATAATTTCAACAGAAAGGCATGTGAGTCCTATGAGGACTCAGTAATCCTAGCAGCCAAGTCCGATAACTGAAGCTCCTGTCTAAGATGCTCATTACCAATCCAAGATGGGCTAATTGGCTACGGAAGTTAATAAAATTAGAAAGTATATTATTCATCATATTGCTTTTATAAGCTCCAGCATATTTTATTATAAAATTGTGCTCACTTTTCTCTGCACCATAGTAATCATGTGGGCAATTACCAATAGGTGATGTTTCCCTCCCATCCCACTCCTTTCTTCCTTCCTTTCCTTGGTATACACTTTTATAATTTTATTTTCATTATGCTTTGTTTATTGGTGTGTGTGTGTGTGTGTGTGTGTGTGTGTGTGTGTGTGTGTGTGTGTGTGTAAAGTACTAGACCTTGAATCTAGGGCTTTATACACATTAACATTGTATTATTGAGTTATGCCCTTGGCTACTTGCACTATCTGGGATATGTCCTGAAAGTATTTGTTACTTTCCTTTGACAAAAGTGTCTCAAAGCATTCATTTTCTAGCTTCCTGAGTCTGATATTATTCCAAATTTTGTGGAAGGAACCACAGTGACCCCTAACAAATCTATTTTGGAGGCCCTTTATAGAAATGATCTTTTCCAAATTAAATGATAATTTTTAAAACAACTATAAACACAAATGACCGGGGCCTTGTCTGTAGCATGTGTAGAAATGTTCACTCATACAGGTTGTATGTGACAAAAAAAAAAAAATCAGAAATCAAAGAAAAACACAAAGCTTGAGACAGTTGGTGTAGCATCAACTCTTCAGTCAAAAACACGGAGTCTTCGTACTGGCAGTTTAGAAATATCTTATTTCTTTTGCACGTGACACTATCTTCTCTGCTCCTAAAAATGGATTTTACATTGCCTGCACTTATTCACCATCATCTGTAGAGGCCCATAAAAATCTCCTTTGATATGATATATGGCATAATCAAAATGTGACTGTGAAGGTATTTCCTTCCAAACTCTGTGGCCCAGAACCAAATAGAGTCACTTTACTATGTACTGTTCTAAGCAGGCCTTTCATTGGCTGATATTCATGCATGTCAAGGGTTAACTGAAATAAGCATACCCCCTTGTAGACGACTCTCTAGTCTAATTATGTTACAGTACAGAGTAATAAAATGCTCATTGATGTGTATTAAATAATAGATCCAAAACTGCTTAGTGACTTGTCTAGGAAGAATTATATAAATAATACTTACAGCTGTCATTACTGGTAAGTGGTAAGAGACAATGTAAAACCCAGAGGGCACATGGAAGGTCTCTCCTAAGGAGAGCTGTGATGAGCAGGGCAGGGAAATCAAAGTGGTGACAGAAAATTTATGATCCTTTGGTTGAATATTTTGGAGGTTGTAACTTTCCTTTAAAGCTTCTTAATCAGGTGGTTGTGAGCTATTTCTAGCTCATTTAAAAAACCTCATCCTATAACACACAAAAGGTTAATTATCTGAATTTTAGGGCCCAAACTTTAGGAATTTCTATTTCTTTTCTAATTTTCAATTCATAAAACCAATGTATACACCTAATACTTTATGTGCAGTTGCCTGTGATTGACTGAGCACATTGATGTGCACCATTTTACCTCATATTCAGAAGTGACCTCGTTATGTCATAATGAGCACTTACAAACAAAGTAGCTGGTGGTATGAGGAGACCTTGACATGAATGGTGTTTTTCATCTTTGCAACTGGATGATGAGGCCACGCCCATTCACAGAGTATGGAAGTGTCCCTCAGCATAGTCTGTTGGGTATTGAGATAAAAATCCAACTCAACCACGCTACTGTGCTTCTATGGGCCAAAGACTCCTCATTGTTCTCAAGCATAGATGCATCATTAATATTGTGAAAAGGAGATGAGAGTAGATCTTGTCTTGTACCACATTATCCTTGGAAAGATTTTCATTAAAACTTGTTATGTGTCCTGAAGGACATTCACTGTGCCCTCACCAGAATTTCTGTTAATATTCTGCTGTGGCCAGCTATTAGCTCTTTCTCTGCCTGGATTTTCCATCTAACTTGTGTTTTTACCTTGATGTCAGTTTCTTATGTTCTACCCAGATATGCCAAAAGGCTGCTTTTCATTGATGCCTTGCTGTTTGCCACAGGAAAAGCAAAGGCTTGGGAAATTGGTTAATATCTACTTAATCATGTACTATAACAACAGAAAAACAGAACGAATCTAAAAACAAAAACAAAAACAAAACAAAACAAAACACAAAAAACAAAGTGTCAGTTTTTGCCTATGAGTACTACCCAACTTTAAATTAAAATTCCTTCCCCCTAATCTTGGCGTCTCCATCCATTTGTACGTCACTAGAATGCTTTCCTTCCCTTTTCAGGATTTAAGATCATAAGAGCTCCATTTAATTTACTGTAGAACCCCCCAATATTCTTAAACTGAGTTCCCCAGACAAATCCTTTGGAACTTCTTTTTATATGACAAACTATTGCTAATTTATTTTTTTAACTGAAAACAATTATTTTCTTACAATATATTCCTCATCATGTTTTCCCATCTGCCAATTTTTCCAGATCCTCCTCATCTAAATGTATGCTCTTTTTATCTCTCTTAAGAACAAACCAAACAAACAACAAAACAAAAACATACAAACATAATCAAGAAAGACACACAGGGGGAAAAAAAATACAAAGACAGAAATGAAAATTAAACAAGCCAAAACCAATAAAACAAAAATGTACAAACAAAGCAAAATGAGAGAAAGAAAGTTCTACAAAAATACCACTGAGTTTGCTTTGTGATGGCCAAGTAGCCCTGGGCATGAGGCCTGCCCTGGAGTGTTATTAGTACACCCGGTGCTAAGCCATTGAGTTTTTCCTTTGCCAGCAGGTGTAAATTGCAGATAGCTTCTTGGTTAGGGGTGGAACTCCATTTCCACTTCCCCTCTCAGTCCTGGGACCCACTCTTGCTTGAGCCTTAGCAGGCTTGGGCATGTCACCACAGTCTCAGTGAGTCCATATGTGCAATGTTATCTCATTTAGGACTGAGTGCCCCAAAGTCTCTTATTCTCTGCACATTGTTTAGTTTATGTGTCGGTTCTACTGCAAGACTCTCATCTTGAGAGGATAGATGACAACACTGAGTAATGGGAATAACCATATGTCATATGTGTGTGTGTGTGTGTGTGTGTGTGTGTGTGTGTGTGTACTCCACTAGACACTAGAGAAGATTATTGTTTTGCTTGCATGTATATCTACACACCAGAAGAGGGCACCAGATCTCATTATTGATGGTTATGAGCCACCATGTGGTTGCTGGGAATTGAACTCAGGACCTTTGGAAAAGCAGGCAGTGCTCTTAACCTCTGAGCCACCTCTCCAGTCCCATCACTTTGGGTTTTTAAATATGCAGTGTTCTCTTTTGTACTGATGAGCATAGCCCAACCTTGAGTCTTGCACTGCACCTTTGTCTCTTGCCTTTTAATTTAGCAGGTCTGTGAACAGTTCTGCAGGTGACGGCCTCTCCTGTGTCATGGAACTCTCTGGAAACACATGCTTCCTGTGATTCTTTTCTACACTCATTTCGTGGCTGGGATCTACCCAGGCCTACAGATTTCAATGGCAAAATTATCATTGAATCACTGAAAAGACCAGGGCCACAATATAGGAGTAAAATAATATGGGGAGTAGAGGCTACCTCTGAGATGGACTCCGATGGACGCCCTCTGGTTAATCACTTCTCTGTGGCAGGGTGGCCTTGCAAGGACACAGAGGAAGAGGTTCAGGCAGTCCAGATGAGACTTCATGGCTGAGGTCAGATAATAGGGGAGGAAGGCTCCCAATTTCTGAGGACTAGGGAAGGGAGAAGGGGGAGGGGGAGGAGGAATGGGAGGAGACAAGGGTGGGGCTACAATTGAGATGTAAAATGAACAAATTAAGGAAACAATGTCCTCTAAACTGAATGCTATAGCAGGGCTCAATCCATGATAAGGCCATTGTTTTAAGCTTGAAAGCTGTGCTCCTGTTTTTTCCAAAGAAATCTCTCAGAGTTGGATGGCCATTTTCTAAGCTGTTGTATGATTTTTTTTTTTTTAATGCTTGGTTTTTGTTATTGTTTTGTTTTTCTTTTACTTTTTCCCTCTTATTCTACTCCTGGCCAATTATCTTCTACAAAATTCCTAAATTTGATTAAAGTAAATTTGAACTTTTGTCCCCAGGAAAAATAAGATGAACTACAAATAGGTTAGGCCTTGGGAAAAAGCCTGAGGTTCTTTCAATATTATGCCCCAGAGTCTAACACAGAATACCTTCAAATGACAGACCAGCACAGCATCCTCAGACAGTCTAGCATAGCATCCCTCCAGGCAGCTCAGCACAGCATCCCTTCAGACAGCCCAACCCAGCATCCCTCTAGCCAGCTCTTTGTTTCCCTGGGGTCTTAAGCTCGCAGACTTCTCTCCAAGGAGGTCTTTGACACATCTTCCTTCATTCTCTCTAAGCAGCACCTCTATAATCAGATAGCTGATTTTTTGCAGTCTTCCAGATGCCATTTACTTGGATTAGGGAGATGGCTGAGAAACAAAGGATCATTTATAACAAGTTTGAGGACAGTTCACTTTCAAGAAGGAAATCACTTGTATGTTAAGATACCTGTGCAAAAGATCACAGTTGGGACAGTATGGCCCTATCTACTTTTTTTCTTAACACATGCATGCTAGATAGATTTTTTTTTTCTTTCAAGATAGGTCTAGACATCAAAATCTGAGCCTGAGGTACAATATTGATTTAAAGCTTCTTTTTATAAATATGTATATTTAAATTAAGTAAATTCATATGTACATGATGCATTTTATAAGGGATTTTTTTTTTTTTTACTATATCAAGCCCCAATTAAGCTCATTCAGCTACCGTTCCATATAAATTCAGGGCTGAACATGGTCACCTGAGTGTTGTTTTTCTGCTTCCAATTCTAATGAAAGAGAACCATATGATGTTTTCCATTCTCTATCAGTCCGCCTCACTTTATCAAGTCCTACCTCACCAACCATTTAGAAAATCAGATTACTCTCAGAACTGCACAGCAGTTTAAACGTTTAGAATATTTGATTGTTCTTATACCTTTATTTTAAGTTCAACTTCTGCTTTTAGCAGCCCATTGTAAGCATGTGCCATTTACTTTTGGTGGTTAGGGGGCGGGGGGAGGCATGTGCCAATGATTTTTCAAACCACAAGTTATGATAATGCCTTTATAAAAGTTTTAAAGTGCATAAATAAGAAATGTTTTGTAATGGAAAGAAAACTGTGACATTTTAAAATTAGCCTCATTTGCAGCCACCGTTCGTGTTTTCATGATCGCTAATGGAGAATTTACTCCTGTTAATCTAGACTGTTTTCTCTCTGGCTCAGTTAGTGAGCTTCAGAGCTCACTGTGGTGATACAAACCCTGAACTCTGAAGGCCGCCCTGCAGTAAGACCCTTCAAGGAAAATATCAAACATGCACACATTGTGCTGAGTGAGATGGAAAAGAAATTGGAGTTGGATGGTGCCATCTGAACACTAGCTTATTCATTTACTCACTTATCAGGTATATATTGAGTACAAACCCCACAAGAAGTACTACAGCCATGTGCAGCTCCAATGGAGCAGTCTCATGCTGATGACTCTAGCCTATCCTTTCTGTCCTTCCGTGGAGGTCACATAACAGAAACACTACCTATTACAGCACAATACAGCAGCTATAATAAAATACAGTAATATGAACTCAGATTCTTGTGAAGAGGTATAATAGATGAGACTATGGCAGTTGAGGTATTTTATAGTCCTTAAGTGGTCCTATAATTTTTGTTGTTTTTTATGAATAAGGTCCAGCATTTACTCTAGGTCCAGGGCTAAGTTGTACAGGAGGAAGGAGGTTTAATTAACATTGTTGGAAGCTTAGGGGACTTCACCTTCAGTGCAACGGTGACAATAAGAGACTATAGAAACATCAGTTGCTAAGCTGTAATGAAGTCCCTGACACCTACTCAAGTAATCTACCTATTAAAGGAGGGGAGTAGTGAAATGGTGCAAGAAGGGATGGAGGACAAGGGACTCTCTGTAAGCAGAAGAGTCCAGGGAAGACATTAAAAGAGGGACACACCAGTTTAAGCATTGACAGATGGAAAAACTCAGTGGGCAGAGGTGAGACAAATTCAAGAATACACTCATGGAAGGAGTATGGTTTGAAGATAGATTTTGAGAGTAAGTGGAAAGGTTAACAACTGAGACCAAGGAGCCCTTGAAGACATAGGAAAGAATGAGGCAGTGCCCGTTAAAAGCCTTGATATTGGGCAGGGTGTCAGGTCCCAGCCCACAGGAAAAATCAAATCAGGGTTCACCTGAAAGAGGGAGTGAGGATTGAAAATAGGATACAGAGACGTGAGAAATAACGAATCAAGTCAGGACATTTCTGATCAAGATTCACTTTATTGCCGACTCGCAGGAACATATATAGGACAAGGTCAATAGGATCTATTCTTATCTCACTCACCCTAGCCCCCAGGCAAGAATGCAATAGTCTAAATCGCTCCCTGTAGAACTTCCTAGTTCTCTGAGTAGTTCCTTATAAGAACTTCCTAGATCCTCTGGGTGGTTCCAAGTTGAGACTTCTCTACTTCTTTCAAAGGTAAATAGTCCAAGGATAGCCTAGAACACAAGACCTCGTGCTGAGATAAAGGTCAGCAACTTGAAGGTCACAGCATACAGCCTAAGCACAAGATTTCTGACATGGCAGAATTTGGCACGGGTCCCCACACCAGGGGAGATGGCTCAGCCAGCAAAGGCCCTTGGGGTTGAGTGTGCCAAGCTGAGCTCCGCATGGTGGGAGAAAAAGAACTGATTCCTACATCATGTTCTCTGACACCCACAAATGCCTCTGTGCCGTGTGTGCACACTAAACACACTACCCTAATCCACCTACATTCATATACACAAAAGAAATAGATGTAAAACTGATTGTTAAAAAATCAAAGAGTTAATACCACTTTCCACATAAATAACTTAGTGTCTTGATTTATGATTTATTTTTTTGACCTCAGTTAGCTGCCCTACTTGTGACCTCTTATGCTTGCTCTGAGGGTCAAATGTAATCAACACATGTCCAGCACATGTTAGACCCTTAATAAGGGTTACTCACTCTTTTACTTCATCTTCGTCCTCAGATTTACGGTTGACTCCCAGCTCATACCTCACAGTAGATACACTCACTGTACATCTGTCTCCAGCTCCTGCTATCACCCACATGTTGTTTACACTTATATTATTTGCTTCCAGTGTCATTTAAGCCCTGGAATCACTGTCTTCAAAGCTTGTCTAGCAAAGCCCCCAGTTAATAAACTCATGTTTAGTTTAAGTGCAGCCCATGAATTCCATTCTCAATCAAAATTACTTCTTCCTTCACATCAGTGCTTTTTAAACCACCTGAGCTACATCAACAGCATCCAAAATAGAAGATATGTCATTAGTCAAGGCTCTCGCCCATCCACTGGCTGCTGTGTCCTGACTGTAAGAAATGAGTTATTTCTGAGTGTCAACTGTTCCAGACTGAGTTCATTTTGCTAAGGAGTTTAGAGCATCAGCTATCTGAATACATTTTCTTCTGCTAAATAAAAGGTGACCTTTCTTTTAATATTTTTCTGTAGTTTCTCATTAGAGAATAGATAAGATGATAAAAAATAAGGGCAGTCGGCGCTTGCTGCACTTCAGCTTGTGGTGGTGCTTTGTTCCAGTCCTTTGCAGCTACAAGATCAAAACCACTTTTTCAATGTATGGTAAAAAGCATAGCAGTGATTTTAGAAAAAAAAAACTTTCAAAGACTGTAACAACACTGAAAAAGAAAAAGAGATTCAAATTATATTCCCTGTCTAAGCAAAGTATTCACTCCCTTTTTCCTCCTTTTTCCTTCTAAGCTGTACCATAACCTTTGTTTATTTTCATCACTATCACAATCAGATGAGTAAAGGGGATCCAGGAACGTAATGGAAACACAAGTCAGCCTACAGCCATATGGACCATCATTTTCTTCTGTCTCGGCTTGTCCTTTAGCAGCTCCATGGAGCCATACCCTTACTTTGTCCAGAGTATGGACATTCCCTCTTAACTGCAGGCAGAAATGACCTTGGAAGGGTCCTTTCTATATAGTTGTTTTTCTTAACCTTCAGTTATCCTCCTTTACTCATCTAGCATCGTTTTGTCTCTGCTTTCAAAATTTAGAACTAATTTCTAACTTAGGAGGTGAGGTTCCTGGAGGACAAAGGGTGACAGCATGTCATGATCTGCATGCTAGAAGCAGCACCTATATTAACCTTAAAACTAAAGAAGAAAGAAAGAAAGAAAGAGACAAAGAAAAAGGAAAGAAACAAAAGAAAGAAACAAAGAAAAGGAACAAAGGAGAAAAGAAGGAAAGAAAAGAAAAAGAAACAGACCAGAGGTTTCCTAGACTTGCTAAGTCATCCTTTGAAGGAATAGCTGGGGAATCTAAAATCTTATTAAAAGGAACAGGTAATGATTCTTTGTAAAACTGTTTAGACAGTTTGTCCTGCTGTGTGCACAGAATGAAATTATGAGAGTTCTTAGAATTGCTGATGAGAAATGTAATACTGCCTTCAATATCTTCAGAAAGCTGAACATATGACAACTCCCCTGACATAGTTTTTTACACTTAAAAATGTGTACGTCTCATAGCCACCATTGTCTGAATAGAAAATATGATACTTAAAGTATAGCTGTCCATCCTGCTTTCTTGGTTGACATAGGTAATTGCTCTTCTGAAAATGTGTTAAACATGCTAACTACTGATTTGATCTCTTTGGCCACATAGCTTTACTAAATGGATCCCTACATTCAAGAACCGTAACAGGTTAACTTGTTCCTTTGTTTTTATAAATGTAGGAGACCTTGACGACAGAAAATAAGAAGTTTCTGCTTTCATAAAAAACCAAGAGTATTGCTTAGTACAGATAAATGTGATCTTCAATCCACTAGGCTATACCAAGAAGCTGGTGCAGTACAAATACTGACTCCAGCAATAGCTTAGTTAACAGGGACTTCATGTGTGGCTTCACCACTACTGCTCACAGGTCTAAGTCTAATAAAACCACGACATGAAATTTGGGAGGAGCAGATGTATAGCACATTTGAGGTCATTACTTCATAGATGAGGAACAGATAAAGCTTGCACCAACAGCTGATCAAATCAGCCTTTGCTCTCAGCAGCACTGAGGGGCTGTACATCTGGGTTAAAAGCAAAGACCAGTAAGTCTCCCTATGCAAATCAGAACTGTATCCTGCTCCCATGATACTCTGGCCTCCTCAGAGGATACAAGTGGTCAGAACTTGCCTGGTGGATGTAACTGGCTTGTAGGATGATAACAGATGAGATTTCTAGAGCTGTCTGTGGTACAATGAGGTGTACCAAAAATGATAGGCCCATTCTGCTTACTGTTTAGTATATGAATTGTACCATGTTGCTTGGTAGGTGGGTAGGTAAGCCTTTGAGGACTTGTCTTCCAGGTTCGTACACGTTAGTTTTAGCCATGCGCTTGTAACTAATGGAACGACTGTGGCAGGAGAGGAGCTTTTCCCTTTGGCCATCATATTATTGAATCAAAAGATCTTAAGAATTAGAATTTTCCTAGAAATTTCATGTTAAGAGAAGGAAAAAGCTAAAACCCTGGTGTGAGACAGAGGATGTTTTTCTCACAGGAAGGAAGACCAGGTAATTCCAACAGCTGAACCGAGCATACTTGTGTTCCCTGGCTTTTGTTTTATCTTTTCTATAAATCTTTATCACAGCTACAGTAAAAGTGAGAGAGGAAACAGAAACCTTTCTCACCTAGGGGTTGGGACAAACTATAAATAAATCTATTTTCCTTTCACAGTTTGCTTCCTAGTTTCAGTAAAAAGTGGTAGATTTATTGATCTTGGTATCCCCATAATTTAGCTCACCTGGGATCTGGATGGCCAGCACAGGGTAAAGGGCCCAAAAATCCTACAGCATGGGACTTAATCAATGTCTTTTCTTGAAGTGTGTTTTACTTTGTTTAGCCTTGGTGACACCAAAGTACCTCTCTTCTAAGTCATTAGGCTTCATGATAGTATATTGAGGGTGTAAGACCAAATAATCCAGTTTCAAAAATTTTTACGTTTTTACATAGTCATTTATATTATTGCACATATATACAATAAACTACCTACAACAAGAAGAACCACAAAACAATCAGGAATTATATAAATGTTACACTCATAGTGCTTTGGCTATTTGTATTTGGCAGCCTTGAAGAAAATATCTTTTCTATCATAGTGAGTCTAAAACTCTGAGTGTAAATCAATATGTATTATATCTCATCCCTATCAGCTTAAAACATCTATCTAGACCTAAAAACATCTTAATCCCTAAAAAACTAAGCTTAATTGTAAAACTAAACTATCTGGTCTTGAACCCATTCAGAGACTTGAGAATGATTGTCAAGGCATCTTTGCGATTCACTTTTTATCACCTTAGTAGTAAAGATTTAAGCATAAAATATCTATCTAATTCCTGGGGTCTTCGATAACTCGGGTTATTTTACTAATATAATTTCTGCTTCAGGAGTCTGTGTTAATGCAGGAGATGCAGCCTCAGAGGATGCTACATCTAACGGACAAACAGAATTAAAACCATGGAGCCTGGAAGGTCCTACAGTCTCAAGCACGATTCAGATAGAGACAGCATTCCAATGGTACAGACGCTCCCACCTTGAGTAAGGGAGCTTCTGCCTTAAACAGGAGAGGAAATTGTGGAGAAACAAACATGCTCAGGAAAGCAAAGATCAGGGTTTCAGTTGAAGTCTAAAAAGAATCAATACTTGGAGAACCAAGACAAAAGCCTCAAATTTGTGTTTTTCTCCATCCTGCAAATCCTTCCGGCCTGCGCCACCAGAATCGGCCTGAACGGCTCCTCTCTTCAGAATTGCTTCACTATTTTTCCTCTCAAAAGAAGCTTTGTCTGTGTAATAACCAATTGCTTCTGGAAGCAGCTTTTACTAGCCTTGAGGAGTATCTCCCATCAAAATATTTTTGCTTTTAATAAATACATTTTAAAAAATGATTGATGCAGGAACGAGAGTTGAGAGGTTAAGGTTATCGGATGACCTCCCCAAGGACTGGAATTTGCTTCCCAGCATCCATATGGTGTCGCACAAACATCTGTAACTCCAGTTCCAGGGTTTCTGACACCTTCTTCTAGTCTCCTTGGCCCCTGGCAAGCACATGGTATGCATGTATACATGCAAGTAAAATATGTTTACACATAGACAAATTCAATTAGTTAAAAATACATCTTTAGAAACATATGACTCATGTTTAAGAGATTTGGTTACCAGGTAGTAAATTTTCATATGGGCTTTTCAAACCCTCTTCTTTTTAAATTGACCTTTGTCTCACAAACCCATCATCTCTACTGTCCCTGATGTCCTTCCTGCTTAAGTCTTTTCATTGATTTCCTACTTTCTCTTGACTTAAGGAAGCTGTTTTATGACTTGTTACAGAGATGCCTGAGCACTTTGCCTTTGATGTCCTACAAAGCACCGAAGATTCTTATATTTATGGGAAACTAAATGGCTTCTCCAAATAAACCTCTTTATCCCCCCAGCTTTACCACAGGATGAATCAAATGCCTGCCCACCTGGCGTGCATGCTTGCTTAATTATTATTTCTTCTGTTATTCTTCCTCCTTCTGCTCCAGAGAACCTCTGGGTATTTCTTTGATTTTCACTCTTCTCCCACATATATTTGCATAACCAACTGCCAGTCCAGTATATTTTTCTCCTCTGGGAGCTAACGATGGCTCTCATCCCAGCTGTAGACAGATGTTTCTTTCTCCAGTAGCCACAGGACTGGTGAGTTTGGGACTGTAGATTCACTGTAATGAAAAAGAGGGCCTCCTAACACTTGATATGTTTAAAACAAAGCAGAGACTCTTGTGGTTGGGGAAACTCAGATTAAAACTGGAGAAAACCAGTATATGGAATTGAGGCATTGCAAAAACCAAAGAAGCATCATTCATTTACAAAACCCTTTTGTTCAGAGGCAAGACTTTGTCCTGAAAGTGTCAGAATGGTTTCTTAGGCTTAGAGAGCATGCATGTGTCTCCCCTTGCTGTTATGATTAAAGCTCACTCATTCTCCCACATGTGCTGAAAGCTGACTGCAAGGAATCCTTCTCCACGGACCTGCATTGTTGAGGAAAACTACCCAAGGGTCAGTCAGCATCCCAAGATGGTAGATGCCAAATGACAACTTTCTTGTCTTATCTTATAATGTTGCTGTCTTCAGAGTAACCTCAGAGTTGGCTTGAGATCTCCACTGAAACTATACCATATTGTAATTGGTTCCAAGGTCCATTTATTTTTCTTTTCCATTTGTCTTCCTCCTCCTCTTCCTGCACCCTTCTCTGCCCCCATCCTCCTTCTTCTTCTGTCTTCTTGTTGCCCGTCTATTTACTCCTTCCTTCCCACTCCTTTTTGTTTTTATCAATTTGTTTTCCACTTTGCAGAAACGTCACTGGGATTTTTCACAGTAAAATTGTTTTTCTATATAGGTTGAAGTATGGTGGTCACTTACTATGTCACTTACATATATACACTGACATCTAATTCGCATTGCAAAATGCATCCGCAAATGTAAGAGTTAATGACTTTTTAGCACAGTCACAAAGCCAAGTAAGTATCTCTAATATCTAATTTTGTGACATATTCATCACCCCCCTGTAGGATATTTTATTAAAATAGTGAAATTGTTCTTCCATGTAGCCATATATTGAACGTAGCTGTACATTGACTTTCTGAAAATTCTGATTTCTATACAGTCTCACCAATGCTTGTTAGGTTTGTTCAATTCTACTTCACTTGGTGGGCATAAAGTGATATCCTGTTCTGTCCTTCTTGTCCTTTCCCTAAAGGCAGTGATGTGCCAGGCCAGCTGAGGCTGGAGTGAGAGGCCTTTTCTGAATGACAAGAACAAAACCATGCCTGATTTATCTTTATGTTTTGTAAACATCTTCTACTTTTACAAGTGTCTTTTGTATTTATTCACCACTAGCACAGATTACATTGATGCAGAAACGTCTAGTAAACTCTCTGTCTACATTTAAGTTGGGTTTATTTTATTATTGAATGGTAAAAATCTTTTTGAAGTATGAAGACCAATTATCAGATAGACAATGTAAAAATTATTTTCCTCCATACTATAGAGTTCTCACTATACTTCTTCCATAGTTATCTTTTATATATCTATTTTTCTTCATTTAACTTTTTTTAATGGCACTTGGGATGATAGAAACAAGGGTCGCCGCACGCCAGACAAGCACCGTTTCACAGACAAATATTTCAGCTTGACCTTCTGTTCACTTACTTGTTTCCTGTGTGAGCATCACTGGCCTGTAACTTGTTGTGTTGACCAAGATCACATTAAACTCACAGAGATTCTTCTACCCCTGCCTCATGAGTGCTAGAATTAAAAGCATATGTAACACCACATCCAACATCAGCCTTACTTTTTAAACACATTTAACTCTAATGCTTTTGTTGTTTGTTCATAAAATGCCCTACTTTTAAAAAATGATGCCTAACCAAAGGCTACCAATATTTACTATCTTTTTTCCCTAAGTTTTTTTTTTTTGTAGTTTTGTCTCGTGTATAAATGTCTATAATCTATTTTGAAATAATTACCTTTGCCCAGTTCTAATTGTTTCAGTACTATGGGTATCAGACTCCCTCAAGTGTATACCTTAATGCATCTTCTAGATTGAAACTCTTACATACAGGAAGTAGACAGATGTAGGCAACTCATGGAATGGCACAAACACAGCGTGGAGACTGGGAACATACTTGAAACTCTGTGTGAGCACTGCAGTGTGGGTTCCACAGGCTACCATCTCTTCCAAAGTAGAGGGAGCCCTGTCAAAGCTTCTTGTTGATGAGAACAGCCTAGAATATGCTTCCTTTGGTGCTTTCTGCCAACAAATGTATTAGTTTCTAGTAGATAACTTATACTCACAGAAATCAATGGTGAAAATATGTCCAGGTCATATTACGTATTCATGTGTTTCCACATGATTTTGATAAACTGAATTTAGTAGAGATTCTTGCCTTTAAGTGTTGTGAGATCATTACACAAGAAATAAATACAGTTAAGTCTGGCCAAGGCTGTAACAATCTGAGTTCCTGTATATTGTATGGAAATGTGCAGAGTGGAGTAGATTTCTGCTTATGTACTTAAAATGAAATCCAGTTAGTAGTACACTTAGCATATAATATATGCTCCTGATGTTTGCTGCTTGCTTGCCACTTTGGAGCCATTTTAGTTTATTGCTGAATCACAGATCGAGCTTTATGCTGAAGACTTCTGAAGGAAGAGGAGAGGGCATAGTTTGTTCAGTGGTTTACTGGAATAGAGTGGTTTTGCATTTAATTTAAATATATACTTAAATTAAAATTTGATTAGCTGTCTGAAGCTTTGTTTAAGAATTAGGAACTCATAATCACAGACAGTTGGAGATAAGAAAAGCTGTAACAGGGAGCTTATGTCTTTGTTTTATGTGGAAAGATACTTCATCTCAAAGAAGGATAAGGAGTAATTGGCCCAGACTGTGAATAAACTAGCAGTAAGACCTCCTCTGGCTTCTGCCCTGGACCACTCCCAGCACCAGGACTTAGTTATTGGAGTAATTTGCACTGGTACCTTAGCATATATGTGAGTTTTGTTAATATATTTGTTCAGGGAGACCGGATAAAGGGGACTTACCTCCTTCCATCACCTATGACATTACCTAGGAAGAAGGAAACAGAACAAAGATCTGAGCATTTTGTCTTGCCCTTAGCTCACTTGCCATCATTTCTTGAATCCCATAGGCCCAGACATTTTTTCATATTCAGTGAGAATCAACCAAGAGCAAAACCTAGGAAGACTCAATATCAGTCAATGTGTGCTACCCAGGGCAACTGAAGGCCTTTTGTCATTTGGCTACTTTTGTAGACATGAATGAAATAAAAGCATAGAAAGCTTAGTAAGTTCTAGAAACACTACAGAAGAATGAAAGAGGAGGCTTGTTACAAAGCAGGATGTGAATTTTCAATTTCAGTAGTAACTAATTATCCACACTGGTGATAATTCTGCTATATTACTTCTGATGTTTTGAAAGATTTAAACACAAAGCCTTAGGATAGCTTTCATAAATCAATTTGACCTTGCCTCCCAACTAAAGTAATATTAATTCGTCTGAAGCAAATAGAATAGGCTTAAATAGCAAATGTATCTCAGAGTCAATGTAAACATGATAAATCAAAAATAAAGTGGTTCATATTTTTATATTAAAATATTTTAAAGGCAGCTTTGTTTCATTGAATTTAAATAAGTCATTATAAACCTAAATAATGTCAACTATCATGTCACTACAGTGACAATCACTTTTAATGATGTCATGGTTTTCTGTAAGCTTTTGTTCATTTTTTGACGAGGTAATTTTTAAAAGGGATTTTAAAGTTCTGCTACACTAGATGGATGACACTACTAACCCCAGTACTGTTCCCAAATGACATTCAGTGGGCTTCACTGAACACAAAGACCCGCTATTTTCTGCATGTGCCATTCCTAGAAAACCACGGGGCGGGGTGGGGGTGGGGGGCAAGGCTACTGATACAATCAGGAAATTGATCACCAAATTAGCAGAAGAAAGCATTGCATAAAAAGGAGACTTTTGTGGAATGAGCTTGTTTACTGGGAGGAAAAACTCTTGCCAGGAAAGAACTGAATTATTATTATTGCAGAAGTTCAGAAATAAGTGAGAGAGAGGTACTCTGGTGTTTTCTGATATTGATCCCTATCTGAATAATAAGACCAAAAACGATTGTGGTGGAAGCACATTCTAAGTATAGTAAAGATGTGGAAACAGACCAATGGGTGGCCACGTAGTACTTCCCTTCTTGTGAGCTCCTTTTTTTCTCTTTACAGGAAACATATAGTTTTGTCTAAACATACACAATGGCACTCCGCATTTCTATGGTTGTGAGAAAGAGATTCTTAGTTACAGATATTTGTTTGAATTTTCTTATTATTCATTATTTGAAATCACATAAAGGAAGTTTCACCTGACAGAAATGTGCATTTTACAAACCAGAAAGGCTGTGTGAAGTTACAAAATAAGACAGTGAGCAGTAGTCTATGGGAAAAATTATAAATTTAACTGGCAAAGGATTAGTGTTAAATGGGGCACCAATGTCCTCCAGGTTCCTCCTGTCTGTGCAGATACAGACACGCAGCTGCTATGCTGAGCATTTGATAGGAAGTGAAAAGGCTTATCACTGTAAAATATGACAAAAAGTACATCCAATAAACAGTTTTCCCCATGGGTGAAAATTCACCCTGAGGTACAGTCAGTGAAAATCAAGTGGGTTTTTTGAAGTAAAATTTTAAAGTTTCTTTCTTTCTTTCTTTTTTAAGTTGGAGAATTTGTGCTGCTGCAGCTCTCCGTTTTATGTATGTATTCATTATATCCCTGCTAATGGGATTTCAGAATCAATTTTTGCTCTGCCTTTTATATGCAATTCTTCAATGGCAAGTATTGGATTGAAAGTGGTATGTGTCTTTCACTCACTACCACTCCACTGACATTTAAAAAGACAGGCCTAATTGAATTCCTGGCAGAGGCAAGGGGAGGGACTTGGGGTGTCTGCACTCCTGGAATCCTTCATTGTTTCTGCCATTGGTCCAGTCTGTGAACTTGAAAAAGATATTGAACACTGATGAGTCACCACTTGCTTTTCTAAAGCAGGGGAGTTAAATTTGAGATTTGTACAATCAAAGGCAGTGAACACCAGGCTGTACAAAGCATACAGTCAAAGCCCTGATGATGCTTAGCAAGGAGACTAGGTATTTGAGACATAGTATGGTACAATGCTTACCAGATAGAAAGGACTTAAACTAAGATGAATCTTGAAGCCAGCTGTCAAGTGTTTCGGCTTGATGCAACAAGTATGTGGGGACCACTAGTGGAATTTGGACCTTGGTTTGAGAAGATGAGATATAGATGTTGAGAGACAGCTCCAGCAGAGGAGGAAGAACTCCAGAGTGGCTTGAGTTATACTTTGCAGACTGTGGAGGCAGCTGGAGATGGTATACCAACCTGTGCCTTGGAATTTTGTTTGTGATCACAGCTAATATTGACTGCAGTTAATGACTTTGACAGTATAGACATTTTTGAATGCCGCATTCTACATGGCTCTGAGTTTTTGAAGATATTAACTATTCTACTTTATCTTTCTACAGAATCATATCTATCTGCCTCACCTAAGATGTATATTCTTGTCATAAAAGCAGACTAGTGACTGACATGACCATGATCTGATCAACTAACAATTAAGTTGTATAACTTATTTATCTGAAACAGCCTGCAATAGCACTTTCAAAGTATTGGAAGTAAACCTTGTATTATAATTGAGTTATATAGGTACAATACTTCATATTAAAGTAGAAATATATATATATATAGATATATAGCATGTGTGAAGAATAATCTTACATTTGAATTTTATACCACTGTATGTAGAGTTAAACTTATTTTGCATCTATATACAAAATTCTATACCAGTGAATTAAAAATAACCTGTGAGTGACAATTAAAGCATTAAGTTGAGAAGTAGATTCACCAATCTACTTTTTGTTCTATCTTCCATATATATTTCTATATTTCTCCTTCTTTCTTTTCAATCTCTATATCCAAACCTATGAATGTAAGATAAAGGGAAAAGAGAGGTCGCTGAGTCTAACCTTGTTTTCTCTATATATAAGACCAATAGTAGTAACTTGTAACCAATTCACATTGATAGTAACCCTCTATAGCCCAAGAGAACAACCAAAAACCTACCTGACCCCCCTTAAAGGAAATGGGACATCATTCTTTTAATGCTTCTTCTGGCTGATTTGGGATGAATGATACCTTTGTAGGGGCCCAAATTAAGTTGGGGAAATGGTTAAACAAGCTAGGGATAGCATTTGTGTTCCAGTTTCTAAATGTTGATAAATCCCAGGCTTAATTTGAGTCATGTGCGGGACAGTCTGAAATGCTGAACCAATTGGGATTGGAAGAATTCTTTGAAAGTGTCTTGGGAGCTGTCATGGTCTGATGAGGAACAGCAATTGAAGTACTTGGTGCTGGAACATGAAGGATAAAGGATGTCAGTGTCCAGCATGCTGAGAGGAATTCATCCTGTCAGGTCTAATCCAATGTCAGTATCTGGTTTTTTAGTTCTGAAAGCATATAATTTCTCACAAGCTTTATACAGTTCCAAAAATTTAAGTGTATAAGGTGTGTGTGATGCGTGGAACAGTTTAGGCTGGTTTTCTGCTCTTTGTATCAGCATGAAAAAAAAAAGACATCTGTAAATCTTCATTCACACCATATGAAGGATGGCATCTAATAGTAATTCTTATACAAAGAGCAAATATAGACTTGTGCTTGTCACCAGATCCAAAATTCACCCTGGGGAAACAATACATTTATTATTATTACTTTCCAAGCATGGGTGAGGAGTTGCAGGCAAGGCTGTAGGTAACCCTAAGACAGGCTCACTGGAAAGTCTGGAAGCAAGGATCATGGCTTCCCAATGGCTATATATATGGTGTCACCTTTTTCCCACCCTTCCCAATGTATATATTCTACTTCCTTCCCAGACTCAAAATTTACATGTAATTAAGGGAAGATTGTGTACAATGCCTGGAGGTGGGGGCTGGAATATCAGGTGAGAGTACCATAACCCCTCCCCACCAGCTACTCATCCTCAGCAAGCAGGCACAGTGGGTCCTAGGAGATTGTGGGGGTTCTTCTGCCAAGAAGAGGGTGGTGTTCCACCATTTTTATTAGAAATCTGATGAAAGGATTTTTAGACCTCAGGGATGACAATATGTTAGAAATGAAGTGACTTCCTCCGGAAATGTTGTGTGGATTCTAATCTTTCTCAGATATAAAGGAGCCAAGTAGAAAGCAAATTGTTGGGTTTTTTTTTTTGCCTTTATTCTACAGTGCACTAGAGTGACTATAGTTTATAATATTTGTGTATTTCATAAAGAATTAAAAGAGCTCAAACACTCCCAACACAAATAAATGATAACTACTTGAAGAGCTATGAATGCCAATGACCCAGATTTAATGACTATATACTATCACATGCACCCAGCACATTTTATTCTGGAATTATGTTTAATTATTATATGTCCATAATGTCTTTTTAAATTCTGTGGTTATTTGCTCAATACTCTGTCATATTCACGTCTAATGTTCAGATACTTCTATCCTCTCTTTTATTATATAACTTTGATTGTATTTATCTTCTTAGTTAACTTTTCCAGGCTTGACATTCAAAGTTAGGGGTCCCATTATGCTAGTGATACACGTGTATGCCACCACTGTATTTTTAATGAAAAAATGGTAGCATTTGTCCTTAAGATTCTACTCAGCCAGGTGAGACATGAGGTGCTGTTTTGCTTTGTTCATGCCAACAGATGCATGAATCCTGGACCCTGACCCATTCTTAATACCCAGATGAGGTCTTGTTATCCACTGACTCATACCACTAATGCTGCCTGTACTTGGAGCCTTGTGTTGCTTCTTCCAAGCACTTTCGACCTCCTTGGACTTCTCTGGGGCTTCTTGCTCTCCTGGCCTCCTACCAGTCGCCCAGTAAAGCCCAATTTACTGGAACTCCTGATACCCATGCTATCCTAGTTACCTTCCCATTACATCAGCTGCAGCCAACTGCTGAGCGCCAATCCCACCATCACATCTCAGTTTGGTTCCAGTCCAAAAGTTTCCTGAACCATTACAGTCAATGATGCTATAGTTTGGCACAGCACCTTAGCACTTCCTAGAACAGATGTGTCCTATCCTAGACCTCTTTCTCTTCTTCTTCTTCCTCCTCCTCCTCCACCTTCTCCTCCTCCTCCACCACCACCTCCCCCTCCTTCTTTTTTGGTGAAGAATCTTCTATTTTTGATATTTGGGCTGTTCCAATTTTCCTAAGTTAAATTGTGTGTAAGGTGGGAACAATAGAAATTTGAGAATAGTTTTGTTTCTATTTTTACAAATTTATTATTAATGTATATGCACATATGAGCATGATGTGTGTATAGGCTCACATACATGAGTGGGGGCAGGAGAATAGTTTTGGGGAATCAGTTCTGTCTTTCCACTTTTACATGGGTTTCATAGATCAACCTCAAGTCCAGGTGTGTGTACCAAACACCATTACCTGTTGACCCATCTTGGCAACCCTTGAGGACTGTTTTTTAAGATTTAGAACTGACAAGAGAAAAAAAAAGCCAATTTAATATTCCAGTCCTTCAACCTACTTTACATTGGTGGATGGAGGTCAAAATGGGTTTAGAAAAAAAAAATCAAACCAATTACTTCATCTGTTTACTTGTGTGATATGATGCATATTTAAGAATATATAGATCTATAAGAGCAACAGGTATTTTTAATGCCCTGGGTATACATACCATGATCAGATCACCAATGTTCTTGCAGCATTGCATGATTTCTCTCACAGAGTGAGCACTACTGTACCAGAAGAAGAGTCCTTCACTTGCAAGTGTGCCTTTTTAGGGGAGCTTGGCTTTCAGGCTATTCATATAAACTATACCCAGCAAAATCTGCATCTGCATTTAACCTTCCCTGCAACAAGCAGGAAGAACTTAAACCACTCAGGACTTTACTTATAAGATTAATATTACTTATAAGATTAATATTGAGTCCTTTGTACTCATGGTTGGCCTTTTCATTCTCTGGCCTAGTTCCCCGGGGTGCTCCCATGGAGGCCACTGCAGCTCTCCAAGTCACCACTCTCAGCAAATGTCATAGACAGAGTCACAATGAATTGCAAATAGAGATAGCGATGAATCATTTGGCATTTGAAGAAGGCATGGCATAAACCAAGGTCACTGAACTTAATAAATTGGAAAAGTTAAGAGAGTAAAGGAGATGTGGCAGAGAGTCTTCTGGGTAGGGGTGGTCTTCATTCTTTAATATTACTAGCTACTAAGCTTTACCCTGCCTCCTTTGTTTGTAGGCTACCATCGCTTCTCTTTTCTCAATGGCAGTGGGCCTGTTGTTCTGTGGCAATCTGAGGAGTTCTTTGGGAAAGACTGACCATGCGCTTGCTCCTAAATGATTTTGCCCCAACATTCCCATGCTGGGCTTGGATATGGTTTTCCTTTTACTTCACTGACCTCAGACTTCTTAGGTTATAAACTCACCTGAACCACATGTAGAGAGCTATGGAGCTCTCTAGACACATGTTTTGTATAACCTTTCCTAATTTTCAGAGATACTTATGAAATTGTATGTGTGTGAGAGAGAGGTGGGAGCAGGGAGGGATGGAGGAAGGGAGGGAGGAAGAGAGACATATATATATATATATATATATATATATACATATATATATATATATATATATATATATGTATATATATATATATGTATGGAGAGAGAGAGAGAGAGAGAGAGAGAGAGAGAGAGAGAGAGAGAGAGACAGAGACAGAGACAGAGAGACAGAGAGACAGAGACAGAGACAGAGACAGAGACAGAGACAGAGAGATAGAGAAAGGGTGGGAGAGAATTTTGTATGTGTCCCAGAAAAATTACAGTAGCAGAATGAGGCTGGCAATCTTTTGGAAAAGCCATTTTTTCCCCCAGAAACTTGAATATATTTTATTTTTGTATCATCTTTGGCTTCCTGCAAGCTCCCTTTGAAAGTCACTGAACATCAACATTTCTAACACTTACACTTTTATATCAAGTACAATCTCTATAGAGGAAAGTGTATAGCTATCCAGCCAAATATCTCTTGAACATGAGACTCTTCATACTTTACAGTGGCCACTCATATCGACATCTGGAAGCAGGGGGTTCTGTAAAGCCAGCAGGTCTCTGAACAGAATCAGCACATCTGAGTTATATAATTCATTACACTTATGTTTGTGTGGCTTCATTTTCATACCTTACAAGTTGTTATATTAGGAATGCAGGCTTTACATTGAAAATAGGAACATGGAGAGCAACTGATGTAACCCAAGATCCTTAGCAGTCATTACAGAATGAGGACCTGGGGAGAGAAGGATGAGATCAGTATATCTGGGTGCATTTTGACAGGAAAAGGTTAAGGAATTTGCCCAGCACCATATGATCGTATATTTCCTCTCTCCTTTGATTCTTCACAAAGCCAGTGGGTAGCAGAGACTGACTAAATTTCATGATCTTTCATCTTTGTCTCTGTTCTGATCTTATAGGAGGCCACCCTATGGTGATCTGACTGCCATTCGCTCTGCAAGACAGAGAGGCAACCATCCTTCACCATCCTTTCTGAGTTGCTCAAGGACCTGGTTTATCCAGAGCCCTGAATCATTGCTGAGCCTGCAAAGTAAACACTGAAATGAACAGCACCTTAGATTAAAATTCAGTCTTTTATATCCAAAAGATCTCTGGTGGCAGGAAATATGCAATGGACTGAGATCTTCCAGGAGAAAGGGGAGCTGAGCCCCAAGGGTCAGCTATGTAGGTACAGGCTGTCGAGCCCCTCCTTTCTATGGTGCACAAGCTGATGGGGATGTTCAGTATCTCAGAAGGTTGAAAAGACCAGAAGTAGAATATTCTATAGCAGAAGGGAACTCTCTATCATTCAGATGTCATTCTTTATAGAAGTGGAGTTAAACAGTCACAATGTTTATAGCTCTAAATCTCTCAGAGCCTAAAGTATTTACTCTCTGCTTTTTATAAAAAAATGTTTGCAGATCACTCGTTTAGTGTATTCAGCATAATTAATCTGCAAGACACAAGAGAAGCATAGTAATTAGTGATTTACCAGGTGTATTCACAGTAAGGTTGATTTTGAATTCCATGTGCGTGATACTATCATAGAGTATACACATAAATGGAGTGATGAGTGAGGCAGATAGATACACTGCACAAATAATCTTCTGTGTATGGATTTTAACAAACAAGATGTTATTTACAGTGATAAAATGACAATCATGAGAAAAACTTCCAAAAACTTGTATACTTTCAGCTTCTACCATGATTGTTTTCTTAGACTATGTAAAAAAATACATGGTTTTGGTGGTTTGGAAACTTCCATTTTAAGCTACTGCTGAACCTCATTGTAAGAACAAGGGCATGTGAGTTTCAGACTGCTGAGATCCAGAGGCCTATAATTGCAAATAAAGGGAAACTGCAGTTGATGGATAATTGTAGGCAATATAATAATTGCTACCTCATAAGTGTTTGGCACAAAATTTGAGAGACACAAGGGAAAATGTGTGGAGAAACAGTGTTACTGGGCCCTGTCGTCTATCTGTCTGTCTGTCTATCTATCTATCTATCTATCTATCTATCTATCTATCTATCTATCTGTCTCCATTGCCTCAGTGTCTATGCATTTAAAAGGCTATTAGACAGCAGAATTTGGCAATGGTAAATAAATTGCTATAATGTTTGGCTAAACTGAGGTCATAAGGACTCTTCTCATCTCATTTCTCATTTCTTCATTTCCCAGAGAAGGTTAAGCAAAAGCAAAGAAATAAATACAGGAGACCAATTGTAGGAAGCATCTCCTTCTTCATGGAAGTTGCTACCTTGGCATCAGGGCATTGGCCCATCCTTTGCCCTTTCCCCTGTGTACCTGAGAAATTTCAGTTGTTTTAGTCTGTTATTTTACAGACTAAAACAGTCCCCTTTTCATGTGGATGCAATTCAAACTTGCCAGTCAATCCAAGGGAAAATTATTGATGGCGTGCCAAGAGTGTTAATAGCAGTGCAAATGCTAATGTGAGGTTAGTGTTAATTGACAAAAATACCAGAAGCCTCAGCATAAAAAGCTGTGAATGAAACACTTACTGTGGATACGAGGGGAAATGGAGAGTCCTTAAATTCATGGAGACTTTGTCAGCTCTCTTGAATAGCAGTTAGGAAGAGAAGTTTCCAGAATATTAAGGGATACTGATGCCCTCTTTTGCATGAACTTGAAGAATGTATTTTGTAGACAATGAGCACAGCAAGTTTCTAGGAATGTATGTTCAGAACAAGAGTTTAAGAGACAGAAATAGAAGGACCCAGAGGGTCCTACAAGCCTACAAGAAGAACATCATGATGAGTGCATTGGGACCCAGGGTGGTCTGCTCAAACTATTGCACTAACCAGGACAATACAATAGTAAATATCGAACCCCTACTCTGATCTACCCAATGGATAGGACATTCTCCACAGCTTTGTGGAGAGCAGGGACTGACTTTAACATCAACTCTGGTACTCCATATTTGTCCACGTCCCCTTGGTGGGGAGGTCTGGTGGCACTCAAAGAAAGAATAAGCAGGCTACCAAGATGAGACTTAATAGTCTATGACCATATAGTGGGGGAGGAGGTCCCCCTTGGTCTTAGACCTAGGGGAGGGGAATAGCGTGAAAGTGGGAGGGAGGGAGGAATGAGAGGATATAAGTGATGGGATAACAATTTAGTTTTAATCTGAATAAATCAATAAAATTTAAAACAGAGAGACAGAAAGCAGGCAGACTTTCTGCGGAGCAGAAGCAGATAGATCCCAAGGATGGGCTGTCATTGTTATGCTGTCTTACAGATTTTCTCATGGGTGGAAACATCATAAAGTGAGCTAGTCTATCCTGTTGACACAACTATGAAGTATCCATGTGTCTCTCTATTCTAGGTGTTTTCACTGGAGTTTTAATATCCTCTCACTGTAGCTCTCTGGGCAACTGAGTAAAATGTGGAGAAAGATAACAAGAAACCAAATCACAATTCCATGTCCCTAAATGTTTTGGACATTTCTGGGTCTGGTAAGGACCAAACTATGGCTAGAACCAAGTACATTTCCAGCTTCCGATGATGATGAGGAATACAGATTTGTTCTTCCCGGTTGCCTTCTTTCTCTTTTTCATACTATACATGATTATGGCTTCCACTCTCCCCACCTCTTCACCAATCCAAATCCATCCCCCTTTTGTCTTTCCTTAGAAAACAAACAGGCATCTAAGGAATAAAATAAAATAAAACAAAAGCTAACAAATCTAAATAGGAAAAAGCAAACAAACAGAAGAAAAGAGACCCTGAAAAGGCAGAAGAAACAAATGTAGACACAGAAACCAACTCATTCATATACCCAGGAATTCTATAAAAACACAAAACCATAATTCATAATATACATGCCAAAGAGCCAATAGGGTAATAATAATAATAACAATAACAACAACAACAGCAACAACAACAACAACAACAACAACAATAATAATAATAATAATAATAATAATAATAATAATAATAATAGTAATAAATGAAAACAAAGTTCTGGCATGACACTATGAGATAAGAAACCTCCAAAGAAGCTGTTGAGCTCCTTTTCTATTGGCCATCTACTTTTGGGCATTCAGCCTACCCTTAAGAGTAGTTTGCTTCCTCAGTGAGACTCCTGTGGAGAAAACTAAGTTTTGATTTGCAGTGGTTATTAATTGGATATAGCTTCTGGAGCATGTGTCCACTCTGCTTTCAGCTCTAGGACCAGTGCAGGACCTGTGCATGCTGCCCCAGTCTCTGTGAGTTCTCATGTGCTTGTATCTTGTTGTGGTTAAAAGGCCTTGTGTCTTTGATGTTCTATTGATCGCCATTGGATCTTTTGCTTTTTCCACCTCCTTTTTAAAAGGGTTTTCTGAGTTCTGAGGGAGTGAATTTGATGGGGACATCACTTTTAAGATTGCATTAGGCCTCTCACTCTCTGCTTATTGTCTGTCTGTGGATGTCTACTTATTTTCAGCCACTTCAGGAGGAAGCCTCGCTGATGATGACTGAGCAAGACAGTGGTATATGAGTATAGTAGAGTGTCATTAGGAGTCATACTGTTGCTATCTTCCTTTAGCAGAACAGAAGTATTTGGTTTTACCAGAGGCCTGTGGTCTATCTAGTTTTAGGTTCTCGGATCCCACACACAGTTCCAAGCATTGGTTCCATCTCATGAAGTGGACCTTACAGCCAATCAGATAGTGATCGCAAATTTCCACAGCTTTTGTGCCACTGTTCCAAATAGCATATCTTGTAGACAGGAAAATATTGTAGATATAAGGGTTGGTACTTACATTTCTCCTTTCAGTAACATGCAAATTACCTTCCTGTACCAAAAACATTGGGCTGAAGGCTTGATGTGGGCACAAACTCAGTTTCTCAATATTCAATGAGTTGCATAGGTATTTTCTCTAGCAATAGGGTCTTGATGTCAGTTTGTGATGCAATCTGTAGACTTGGCAACAGGTATTTCTATTTTGGGGATTACTGTGGGGCCCCTTTGGCCAACAACTCAATTAAATATATCCCATTCCCAGTACTGGAAGCTTTATTTGATGGCAAGGCGTGTCCTTTTGTGGCTCTGTTCCCCTCCCCCCATAATTTTGTGATTTCTTTTAAATTACCTGTGTATTTATATATATTTTAGGAAGCTTCTAGTGCATTATGTTTATATATTATCACTCAAATGGTCCTCAGTTTAGCTGTCTCTTCCTCTTCCTGTCTTCTCACCTTTATCCACACTTCCCTCCTCCTCCTCCTCACTGATATTTTTGTTCTAGTCCTCCTATGCCCTATTCATAAATAATCAGTTTTATATTTCTCCCTCCTAAGGCTATCTATCCATTACCTCTAGTCCCCAACTTTATACCTCACCTCTGCAGTTCTACAGATTGTAGGTTGCCTGTACTGGCTGGTTTTGTGTGCCAACTTGACACAAGCTAGAGTCATCAGAGAGAAAGGAACTTCATTTGAACTGCCTCCATGAGATCCAGCTGTAAGGCATTTTCTCAATTAATGATCACTGAGGAAAGCTCAGTCTATTGTGGGTGATGCTATCTCTGTGCTAGTGGTCCTGGGTTCTGTAAGAACACAGGCTGAGCAAGCCATGGGAAGCAAGCCAGTAAGCAATAGCCCTTCATGGCATCTGCATTAGCTCCTGCCTCCAGAGTCCAGTCCTCTGAATAAACCCTTTCCTTGCCAATTTGCTTTTTGGACACGGTAGTTTTGTCACAGCAATAGAAAGCCTAACTAAGACAGGCTTAACAGATAATATGCACATAAGCAAATGCATATCAACATTGTCTTGCTAGGTTTGGGTTACCACAATCAGGATACTACTTCTATCCATTTACCTGCCAATTTCATTGTCTCAGTTTTTAAAATGACTGAGTTAATTTGTCATTGTATAAATGTACCACATTCCTTAGCCATTCATCATTTGACCAACATATAGGTTATTTCCAATTTCTGAATATTATGACTAGAGTATCAAGGAACAAGTTTGAACAAGTATCTCTATGTATGATAGGATGGAGCATCCTTTTGGGATCTATAGGTCCATCTTCATATATTTATTGTTATTTTTTCATTGAAGATTTGATATTTTTCTTTATTCTTTACATTTATTGTTTTTATTTTTATATGTGAAGGGAATTTTCCTTTCTCATCTAGTCCATTTGGTACTTAGTGTGCCTCTTTTACTTTAATAGGCTTCTCCTTCTTTAGCTTAGGGAAATTTTTTTCTATAATTATGTTGAAAATATTTTCTGTATTTTCACCTTTATTTCTTCTCCTTCCATTATTCCTATTAATAGTAAATGATGTCTTTTCATAGTGTTCCAAGTTTTCTGAATGTTTTATGCCAGATTTTAGACTTAGGTTTTGTTTTGTTTTGTTTTTGTTTTTTGTTGTTGTTGTTGTTGTTTTAATGAGGGTATTCATTCCTTCCATTTGTATTAAATACCTGAGATTCTCTTTTCAAGATCTTTTATTCTATGGTGAGGCTTGCCTCTGAGGTTCCTGTTTGAGTTCCTAAATTTTTCATTTCCAAATTCCTTCAGTTTGTTTCCTTTATTGATTCTATGTCCACTTTCAGTTCATGAACTGTTTTACTCAGTTATTTCCACTACTTGTTAGTGTTTTCAAAGATTTATTTTAATTTTTATACTTTATTTACATTATAGCTCAATTGTTACCACCTTGATCATATCCTCCAGTTTTCACCCTCCCTCCCTCTTCCTTCTCTTCCCCTCCCCTAGTCCTCTGAAGTGGGTTGTCCTTCTCCCCTACCGTCTGACCTCAGCCTATGTGGTCTCATTAGGTTAGACGCCAAAGGCAAGTGATCAAATTCCAACATGGACGTAAAGATTTCTTTAATGGATTTATTCATTTCCTTTTTAAGGACCGCTATTCACAAAGGCTATTGTAACACTTTATCTATGTTGATTTTTCAGGGTGTATAGTTGCTGGACTCTACTGGACACATACATACAGTCCTGGCTGTTATTGACTGTACTTTTATGCTGGGCTTTAAGCTTCTGAGTTTGGGATGATTGTAATTCTAGGAGGTGATACCTGGTCTTATCTTTGTTCAGGTGGGTGTTTTGTTATCCGAATCCTGTTGCCCTCTCAGGGTATTAGGAGTGCATGCTGGCTGAGTGATGCTTGGTAGGGAATTCTTCTGGAATCCTTCCTGGTGTATCCACAGAGGGTTCTAGGTACAGAACTCTAGATATTGGGAACTGAAACTTAGGAATGGGGTTGGCCTAGAAGATCAGGTGCTAAGTGTGTGTGTGGGGGGGGGCCGTCCACAGGAGGGAAGAAAGCAAGATGTTCCCTCAGGATTTGCTTAGTCCCTTGTGAATTGAGGCAGAGACTGAGAAGAGGCCACAGAAGTATTATGCTGCAAAGGTGGGAATGAGAGTGGGGAAACGGATTTGGTGAAGAGGCAGAGGCAGCAAAGTTAATATCTGAAGCAAGTCTTCCTGCTTCCCTTTCTCACTCGCTTCTCTGGTAAGTTTGACTAATGGGTTCCTGGGGATGGCCTGTTAGACTGGGCTCGTAAAATGGGACAAATACAAGGTAGGCTTAGGACAGGAGATCTGAGATACTCACTGGAAATAGAGTCAGAGAGGAAGAGGAGGTCACAGCAGGTGGTCTGCTACAGAGCTGCATGGCATCCTGGGAGATTGGTTTTGGAAGAGAGTAGGCTGAAGTGAAGAGCTGCAGTTCAGTTCTTGGTTTTTGAAACAATCCATCCTTTTTCTCATCAGTGTGCAGAAAGTTTGAGAGGTCAGGGTCAATTCTGGAACATTATGGATCTTCAGAAACCCAGGAACACAGCTCAGGTGTCATAAGCAGACATGTTAATCTCTATCCAAGAAGTTCTAAGGAATATGCACATTGACTTACTTTAAAATATAAATTAAGCCTGATAACATATTTATTAGGACCTGTGCTGTAGTTGGAAGGCTAGGGACATTCACTCATGCTGTCACCCAGTCCTAATTTGCTTAGCGCTAAGCCTCAAATCCTCTTTGTAACTATGATCTTTTCAACAAAAGAAATGAAAACAGGATTTTAGAAATGAGTGCATTTGTAATGGAGTGTGTTTTTGGTTGTGTATATAGTTCAGAGAGAAATAGGTCAGAGCTGCTGATGCATAGGTTATAAATGAACTCAGAAGCCATCTGAACAGCTTGGTAAGAAGCAGAGTCTAGAAAATACTCTCAGCATATGCCCATATGTTGTGACATACCTGCTATTGTTGAGGGAAGGACTACAGTGACAAAAGGAAAGAATGCTTGCAACATGCATACTGATGTGCAAAGGCCTCATTTAAAACATTTCAGTGTGACTATGATAGATGCCTATATTTTTCACATAGAAATGCTTGTCCTCAAGTGACTATGAGGAAGTTGGTATTTATTTCATGATGACAGAGTCATACTCAAAAAATTTTAGGGAAGTTACTGAAAAGTAGACATATGAAATATAAAATGAATCATTTTTCTATGTTGCTTGTCATTATGATTTATGAATATTTAAAGAGAGAGAATTAAGGTCTGTAGATAAATATTCATAGATATTTGCCTGTTTAAGATCAAGTGTAGGGCTGGAGAGATGGCTTAGTGGTTGAAAACATGCATTTCTCTTGCAGAGTATTGGAGTTTGGTTCTCAGCAGGCACATTGAGCAGTTGTCTGTAATTCCAGCTTGGAGAGATTTGTTACCTCCCTCTGGTTTCTGGGTGCATCTGAACTGACATGGGCGCACGTGCGTGTGCACACACACACACACACACACACACACTCTCTCTCTCTCTCTTTCTCAAAATAAAGTAAATTATACATTTAAAAAACTACGTGCGTTAATTTGCTTAAGTATTTGTGTGTGTATATATTTCTTTTAGTATCTTAGAACTGACGTCATTCAAGGTGGAAAATGTATTAGGATTTGACTGACAATTAGCTGAAATCTGTTACCATGAGTCTGGTCTACATTACAGTCTGGAAGAAAATTGTCTTCTTATCAGACAGGAAAAGGCAAATGTTTGTATATTCAGCTAGTAACAAATGCTTATTGGGTCAGGAAAAATGAGTTTTAAATAAACTGACACTGCATCAAAGCTTAGAAGCTTGGCAACATATGTTAAACTTTCTACCATAATTAAGCCATAAGATAAATGCAGATTAAAGTCTTTTAATAGCAGTTCCTGCTTTACAATCCATCACAATATGTATTCATTATATTAAATACAGGAAGTAAAGAGAACTATGAAAGAGAATCCACAATATGATCATAGAGATAAATAACAAGCCAATATTTTCCTTCAGGCTGTCCTGATGTGTGGCTATTGAATCGTGATCATTTTCTTTGCCAAGAAGCCTTATGAGCAACTTACTGTTTCTATCTGTAATTACATGTCTTAGTTGCTTTTCTGTTATGAAAAAAAACACCACAACCAAGGCAACTTATTAAAGAAAGCATTTGATTTAGGGTTCATAGCTCCAGATGCTTAGATTCTGTGACCCATCACAACAGGGCACCTAACACTGGAACAGTAGCTGAGAACTTTCATCTTATCAAGATATGTGTGGTGTACGTGTGCGTGTGCGTGTGTGTGTGTGTGCGTGCGCGCGCACGCGCATGTGTGTGTGTGTGCATGTGTATGCGTGTGTGTGTGCATGTGCGTGTGTGTGCATACGTGTGTGTGTGTGTGTGTATGTGTGTGTGTGTGTGTGTGTGTGTGTGAGAGAGACAGAGAGAGAGAGAGAGAGAGAGAGAGAGAGAGAGAGAGAGAGAGAGAGAGAGGAGAATAATTGGAAATGGCATGGGCTTTTGAACCCTCAAAGTCTCCATGCTCAGTGACACACCTCCTCTGACAAGGCCACTGTAAATGGTTTTATTTCCTTGGGTTGGAGGATGAGAAGAAAGCTGGTCCTGGGCCTTTCTAGATCTTTCTGAGCTCCTGTTGGCTAGTTCAACTCATCTGTTCTGGCCTAAACTTCTCTCTAAGCTGACTGGCTTCAGACTCAATTGCTTTGTCTTGCCTAAAACTAATTTTTAGCAATATGTTTTAATATTATGGCTCCTTCTCATACTCTGGCTCATTGTGTCTTCACCTGTGTTTAGCTAGTTCTCTCTTCAACCTATCTCTGTAAAATTGTCCTGGTAAGAAACCTTTGGTTAAAAAAAAAAAATCCCCTCTCTCCATGTGCTGCAATTAAGTAGCCTCATTTTTCTGCCCTGCTTTTGTGAGGGGTGGGCGTATCCTATCTCTGACTCATTCTTTTATATCTTTCTTTGATTCATCACTTTGTCTGCCCCTCAGTTAGACATAATTTTTAAACATGGCTACTTCCTTCTATAAAATAGCCTTACCTTCATTGTGTGGGATTAGGGTGTGTACTGAGGGCATGTCTGATTCCAGCCGGCTCATAGTGTAATCCAGAGTGTCTATGTTCCAGCTGGATCACATAGACCTAGAAGGTCTACGAATGTGATCCCTTGCCAGAGCCATCCACATTGCTGGATGAAAATTCCTCTAGATCCTAATATTTCCAAATCTGTTTTACCAACTGCTGATCAAGTATTCAAAAATATATGAGTTTATGGAGGCCATTCTAATTTAAAGGGCTATGTTATAAAAAATTCTTTCTTGTTTTTATATGAAGCCATATTGTTATTCAAAACTTTAATAATATATATAATACTGAGAGATACATAAATATATATAGGCATATGTATATGTAAAAATAAAACATCACTATACATCTTATAAATAAATACTATATTATAAAAATCATGAATATCCATGAAAACAAATCTTCTTACTTATAGCTATCTCTATATATAAAATCTTAAGTGATATTTATACTAATATCTGTAGTTTCAATTCAAAATCATGGGGCTTATTTAATACTCTGTGGTTTTCTTGTTTGTAAATTCTTTCTCTCCCAATCAGAGTCATTTTTTATTTTGTATAATATATTCATTTGTTCAAACAATGTGCACATAAAATTTCAACAATATTTAACCCACCTATAAGGTATGACCTTATGGACTGAAATTATAGCATAGCTTTTGTTGTTGTTTGTTTGTTTGTTTATTTGTTTTTCTGAACATGGTTTTCTGAGCTGGATAATAAGTATGAGAAATTGACATCACAAGACATGGGAAGACGTGCATCCCTGCGATATCCGCAGGCCTATGTTTTTCTTTTTTTAAGGGTCTTCTCTTCACTGCATCTATTTCTATAGGCTTGAGATAATAGTCCTCAACTTAACTCTAGGTGGTCCTTCCTGATGATTCCTGTTCCCATCTCTTCATTTGGAAAAAGCACATTTTACATCACAGTGTATGTGTTTACACACACATCATTAAATACATATTTTACCATGTCTAAACCTCAATATCCCTTACATCCTATAATATAATAATTAACCAGAACATTACATTATATCAGTACTTGGAGCCAACACTATTTTATATTTAATTAAATGTTGAAAATATTCTGTTACTATCTTGCCTAATTAGTATGTATAAGGTACAAAGACAGAATTATTAAAGAGAATATATTAATTTGATATAGAGAACTCTCTCAGGATGCAGAGGTAGGTGGCTCATCAGTTTGAAGTATGTGTTGATCTTTCAGAGAACTCAGGTCTGGTTCTAAGCACCCCTGTCTAAACTCATAATTGCCTCTAACTCCAGATCCAGTGGATCCAAACACCTCTTCTGGTCTCTGGATACTGGACAGGCACCCACACAGACACATACACATAAATAAGAACAAATATAAATCTAGAAAGAGGAGAAGAAAGAGGAGGAGGAAGAGGAAGAAAAAGAAGAAGAATAAAAAGAAGAGGAAGAAAATGATGAAGAAGAAAAAGAAAGAAGGAAGATAGAGGAGGAGAAGGAAGGAAGGAAGGAAGGAAGGAAGGAAGGAAGATGAAGAAGAAGAAAAAGAAGAAAAGGAGGAGGAAGATGATGAAGAAGAAGAAGAAGGAAGATAAGGAGTCATTCCTCTCTTGTGAGATCCTGAACATTTTGCTCTATGAAGGACTTAGCATCTGTTGTTACATCCTTTGCTTCCAGATAACTTGCACTGGTGAGAGCTGCTCTGACTGGTAGTATAGCCTGCAAGCATGACTCTTGAGAGGTAAAGGCAGGGGAAAAACAAGTTTTAAGATAGTCTGGGATCATTGTGTGACCCTGTCTTAAAATGATGGAGGAGAGAGAAGAAGACAAGGGGGTTATAATTATGGTGAAACTTTCAATTACATGCTTTTAGAAGTAAGCCTGACATTATTATTTCTCATTTGTTCCTTGAATCCTTTTTTATGTTAATCTGAGCATGTTATTGCCATTATTTCATGAATTGAATCATGCTCTCTCCAAAGACACACTGAAGTCCTAAGATCTAACAACTGTGCTTTTGAATGCCATCTTATCTGAAAGTAATATTTGCATTGGTTTTCAAATTTACTGAAGTTTCACATAACGAAAGTGAACCCTAAGTCCAGGGATGAATCTACTAAAAGGAGAGATCTAAAGGCATAAGTGATACACTGTGAATTTCATAATATTTGCAGAGACAAAGAATGGAGTGGACCAGCCAAGAGCTAAGAACACAAGAATTCACAGCAGCAACCAGACATTTTGTCATGCCAGAGGAGATATGTTACATGAGGCTTGTGGAGGATGTTTGGCCAAGCCTATACCTTGACTTATAACTTTTAAAACATACAGGAAAGAATGCATTTCTATTGTTCTGAGCTGCTTAGTTTGTGATACTCTAAATTAATACCATAGTCCTGACATAAAAATCTATACCAGTGTTCTGCATGGAAACAGACCAGAGAAATGATCTAACATTTATCTACCACCTATCTACCATCTATCTATGTAACTATGTACCTATGTATCTATCTATCTATCTATCTATCTATCTATCTATCTATCTATCTATCTATCTATCTATATTGTATATATGATTGATAATATATATATGTTAATGTAATCACATATTAATAATATATTGGGCTATTAAATTTAGGAAAATTATACAAAGTATCCCCAGAGGCTTGGCATTTTTTACTTTTTAGCCTCCAGAACTTCAGTTGACTATTCTGTGGTATTCTATTATACCACTATAGAACAGAGATTTGAAAAACACATAGGATAATGACAGCATAAAGTAAATAAAAAAATTAAGATTTCTGAATGGTTAAGTGTGAGTACAGCTGAAACACATACAAAGAACTGGGATTTTTTTATGCATACAGATGAGAATGATGAAATAATGTCAAGCTCATTCCTGTGCTATTGAGAAAAAAAATTCAATGACAACTGAAATGAAAAAAAAAAAAACCATGAAGGAATGATGAAAAGAAATTAACTGGCATTACTTAGAGGCCGAATGCAAGGTAGGGTTAATGGGGTGTACTGGGTTATAAAGGGACATTAAGTAACAATAAAGTGGAATTTAGCAAGATGATAAGCAGCTATTAACCAATATAGACCAATCTCCACAGTAACTAAACACATCAGGCAAAATGTGCTAAATACAATGAGCTGGAGGCAAATATAATTATAATGAAACCTCTGACACATATACAAGCAAATATATATGACACAGCAACATTATCTGTGACAGTTGGTGTTATAAATAAACAAGTGCTTAAGTAAAATTTCTACATATTAGTTGAGTAAAATAAATCATGGATAATGGCAGAGATTATAAAAAGCCAGGCAGCTAATATGTTCCATGAATTATTCCTTTTTTTTTATATGTCTCATTTGTTTATTTAAAATACATTCCCTTAAGTGTCTGTTTTTAATTAAATTGCCTTATACAATTTGATAGACTCTTAGGCTGCCACTGATGCAGGAGTTTCAGATTCAGTACTCTTCAAGACTCATTCATATGTATTTCGTGGGTGTGTTTTAGGTGATAACAGAACACAGATATATCTCAGGAGTGGAGTGTAAGACAGTAATGTAAACTCTGCCTAGACAGGGTAAGGAAGTCCTCAATAGTTCCTGCCTCACAAATATGCCTGTCAGATATATTGGGCCAGAAGGCTGAAGAGGATGCTCCAACTTTATAGAGAGTTTTGGGTGACTGTTCAGGCAGCAAACTATCTCTGTCATCTTCTCATGGGAGGTTGGGAGGTTGCTAATGTGCACCCCATGTATACTCAGGTAATTAATTTTATTCCTTCTCAAGTCACTGATGAGGTTGAAGATAGGATAATTTAGTTTTACAATGTAACTTTGTTATTTAGGGTTGAAGATGTTATTAGGTATAGATTGATGTTTTAAGTTGATAAAGATTAGATATGATAGATACTGATTTACATTCAGAATTTGAGGTGCACCAAGATAGGAAAGACATCTTCTTCAAGGTTGCCAAATACAAATAGCCGAAACATTATGAATGTAATATTTATATAATTTCTGATTATTTCATGGTTCTTCTTGCTATAGGTAGCTTATTATATATGTGTAGTAATATAAATATATATGTAAAAAATTTTAAAGACTGTAATGCAACAGAAACATTTGTGTGGCAAAGTGATGTATTAGCCACAGCAATGTCCTAGCACAGTGCCGTGTTCAAGGGTCTTTGATGAAGCTAGCATAAAACAAAACAAAACAAAACAAAACAAAAACAAAAACAAAATGCACTGCTCAAGGGTCTTTGATGAAGCTAGCATAAAACAAAACAAACCCAAAAACAAAAACAAAACAACAAAAACAAAAACACTACTGTGCTCTTATTTGTATGAAGGTTTAGAAATATAACACAGAGAGTTATTTAAAAACATAAAACCTGGTCATATTACTCTTTATATATCAGCGGCATTATTCTTATTATCGTTGCTTAGGAATATCCTCCTTCTTTTAAAAAGTTAACTGTAAAACAGCCTGAGGCAGGTCCTTTGAAGACAGTCAGAACCTGCTGCTGCTGTCACAGAAGAGGACAACTCTATGCTCATCAATATCTCAAGGAAGGTCTTCTGAGAGGACATGATGTGGAGGTCCAAGACTGATATTGAAGATCATGACCCTGTGCAGGCCTTGGCTAGTGTGTGTGTGTGTGTGTGTGTGTGTGTGTGTGTGTGTGATGTCAGAGTCTTTAGTGAAAAGAATTTATAATAAACAACCAAGTAAAACATTTATCAAGAGAGTATTTGTAAATCTCTATGGGGTGAATTATTGCAATTCAAGGCATATAAATATATATATATATATGTATATATATATATATTACAGTCAAACCATGTGATCTGCATTTCCATCTCTTTAAATGTTAGTCACTTTTATGATTTGAGAATTCATACCCCATTCACGTCACAGTATATAACAGATTTGCTTAACCTACACTTATTCTAAAGTGATAAAGAAGAGAGAGATCAGGACATTGTGGCTTCTGTTCCTAATACCAGTATTGGGGGGCTGAGGTATGAGGATCACTATGGTTTCTCTGGGAGCCTGGGCTGTGGAGTGACCTCTATTCGAAAAAACAAACAAACAAACAACAACAAACAAACAAATAAGCAAAAAAACCCAACTAAACTAATGCATGCCAGGTGTGGAGATTTGTGCTTTATACCACGGAATGTACACCTTGAATCTCCATATGCACGCCTTTAATCCCAGGACTTGGGAGGCAACAGCAGACAGAACTTTGGGAGCTCATGGCCAGCCTGCTCTACATGGTCATTTCCACGCTAGACAGGTCTACATCTCAAGGCCCTGTCTCAAACAAGAAAAATAAATGCAGACAAATAAGCCATCTCAAACAACAGCAACAATTACAAAGAAACACAGGCAAGGACTAGAAATAGCTCATCCTTGTCAGCTGTGCTTTGGTGCCCCTTTCTAGCTTCTACTCACCTCCTCAAGAGTCTCTGTCCTTTTCCTCTAGTCAGCACTACTAGATTCTATTTTATTTTTTTATTTATTCTTCAAACATCATTTCATTCATCCTTTGAGATTATACTATAATAATTCCATTTCCTTGTGGAGTCATCAGTTCCATGGGGCAAGCCCAAAGCCTACCGCTAGGGAAGCACTTTCAGAGACTGCATCTTGCTCTGACTGCGAGCAGGTTTCAGGCCTCTGTCTGAATCCCCAATCTCCCGTGGCCAAATGGAGAGACTGGGAAGCAGCTCTGTCCAGAAGCAGTAAGCCTCTGGGGAAGCACTCACCCAGCAGTGCAGCATGCATCTTGCCCTGTCTCCCAGTCTTCATCTCCCTCCCCCTGCCATGCTGGGCTCAGGAAGCAGAACCACAAGGAAATGGCATTATTATAATATAATCTCAAAAAATAAATGTGTATTTTTACCATACTTTCCATAGTTGCCAACTGGTTTTATGTATGTGTATACATATATTATGTATGTGTATATACATGTGTGATAACAGGTGTGTGTACATGCATGTGTGTGTGAGCTTTGGTAAACATGGGGGGTAATTATCTTTTAAGTATAGTTACTTCTTTTTATATATGTATACCAAAAGTATAATTTCTGGGTCACATGGACATTCTATTTTTATGTTTCTTAGGCACTTTATAATGTTTTCCATAAAAGCCATATCAATATATATTTCTGTTGATTGTATAAGAGGTTGCATTTCTCTTCATCACCTTCTGCACTGTATATTTCTCATCTTTCCAATGATAGCTACTATATCTTGGAGGGTCTGGTCCCTGTACTCTTACACACACATAGCATGTGAGAGACCTTTCAGACAACATATAAGTAATGCTGGCTTTTTGGCTTTGGTGTCTGTTATTTTACATCCATGGGATATGGGTAGAGATATCCATAGGTCATGTGGGGCTGTATCTAGGGATAGTAAGCCTATAAATTTGGGAGCTCCAAAGTGGAGCTATAGAAATTCCCACATAGGGACAAGTGGGATGCTGCTGAGGCCAAGAAAGAGATTACTCCAACACCTTTCCAGTAAAGGCAAGTGGTGGTTGATGCTTGTGGCACTGCAAGCCCCATTTCTGGAGCTACAAAAGCTTTTGGGATCTTTATTGTCCACCCAATAGACAATTATAGGTTAATCTGGGTCACTGCTGCAGTCCCTGTGGTCCCATGGCCATGGCTAGTGAGGAGACCTGCCTATTTCTCACTGGGAAAGCATAGGTATTAGAAGCTATTTTGTGACATGCTGGTGTTACAGAAGCAATGAGGGTCTTACTCCACCCCAGACGGGAGGTGAGTTTCAAGCTAGACCTCACAACCAAAGCTACTGTCACAGTTGTCTGTGGGCAAGAGCTCCACTGGTCTTAAATCTGCAAGATGCAAAAGTGTCTATTCTGCCTAATAACTCAAAGATTTTGAAAGAGTCACATATTGGGCAAAAGTGACACCCAGCAATGTCACTTGTAGGATATCGGATTGGAATATGCTTGCTCTTTTTCAAAGTAGGTATAACTTTGGAGGGAAAAAAAGCAGTTAACTTTTATACACTTATTCTTCTGTTAGTACCTGCTTGCCAAACTTTTCTATTTGCCTTTCCTCTGGGGTTTAATTTACAATTGCTTTGTTTCTGGGCTATCATTCTGCTAGGCCACGTGGGTTAGGGTTCCTTTCACTTCTTGAATGAAGTCCAGAATCTTCCTTCCTCCCTTCTCCTTTGTTCATTGTTACCCTGAAGTTTCTCTGTGGCACAGTTCCAGTGCATGCATCTTTATTCAGCCATCTTTCTTATCTTTCTAGGTTGGTTGGTAATGATTTAATAAATATTATGAAAAGGAAGCCTTGCACAGAATAATGCTATAAAGGGAGACTATCTTTGTGCAGCCTTACATGTGTTTTAAGTAATGTCACTATCAAAGAATCAAAAGTTCAAAAGTTTATAAAGAAAAAATGGTGGCAAGCTTGTATTAAGTTATCATTTAAAATTGTACTTTAAGATACATATGATAGTATAGAGTGAATTACATTCTTTATAAATACAGCAATATTTCATAGAATTGCCCTTGGCTGTATTCTGTTAACACTCACCCATTGACTCACCCAAAGCAACTTCCAGCCATTTAGGTTTGTGTAATTATGTTCTAAGATATTTATTTTTTTAAGTTTGTTTGTTTGTTTACTTTAAATTCTTGTCAAAGTCCTATCCCTCCTCACTTCGCTGCCACGCCATCCCTATCCTATTCCTCAGAAAGAGGAGCCCCATTCCCAACCACCCCAGCTCATCAAGTCATATTAGGACTGAGGGTGACCTCTTCCTCTGTGGTCTGGCAAGGTAGTCCCACCAGCGAGAAGTAACTGAAAAGATGGCAAGAGAGTCTATATTAGAGAGAGCCCCTTCTCCCTTACTAGGGGACCCACATTAAGCCTAAGCTGTCCATTGCCTACATCTTTGTAGGGGGCCTACGTCCAGTCTATGCATGGCCTCTGGTTGGTGCTTCGACTTCAGTAGACCCTATGGGCCCTGGCTAATTGGCTCTGTTGGTCTTCTTGTGGAGTTCCTGTCACCTCCAGGTCCTTTTTTCCTTCTTCCCACTTTTCCACAAGGCTCCCTACTACCTAGCCCAATGTTTGGTTTAGTCTCACCACCTGTTTTGCAGTGCTGCTAAGTGGAGCCTCTCAGGACAACTCTTCTCTTGTCAAAAATCCCTCAGTTAGAAAGTATCTCAGGGCTGTTTTGTTTAAGTTGGGGTATGTGTTCAGATCATAGTGGGTGATATGAATTTCTCTAGATTTTCAGAATCTTTAATCCCAACCAAGAAACAGGTAAAATGCAAATTTTCTTCTGTCTTGTGATGAATCCTTGGATAAAAAGAGAGTGTGTTTGTCTTAAGCACAGGCTGTAATCAGCACTGTACATCTGAGTGAGTCAGGGGACAGGAGGAGAAAGGTACATATTCTGTGAGCAGGAGTTTTAGTTAAATTCTCAGGGTTATTCTTATTAACTTAAGTTTTCTATATGTCCATATACTGTGTATGAGTGCAGGTGTTTAGAGCAGCTTAAAGGTGAGGCTTCAGTGGCCTGCCCTCACAGTGCTTCTTTTGATTGGCTTTTACTAATCAGTGTAATGATGCAAGCAAACTTCCACTGTGCTGCATCTCTCTCAGTTTACACATTTCTTTGTTTCCCCTTTTCTAAAATATTTACATTTTCCCATGTCCAATTACTCTTGCATACTAGAAATGTTTGCAATATTAACTTTTAGTTTCGGGTTTTTTTCTTACCAACTTATTCATATCCTTCAATTTCTGTGTTTCCAGTCCATATTTATTAGTATTTTCTAGCACTAATTCCACCATTCAGCCTGGCCAAGGAGAATTTTAATGACCCATGTGCCTTATATGCAAAACCACAGATTAACAATTTCCTACCAGTATCTGCGTTTTGTAGCTCTGCAGTTGCCTAACCTTTTATCATGATGTACATGTGAGAAGGGAAATAATTTGGCCTTATCAAGAGGTGATTTAATTGAAGAGGAAATCCCCTGTACTCCTGTCAATGTCTGCAAGAGTAAGTACAGTGATAGAATATTGGCAACCGAATTTCATTCCCAGAAATGAATGGAAAAACGTACTTCATATGCATTAATGAACCATTAAATCAAGGCTTATGGGAAGTACTACCACTGGAGTATATAAACGTGTAACCAGCCTATCCCACTTGCACACTTTCCATTTCCAAGCTATGCTTTGAGTATCATATGAACAGGTGTGGCAGAACTATCATTTGAACACTGAAATGATTAACATTTTGCTGCCACTCAGAGAAAATTCATTTCTTTTTGTCATCATTTCTACAGTTGTTGTTTCAGTGACTCAAACACAAATATACTTATGATTGTAGAAGCATCTTGGATCCTGGCAAACTATTCCTATGATCATATAAGGGGATGTTTAAGTTCTAGGTGGAGAACTATCTAGAAATATTTCTCCTGTGAGATGAAAACATGAACTATCATGTTTGTAAGAAAATAGCCAAACATGAATCTATTATGTATCTATAAGAGGTGTGAGATGAGCATGACAAGGACAAGACTTAGTCTCCCATGGCCATAGCTTTGGCCTTGCTAGCATGGCTCTCTGACTTCCAAGGTTTTCTTCTAATAGTCATATTCACCATTTGTAGTACTGTCATTTAAATATCTTGTCATCCTGAAATGTGGAGGATAATAGCATCAGTTGGTGACCCTGCCTCCAAGTCTATTATTAAAGTATATTTTAGGGCCAACAAGATGTTTCCACAGGTAAAGTTAATTGTTACCAAGGCTGATAGCATGCATGCAATCCCTGAGGCCCACATATGGGAAGGGAGAACCAACTCCTACAGATTGTCATCCAACCTATATGTGTGTATTCTCCCATACACAGACCCCTCATAAGTAAATATGTAAATATAATATAAATACACAAACAAATAAATAATTAAAAATTTAAGGTATACTTTTAAAAAGTGCAGTATAGAACAAGCTCTCAACTTTTATGAAGTCTTGAATAAAGATCATTCTTCATTATTAAAGAGAATTCAAAGAGGAAATCTGCTTAACGTTGATTCATGAAGGACTGAAAATTTTCTAAGTACACCACTCTTTTTGAAAGACCTGTAGCAGATGGAAAATATGAGAAAAAAATGTCAAGATGATCTGTGGGTAGTGAGCATACATTATGAAAATTAGAAAAGCAATACATTGTACAAGAAATTGCACATAGTAGAGTATATACGTCTTATAGTGTATATAGAGTAAATAATAGCCTTTCAATACTGAGTTTCTATGCTAAGACTATCCGTTCACCAATGACAGAAATATACACCTTTCATTGAGCAACTTTGGTAGTATTTTCAGAGGGTTGTGGTTTAAACAGAAGATAGCAAATGTCTGTGACCAAGGTATAGGCTTTTGCTTTTATCACTTAACATTAAGTTCAGTTACAAGAATGAGAAAACCTAATTAATCAAATTGAGGATTTTATTTTTCTGGAGTGATGAGAAGTTCATAGCCTTAAGAAATCCAGTGGTGTTACATCAATACAAATCCTCATTGGAGATTCAGTTCCTCATCAGCCATTATAGTTGTGGTGGGTGGTCCATCCTTTTAGAAGCTTATTTCTCCTAGTGGGCAACCTCTGCCAATCCTCAAGGCTGATCCGGGCAGGAAGGCCCCTACTGTGGGGCAGTGCCATGGTCAGCTGAATCTTTCCCATGATGAAGAGCTTTGCTGAAACTCAATTTTGAAAATGATATTTTCAATCTCAGAAAAATCACTTCCCTGTGGCAAAACTAGGCAGTGCAGGGTAAGCTACAAAATGTGTAGTTTTCATTTATCACATTGACACATGGAAAGAGTGTGCTAGAGGAGAGAAGAGATGCAAAATGAACAAACAGCAGCACCTCCAATTAGATATTTGTCTCGTTTAAGCTTTTAATCATATGCAACTTATTTCTTAAACAGAGAAGCAAATTGAGACATAGGAAGATTAAGTACCTTCCCCACAGTCACACATGACAACTGAAAGAGAATTCCTGACTAGAAATTAAAGCTCATAGAATTAAACGTTAACATAGTTCCATGCCATATAAGATTATTTGCAAGCATCACCAAGGTAAATGTTCCTTAGATGGGCTATTTATGACGTTTTCTAATCTGGTGTTAGGCGCTCAGAGATTTGTAAATAGTGGTGAATTCATTTCTCTACCCCAAACTAAAATCTGTTTTATGGCACAGATCATATCATTAACACTTTCAATCCCCACCTGTCAATCCAGGATTCCAGTTATATCAATTTGGAGATACTAGGTGTGGTTTGCATGAGAATAGCCACTATGGACTCATGCATTTGAGTGCTTTGTTAGCTGAACTGTTTGGGAAGGATTAGTAGGTGTGGCCCTGTTGGAGGAGGTGTTTTACTGGTGATGGGGTTTGAGGCTTCAATATGCATGGGAGGCCCAGTTTCTTTCTCTCTTTTGTTGCCTGTGGGTCAAGAAATACTCTCAGCTACTTCTCTAAGCACCATGCCTCCCTGCTTCCCACCAGGTTCCCTGCAATTATATAATGGACTAACTCTCTAACACTGTAAGCAAGCCCCCAATAAATTCTTTCTCTCATAAGAGTTGCCTTGATCACGGTGTCTCCTCACAGTAATAGAACAACAACTGTGATACTAGGTAAATGGGGATTTGGATTCTGTATTTGGGGCTAAAATTTTTGAAGTCTAGTTATTTTTTTAATCGTAGTACTTTCATGAGACTTTACATAGCATGGTAATAAGCAAGTAATTGCTGCATGCTTAGATAAATAATTACAAGGATATTTGCATGGAGATATGATAGAAACATATGTGCTGAGAAAGAAGATGCCAGTTAAAGGACCAGTGATAATATCATATATTTAATCTGGTGGAGAGTAGAGATGGAGTAGGATTAATGGACCACCTGGCCCATGCATTAGGTTTCCCAGTGATAAATTTCATTCTCTTACAAATATTTGTTGGCTTTCTATTTCATAGCATACATTTTCCTACCTGTCATGAATGCAACACAAATACAACCCAAACTGACGCTACCACATTACTTTATATACTGGAGTCCTAACATGAAACACCTATAAAGATGACCTCATTTTAGATAGTCTTCAATGAGAGAAGCTAAAATGAGAATTAGGCTGGTCGCTGATCCAAAGGAATAGGTTCCCTTATCAAAATATGATGAGAGGGAGAGAGAGAGAGAGAGAGAGAGAGAGAGAGAGAGAGAGAGAGAGAGAGAGAGAGAGAGAGGAGGGAGAAAGGAAGGAAGGAAAGAAAGAAAGAAGAAAGGAAGGAAGAAAGAAAGAGAATGTCATGTCAAGAAGGCAATAGAATTCTTGGTGATAATTCCACTGGGCAAGGAGCACCAAAGATTGCTGGCCAACATCTAGTAAAAGAAACACGTCCAACCAATTCCTCTTTGCAGCCAACAGACAGAGCCAGTGTTCCTGATGCTTTATTTGTAAACTTCTGCTCTAAGAATTGTGAGGCACTCAATTTTTATCATATAACCCACTATTTCCTGGGACTTTTACAGTAGAAGCATTAGAAACTAGGCAGAGAACTGAATTGCCTTCGTAGAGCTTATATTCTGGGGAAGGAAAGAGAGAAGCACTAAGGAGGCATGCGGTACTTTACACAGCCCATTCTGAAGAGTAAAGAGAAGCTGCGGGAGGGAGCTAGGAAGTGCTGTTCAGTTTGGGATCTGTGAGAAGATACCTTTCCAAGTGGACAAGGCAGAGGCTGGATCCTATTATTTCTGTAGGAAGAGATTGTGGAGAGGGAAGGAGTCAGCCCCAGGCTCTGAGCAAAGAATGCCCTTGTAGAGAGAACACCTAGGAGGCAGATGTAGATGCATTGGGGTATGGAAGAATGGTAGGGTGGCAGGGAACAGCATTGGCCTATTTCAGATTGTGATGGTACATTTGGCTTCTCTTCTGCATGAAATGAGAAGCCATGTACTGGATTATTATTATTATTATTATTATTATTATTATTATTATTATTATTATTATTTTCTTTCTTCTTCTTCTTCTTATTATTATTATTTTCTTTCTTCTTCTTCTTCTTCTTCTTCTTCTTCTTCTTCTTCTTCTTCTTCCTCTTCTTCTTCTTCTCATTATCCCAATCACAGTTTCCCCTCTTTCATCTCCTACCAATCCTTCTCCACACCTCCCCTTTCTTCTCCATTTCTATTCAGCAAAGGGCAGCCTCCCGTATATATCAACTGAACATGGCATATTGAGTTGCACTAAGACTAGGCACCTCCCTTTGTATTAAGGATGGACTAGGCAGCCCAGTAGGAGGAAAAGGGTGCCTAAAAGCTGCCCAAAGAGTCAGAGGCACACCCACTCCCACTGCTTAAGTTTCCATAGGACAACCAGCATACACAACTGTGACATATATGCAGAGAGCCTGGGTCAGTCCCCATTCAGGTTCCCTGGTTGTCAATTCTGTCTCTGTGAGTCTCTATGAGCCCAGCTTAGTTGATTCTGTGGGATTTCTTGTGATGTCCTTCACCATTCTTGTGATGTCATTCACCACTCTTTTTGGCTCCCACAAATGGATTGGTTTTTGAGGAAAAAGAAATGCTACAATTGTGATTTGACTTAAAGATTTCTTTCTTTATATTTTTGGAGATACAATATCTCAGTGTTGCCATGGCTGGCCTTGAGCTCACTGTCTAATTCAGGATGGCTTTGAACTTAGGAACATCCTGTCTTAGACTTCAGAGTGATAGATTAGAAGTATGTGGGACTTATTTAGTTATAAAGGGGCATTTGTGGCTGCTGTGTCGGAAGAAAGCCAAGGAAAACAGAGACAGAACAAAAGAAATTAGGGTGGAAGCTTCGCTAATAAAAGCTAAGGGGATGAGTGACAGCTTGTGGCCAGTAGGGGGAGACAAGCTAGAAAAGAGAAGAGTTGCAGGTGCTGAAGAAAAGCCAGAAAACACCATGGAAACCAGCTCTATGTGGGATGCTGTGTTTCCGTTAGTAGCAGCAGCTGAGAAGGAGGCACTGATTGTCCGTGCTGCAGAGAATGAAGTTGGTGTGGAGGAGAATCTGTTTAGTCAACACCATGCAGGTATTCAAAGCATTGGCATCCATCAGCCACCGCAAAATTCACTTGTCCTCTTCCTACCGCTGATTGACATTTCTGGATCCAGTGAGCTGCAGTCACATTTCAGTCCTGGTGATGTGTAAATAAGTTTTATTTTCTCTATAACATCTCTGAGAGTTACCATCTACCCACTAATATGATAAGGGAAAAAAATCGCTTAAAAGGAAGTTTCAATGTAATTTGATACCAAGAAAATTTATTTGGTCCAGTATTAGTAAGACTTCATATAAAGATCCAATAGTAAGAGTCTAAGAGCACAAAACTTCACGAGTCTTGCTTAAGATTTATTTGTTGTTCAAATAGCTATTCAGTTCCTGCACACATTATCTTATTTAGGATTCCAGTTTGCCAAGAGTAAGATGCATAATTTTTTGAAAAAAAAAAAAGAAAGTTTGCATAAACAAGAAGTATAAATAACACAATAACATTGAGTTCAATAAAATTGCATCTCATTTTGAAACATGATAGGGTTTGGAATTAACAGCTCATTGTGAAGTGGGCTCAAAAGTAAACATTTAAAAAGTGTTACCTGAATTCAAATCCTGGCACTATCAGTTACAAGTTGAAGAAACTAGCTAATTTCTGTGTTACTCATCATGTACAACTCTAAAAGGGGATTAAAAAGAGGTCCTACTTCATCATGTTGCTTCAGGTCTCAACAGAAGTAAAGCATGTACTGCAAATAGAATATTTTATTGTTACTTTCATTACTTGATTTCTCTATCTTCTTTCCCAATTTCCTGACCACTGGACTGGAATTAAATTATAATTGCAGTTTGTTCATCTAACACTGGTCAACTAGCATTTGAATTCATAGTCTAAGAAGAGGCACTGCTTGCCCTGGACCTAGGTATTGGGGTAGATGGAGGATGGCTGAGGTTGGAGGTTTGGGGCATCTTCTACGCCTTTGTGTTGATGGCATCTATCCAGATATATTAAGTTCCTTATCAGTTCCCCAACAGCATTGTCTTCTACACTCTTTTTAGTCACCTATGCTGTTGACGTGGTGAGTGGGAAAAAAGTGGTGTTACCATCTGCTTCATATACTGGTGCTCCGAAAGCCCATTTCTTTGGTCATTTGGGGACAGCTCATCTGCTACTGTAAATGGGTGCAAGAGAACAAAGAATAAACTATAGACTGTGGCTTCCTGAAACTCGAGGCAGTCCTGCTCGGCAGCCCTGTCTGGTAATCCGGTTTGCTACCTCTGGTTGAAGCGAGGTCAGAAGAGCAGGGTGTGGCTTGGTAGCTTGAGTGGTTATTTCTGAAGGTTCCTCTTCACACATTCTGGCAGTCTTCCACTTCCTACCTTCATGTGGAAAAAATTTAACATACAAAGCAGAAGTTGGAGACTGGCTCCTTGTGACAGGTCTTTTACTCCTTCTGGGTCAAGGATTTTAAAGCTCAGGGTCAGAGAGATGGCTCAGTGTGCTAAAGCACTGGCTGCAAAAGTATAAGGACCTGCCTTTGAACCCCAGAACCACGTAAAGGTGGGCGCTGTAGTGTGCAACTGTAATTGTAGTGCTTCTATGGGGGTATGAGAGTTAGGTAGAGGCCGGAGAACCCTCAGAAGCCTGCATGCTATGTAGCTGGTGTACACAGCTGAAAACAACAAAAGAGTCTTCCTGTCCCAAACAAGATAGAAAGCAACTGCTCACACCTTAGGCTGCCCTCTGACCTCTAAGCATGCAACACAGATTACATATATCCTCACTCTCAGTCAAACACAATCAACAAGAAAGGATTTTATAATCACCCCCTCTTTCTCTTAACAAAAGAATAGGAAAAACTATGGGCAACCAAGATTACACTGAGCAAAAATGTATTCTGTGCAGCTTTGTATATTTTTATTCAGGTGTTCCATGCATGCTAGTAATTACCTTAGAATGTATTATAGAAATAGAAATCAAATATGGTTATTATTTTTCATCAAAATTTTGCAATCCTTTGGGGATGATAGAGCAATGAAGAAACAACCACAGTAAGTAGAATGAAGTGTGAGACCCATAAACATAGGACAGTTCATAAAAGCATTGCTAGTTCAGACATTGTGTAGAGCCCTGATTTGGTGGTCTTGTTCTGTACAGGGAGCCTAACAACAATTAGTAAGGTTCCCCAGACTGTGGTACGCAAGGAGCGGTGTTAAAGTTGAAGAAGGAGTGTGCCAAGTCTGCTTGGGCTGGAACATTGCTGTGTCTTATCTAGATGGAGGCAAGGAGGCATTTTCTGTCCATGGCAATGATATGACATAATGAAAGGTGATACTTTTAGTTTTTGAGCCAATTTTCTCATCTCTCTGAAGTTTAGGCTCTCCATGAATATGAACCCTAAGAAGGATGCTGCTATTGTTAATCTTCCTTGTAAACTTGACCAGGTTTGGAATGACCACAGAGACATTAACTCTTTGTTTCTGAAGGGGTGTTTCAGAGAGGCTTAACTGAGAGGGGAACACCCACTCTAAATGAGGGGCACACCATCACAGTAACTGGGGTCATGGACTAAATAAAGGGTGAAACTAATAAGTCAAGTGAGTACCAGCATCATCTGGTTTTGCCTCCTGATTCCACACAGAATGGGATGAGCCACAGCATGTTCTCCTTTTGTTCCTTCCTGACTTGGTAGACTATGTGCCTTCTTACACTGTGATCCCAAATAAATCCTTCTTCCACTAAATTGCCGCTTGTGAGTTTTTGACCCAAAATATAGAAGTGAGTACAGATGCTATGAGAAGTGACTGGAGGTGATTTGGATTCTTGGTGTCTTACATGTAGATGCCAGGTTCAAGGAAGAACATTACAGGCACTGTGTACTTTGCTATTGTCTAAGTGATGCTATCATGATAAAAATGTTTGTAAGCTCCTAAATAGTCAAATTCTGATATCTGCAAACCTTTATTAAAAGGTTATTTAGGGGCTGGAGAGATAGTTCAGTGGTTAAGAGCACCACCTGCTCTTCCAAAGGTCCTGATTTCAATTTCCAGCAACCACATGGTGGCTCACAACCATCTATAATGTAACCTGATGTCCTCTTCTGGCTTGCAGGTATACAAGCAGACAACATTGTATACATAATAATAAATAAATCTTAAAAAAAATAAAAAGAATATCCCATTAAGAAGATGCCCAACAGAGTGAGCATTTCTATTCATAAACATATAGTTCAAAACTATCAAAGAAGTTAATGAGAGGAAGAGGGTAAGATACTCAAAATGAACAGATCCAACTGAGTTCCCACCTAATTATTAGATAATAGTTTTCTCTGTCATTTTAATAAGGAAATTCACCTGATTTTTCCATACTACTAAGAATAATCCAGCTGCTTTGGGGAATCCATTATTAGGAGATGGCTTTTCTGGCTTAATTTCCTATTTTTTTAATTTCTATTAAATAAAGGATGCTTACATTAGTCCTTGTGCTATTAACTGCTTAATGGATTTAGGATGCAGGTAGAAAAGACGGATTGTTCTTTGCATTTAAATGAGACAAATAACATTCTCAACTGATTATGCATTTCGGGAAAAAGTTCCAGCTTATTGCTACATTTTAAGTCTGCAGAAGTAATAAATTTATCCATTAGTGGCCAAGTGTGTCCTCTGTTGTGCTCATTATCAGTTATTCCCAGGTGTTTGGGGAGCTTATAAGTATAAATTAATGTGATTTTTTAAACTTGGTAATAGAAATATATGCAACATAAGAATCATAAAGTATGAAACAATTCCCACACCAGTGCCTTTAAAAATAAAAGATAACATTAAATATTAAATTAGCCTGTTCTTGTCAATGTTGGAATGGGTTATCTTGTCAGAATGAAGCAACAGAATATAATCATCAATTAAAACCACATGGTTGCCATAGTTTCTTTCCAACTGCCTGATTTTGTGTGTTTCTATAAAACCACATTGCCAAGCAGTAGACAACCTAAATACTTACCTTTCAAAAGTTAATTGACTTAGGTACTTGCTATCCATCCTCATGTATTTAGAACATGGACACTCACATGCATAGACATGCACACACATGTGCACACAAACGTTCATACACACACACACACACACACACACACACACACACACACACACACACATATTTACTATATACTAGATGGGTTCAGACTTCAGAAGTAGGTCAGACCCCCAGAAAAAAATGAGAGATTTCAGATCCCCGTAAGAGAGACTTCAGTGATGTAGACAGAACAACTCTTGGCAACAATGTGTGATCTAAGTCTTGAAAGATGAGAATGGAAAGCAGCTGATTCAAAGATCTGTACCCCTTTAAAAAACAAACAAACAAACAAAAAGCAAAACAAACAAACAAAACAAAAAACAAAGATCTGTACCCCTCAGTGTGTTTATTGTATCCAGGCACTGTTATTGTTCTTTGGGTGTGGGTGCCTCTCTTGCCACTTTTTTCTTATACATTAATCCATATCTCAGTTTCTCCTCCCTCCACTATTCCCTGCCCCAGCCGCTCTCCCTGCATTTTCTTTCCTGCAGATCCATTCTTTCTTCATTTTCTTTCAAAACAAACAAACAAACAAAAATCAAACCAACAGCACTTGGGAGGCAGAGGCAGGCAGATCTCTGTGAGTTCAAGGCCAGCCTGGTCTACAAAAGGGAGTCCAGGACAGCCAAGGCTACACAGAGAAACCCTGTCTCGAAAAACAAAATATACAAAAAAAAAAAAAAAAATCAAACCAAACCAACAACAAAAAGAGCAGGCTTCTCAGGGATATCCATTGAACATAACATAACAAATTACACTAAGACTTGGCATAACCCCTTCTATCAAGGCTGGATGAGGCAACTATTAGTATTTGTGTGGCAGAGCCATATGGAGAATTCAGAAATCACACCACATGGGGGATCCACATGAGAGGTTTTACTTGGGGGAGGGAGATACATAAGGAAAGAAAGAGAAAGGGGATGGGAGAAGTCCTCTTTATAAGATGACCGAGCACATGCTCAGAAAGTGCACTCGTGGCTTAGGGGACCTAAATCCTGCTGGCTGGCATTGATATGTGTCTGAAGTGGCTTTGAAGATGCCTGCTCTCTTGCTTGTCATCAGGGTCCCTGGGGTGGTTCCTATGGCTCCCTGAGTACTGACAGTAACCATTTAGGAGGAAAGGGATCTCAAGCATACCTAGGCAAGAGTGAGAGACATCCTCTACTTCCATTGTTGGGAGTCCAAAAAGAACACCAAGGGATACCCATAATGTATATGCAGAGGACCTAGTTCAGACCTATAGGGTCCGCGTTTGTCACTTCAGGCACTGGGCACCCTATGAATCCTACTTAATTGATTCTGTGGGCCATGTTCTCCTTGTGTTTTCAACCCCTCTGGCTCTTCCAGTCTTTCCTCCCTCCCTCACTTCTGTGGGGTTCTCTTGGCTCATACTGTTATTGTTTTAATGTGAAATGTCCCCTATAGCATCTTGTGTTTGAATGCTTGATTCCCAGATGGAGGCACTGTATGGAAGATGTTAAAACCTTTAAGGTAGAGCATCACTGGAGGAGGTGGGAGACTAGGAATGGGCCTTAGGCTTCCTAGCCTAGCCTCACTTTCTATTCACTCAGCATCTGAGTGCCTATGCAGTGCAAAAGCCAGCTCCCTGTTCCAGCTACTGTGCTGTCTGTGACTGCTACTATGCCTTCCCCATCATGGTACACTGTATCCTCTGAACTGTAAGCCAAATTAAAATTTTTTTCTCTCATAAGTTGCTTCTGTCAGGGTATTTGACCACAACAACAGGGAAGTAAAGTAAGCACTTTCACTCATCCTATAGGTACTGCCCTCCCTGTGTGCATGTGGAGAGGCAGGAGCAAAGATGGTGATTGCCTTGCATGGTCAAGAATGAGAACCTTGTGACTGGTTTTCTCTGTAATTCTGCTGACCCTGCATTTAAAAAATGTTTTCCTAAAAACAGAAAAAATAAGAAGATTTTCTACCAGTAGATGTCTTTATGAAGTTCTGGTTGACTACGGTATTAGAATAGGACATAAAACAGGACTTTTTCCCCCACACATGTCTGAGCTGATATACAATTCTATGAGAAACAAGTTACATAACTCTGAGCACATGCACACATGCCCACACACACATGCTCACCATCACCCGCACATAGGAAGTATAAACCTCAGGAACTGAAGATAGTGGCCCACACGTGTAAACCGCTGCCTCAGGACGCCGAGGCAAGAACAACCTAAGTGTAGTGTCGGATCCCGTTACTATCCACTGCACCCAAATGAATCCACTTCCAACACATGTTTATGCTCATGACGTGTATCCCAACTCCTCAAACCATCACGTAAAAACTGAGCTTACTCAGGTGCCAAACTTTTCTCTGAGTCTTACCCAAAGAGAACCTCTTCCCAGTGATGGTCTTACACTGATTCATGTAGGTCTCTTCCAAACCCAACCTGTTATAAAGTCTCAGAACACAGACAAAGTATATGTGAATTCTTTCCTAAAATATTACAAAACCTTCCTCTGGTCCCATCCCCATCAGAGCTAATGTCCCCACTGGAAACTTCCTGGGTGCATCTTGAGTGTTTATGTTGCTTTCAGCGCTCTGAGCAACCACTGGCATTCTCATTAAGCCCCTTTCACAGCATTCTATGCTCGCTCTGGTCCACATCTACAAAGTATTCTAACTTCGTCCCACAGGCCAGTTCCAAAGGCTCAAGAACTACAGGCTCATGTTTCATCGAAACAAAGTTCCCCTTTCTTTGCTACTAGTTTTCAGCATTGGTTACCTCATTATGAACCAAATCACCACAAGACAAAACCAATCATCCTCCTCAGTTGTCTCTGTCAGGAATTTGCTCAGTGATGAGAAAACAAATCAATATGCAAATATTAGTATCTAGGTAAATGTCCATAGTACCTTCTGAATATCCTCAATTTTGTAAACATGTGCAATTTCAATAACTGGAAAAAACAAAACCTATTGTTAAGTCTTGTTTAAACTTTAGGTATTGAATGATAGATTCTTAAACACCACATGCAAAAATATTTTAATTACTATAGAAATATTTAAATTTCCCTGATGAAAAATGTTCACTCAGTGATAGCCTGAAGTGAGAAGCAGTACACAGAAGGCATAATAAGATTTCAAGCAGGTGGGCGGTCAGTGTGCTTCTTCATACATCCTTAGTTTGGTTAACCCATCCACACCCTTCCTCTGCCCAACCCCTTGATTCTCAAGACCTGTACAAGACCAAGCTAGTTAAAAATTCAAGCATGGAAAGGGAGGGGTTCCCAAAGATCCACCTCTAGCTGAAGAGCTATCAGCAGTTGACTCTTCAGGAGGAAGAATATCTTTTTTTTTTTTTTTTCAGAAATGGCCACTGGAAAGTTGTTCATGGCCCAGTGGATGACCCCACATGCATGTGCACAGGGATGACACTAATTGGAATTAAAATAAACAAGCAATTATAAAATGAAGACGTGAGGCTGGGAGAGCGATGCGACGGGGACCCTGGGATACGTAAATGGGAGTTGTAAGGGGTGAACATCGTCAAGATGCCTTATTTATATACATCAGATTTTCAAAGAATGAAAAGGCACTCTTGAGATTTACGAGACTTTTCAATCCAGAGAGAACTCAGAGATCTACAAATGTGACCTTTTGATTGCCATAGAAAGTTAATTGCTTCAGCTGTTGAATAGGGCTCAGTGGCAGAACTTTCAAAGCTAATACTTGAAATTGAATGCAGCAGTGTGTATAGAAGTTGCCATAGGAAGGTGAGAAAGTTGACAAAACATGCCAAGAAGCTAGGTGACGTGAGCAAAGAAAGTCACAAATTCACTCATACAGAGTCACCACCACTGGCGACAGGCAAAAGAAAAGCAGCGTTTATTTTGAGTGAAATTTTCTTATATTCTGTGGAAGCTCTTACTAAGCTGTTTAATTAGAGGGAAGATATAAAATTGGTTATGCCCAGTGCTTTAGAATCCTGTCCCATGAAAACTGCACAAGCAGTTTAGTCAAGGTTAATCTTTGAATCTTGTCTTTAGTTTTCTTTCTGGCAAACTTGGGTACTAAACTAGAGAAATACATACCGACTGCTAGGCATGCACTCTACTACTGAGTTACATCCTCAGCAGAATTTAAGTCTAGAAAGTAAACAAAGTAGATGGTCACTTATGAATCTCCAAGGAAGCCTTATTTTTGAGTGTTGTAAAGCCTGTATCTCTCTGTCTCTGTCTCTGTCTCTGTTTCTCTGTCTCTGTCTCTCTGTCTCTGTCTCTGTCTCTCTCTGTCTCTCTGTCTCTGTCTCTGTCTGTCTGTCTGTCTGTCTGTCTGTCTCTGTTTGTCTACCTGTTTGTGCACCTAAAATACACAATCTATTGCAGTTGGTTCTCTTCTTCCATCCAGAGATTGAGCTCATATCATCAGGCCTGATGACAAGTGCCTTTACCCACTGAGAACCTCACTAGTCCTCGAAGGCCTGTTTTGAAATCGTATTCTATGAAGCAGAAGGTTCATCTTGAGTGTGAATGCTATTAATATGTGACCCGGTCTCCACGGCCGCAGCTTTTCCCTTAGCACAAATGAGTAGCCTTCTCTTGATCATAAGCTGTGAAACAGAGGTATCTGTGTCCTACAAGAATCAACAACAGCAGTTTTAGAAAGGAAAATAAAGAAGTCATGCTCTGTAACAAGGCCCCAGGAAAGGAACCTGCGGCTCTGTGCTTTTCTGAAGAGTGGCTTTGCCTTCTTGGTGATTGATGGCCTGTCTATGGGGATGCAGGCTACACTAATGGTGTCAAGGCCTCTTCTCAACAGTGGAAAATGCTGTTTGTCCCAGTGTAGGGGAGGTGACAGAGGAAAGTGCTCACTGAGCTGACACAACCACAGATAGTCTTGTAGCTTAGGCTTACGATAGAGAGTGATGTGTACAGTTGATGCTTAGCTAAACTCTGCAAATATAAAAGTGGTGCTAGGAAAGACGAAACAAAACGTACCCATGATTAGTGATCAAAATGTCTATTTTTATTATTTTTATACTTACACATTTTATTCATAAGCAGGTATAAATTTTATGGTAAAGGATATATGTGCTGATGAAAAGTAAAATGGTACATTTCCTGGGGAACCAAATGCAGCATTGTGATTGGAATCTGACCTACATTCAAACCCTAATGCTTCCACTACTTAGCTAGAAGGATGATGGGATGACAACCCGTCTTTTCCACTAGGGCCAGCTGACAGAATGTTCCAGAGTTCCTAAGCAAAGACTTGCCTTATTTCCCTCTTGGAGAAATATGTTATTCCCTTTGACACATCACTGTCTGTCCCTCTCTACCCTTACTGTGGGGCCTGACAAGGGGCATGCAGATCTGCTTGCTACTCTGCCTTCTGCCCCTGCCTTCTCTGAGTGACTATTTAGTGTTTTTCCTCCCTAATGATACAGCTCTATGCTCAGGGAGGCAGCCTTTAGCAAACCCAATTCACCTGTGCTGTGACCCCTTGACCTTATGAATGATATGCAATCAGAAAACGCCACATATTACTTTCCAGACTGAGCAAGCTGTAGCTGGGGTTGCCCCTACTTTCTGCTCCCTGATGTTGCCTTTAACCAGAAACCTCTGATTCCAGCTCTCCTTTCCTAATTTGCCTCTCTTGCTGTATTAGATGGTGATATGTCTGAGATGGTTGTAACAAATGGTCTCTTTTCACCGATGTGGGAGCCTATAATCTCATGTGGGAGCAAAGAGGATCCATGAGCATATTATTGTATCACAAAAAAACCCAATATCCTAACACTGAGTTTAGAAATTCCTAGAGAGCGAGGAAACAAGACACAGAGGCTTAGCAAGGAGCCAGGACTTCACCTACAATCTTCACGCATCCCAATTCTTCTCTGTTCCAATGGATTATTTTTGCCTAGCATGTCACCAGAGAAATGTCATGTGACACAGGTCTAGCAGTAGAACCTAAGGAGTGACAGCCTACAATTGCATTAGGAAAAGAAACAATTTGTAATGAACAGGTTTTGTAGCTGAGTTGGTGGCTTGCTCCACGCTAGAGTGGCAAGGTTTTTCCTCCAGCAGCTGGCAGTGGTCACTAGGACCAGGAGCACTCCCAGACAACAGAGCCCTTCTTGCCAAACTGGGAAATGCTGCATCCCAAACAATCACAGGACTGTCTTCACCAGACACATCCAAGGTGCTTTGAGGGTTTCAGCTGTGGCAAAGCCACTTATCTTGAGCCAGAGTTGTAATTTTCTTTTAAAAACTTGTTTTACATTCTCTCTTTCTCTCTCTCTCTCTCTCTCTCTCTCTCTCTCTCTCTCTCTCTCTCTCTTTCTCTCTGTCTCTCTGTCTCTCTGTCTCTCTCTCTCTCTCTCTCTCTCTCTCTCTCTCTCTCTCTCTGTGTGTGGTGTGTGTGTGTGTGTGTGTGTGTGTGTGTGTGTGTTTGTGTGTGTGTGTTTGTGTGTGTGTGTGTGTGTAAACCCTTGTCTATCACAGTGTGCTCAGGGAAGTCAGAGAACTTCCTTCAGTGGGTGTTTCCTTTCTGTGTATGAGTTCTGGGGATCAGACTCATAAGGTTATGAGGCTTAGTGACAAGGGCCTTTGGCAGCTGAGCCTTCTCACTGGCTCCCATTCTGTGATAATGGCCCCTTGTTCCATTGCTTCCAGCCCAGGACTGAGGCTGAGGAGGATTTGAACTGGTTTCAGACATGTGCACCTTGAATTTCAGTGAGTTGGGGAATTAATAATATCTGTGCCTCAGGATGAGTGTTGTTAATAGTGGTGCCTTGTGCTTGATGATTTCTAACAGGTATATTTTCAGCATTGTACCCACATTTAAAAAGGTAATATATAAAGAAAGAAAGACAGTGAGTGTTTTGAATTTTCTGTTTGATAACATCAGCATCTTTTAATACATCATGTTACATACTAAGAATAAATAATTTTGGTCGAAAGGAAAGGAGAAACGGGCTTGAGTTTGCTAAGTTTCTCAGTACCTTTTACCTGACAGAATGTCTTCCTATCATTTATTCCCCAAGCCACGGAAACCTTTCAGTTCTACAAAAGACTCTGTTAAATATCCCTCCAAACATAAGAGTATTCAGCTTAATATTTGGCATATTTTAAAACAAAAATGTTTTAACACCTGCTGGATATAAAAATAACCAAATCACTCTCATCTTACAGAAATTTCCTTGGTGCCTAATGAGGAAATATTAATAGCATACTAGTTTGCCTTCTTGGTGACAGAAAACACTTTCATTTTCCTTTATACCCTCCCTCAACCAATTCATCTTTGGCCTTCCATCAATAAACAAGGGATAACAAGTAAGTAAGTGGTGCTTCAGTGGTGCTTGAGGGTGCTTGAAAACAGCTTATTTTTTTAAGTGGATTGAATAATTCATCCCTGAAGATCTCATTATCTGATGACACTGCAAAAAAAATAACTATTTCTTCAGAGAGAGGACATTTGTAAGCTGGATAAACGAAGGTGGAGAGTCAGGCTACTTGAGTGCAATTGCAATCCTCCTTGCTTGTAAGCAGTATGACTGGGCAAAGTTGGTTCTGTGTTATGTGCCTCTGTGTATGCCCTGTCACAGTGGGCACGGTTGCCGTTTTATGAGTTGCTGTGAGAACATCTCATCCTTATATCATATTATCTCCGAGAGCATTTAGTGCTAAGCAAAAGTCAAGCACTTTCAACACATTGTTAAAAGTATGGATATTCTAAAACAAATTTGATTGAAATGTTAAAAATATGTAAATTGTACATTTACATGTATGCTTTAGGGGAAGCCAGATGGCTTTGGCTTGAACCATGTGTCTCTTGTTCACCCTAAGATCTAAACAGTTCTTGGTACTCACTGGTTTGAGTGAATGAATACACAATGAACTATTAATTGATTAATTCTCACTCCATTCCTCTTGATGTTTTCTACTCCCTCTCCTGCAAGCCTGAACATCTTCAGGCTGGCTGTTTACTTGGAGGAATAATCAACACAGTCTTCTGAGAAATAGTGTGGTTTATGTTCTGTGTATGACTGAAATAGCAAAATAATTACCTTTTTGTCACGTGCTTTTCATTGATCCTTCTGTATGAACCAAAGCCTGTCGATGTCTTCAAACTGATAAATAGTGATCACGGTGTTTAGCATTTTTAATACCGCAGTGTATGTTGTAGTGGCATGTGGGGGCATGAAAGAGCGGGAGGTAGAGATTTTTAAGTAAAAATTGATTTTTTTATTTGTATATTCAGTCTCCTCAGTTTCCATGAAAAGGCCACGTAAAAATTAATAAGCAATTTACCTTCAATACCCAAGAATATAAATAGGACTTTGCGGGAAAGGCTAGCAACATTTACATTAAAAGATGTTTTTTCTCTATCATCCAGAGTGAGGTAACCCAGACCCAGAAAGACACACATGGTATATACTCACCCACAAGTGGATATCAACCACATAATATAGGATAATTACACTACAATTCACAGACCTAAAAAGACAAACAACAAGGAAGACTCTAGGGAGAATACTTACTTCTCATTCAGAAGGGCATAAGGAATAGACACCAGAAACAACTGAAGAAAAGGAACAGGACAGGAGCCTACCATAGCGGTCCTCTGAAAGACTCTACTCGGTAGGGAATGGAAGCAAATGCGGAGACTCACAACCAAACTTTGGTGGGGTGCAGGGAGTCTTATGGAAGAGTTGGGGGATAGAAGGACCTGGAAGGGAGAGCAGCAGGGGGTGAGGGAATTGGTTGGGGGCAGTGCAACAGAGATTGGTGCACTAACCAAGGACCATGCATGATGAGGACCTAGACCCTCTGGTCAGATGTAGTTGATAGGCAGCATGGTCTCCTTGTGGGTCCCATAATATAGGGAGTAGGGGCTGCCTCTGACATGGACTCTGGTGCTCACTCGTTGTTGATCACTTCCCCCTGGCAGCATGGCCTTGTCAGGCCACAGTGGAAGAGGATGCAGGCAGTCCAGAAGAGACTTGATAGGATGAGGTCAGATGATAGGGGAGGAGGGATGCCCCTTTCTGAGGACTAGGGGAGGAGGTGTATCAGGGAGGGAGGGTGGAACTGGGAGGAGATGATGGAGGGGGCTGCCCTAAGCCCCCCATTTATATTCTTCAGTGTTTGAATAATTTTTATTTGTGATATTTCTCTATGATGCTGGCCAGGAATTTGCTGTGATTGTAAAGTGTGCAGACTGACTTTCAATGCGTGAACACACTATTCATTTCTTAGCTCAGTCAGTCTACAGATTCAGGAAGCCTGGTGGTCTACATCCCTTTTCACACCCATAGGTGGAACATCATAGGGTGCGGAAGAATGGAGAGTGGCCACCAGTTATGCCCTGGCCAGCAAAATAGACTCAGGGGTCAGGGTTGATTCATGTAAGCTTTAAGACAAATGTCTTTTTCAACCAAATTGAGGCTATGGTCCTCCCAATAACAGGTTTGTGCCTGTAGATACCTCTCGTCCACTCCTTGAGGGTCTCTGTCTCTGACTACCTCTGGTCCATTTCGTAGCCTCTGCTTCCTGATTTCTAAACATCATTGTCTCTTGATCTGCTTTTGTTTCTGTGCATATGTAAATAAAGAATTATGTCATTTCTGGTGTTTTTAATCACCTGACCTGTGTTTTAATTACATTCAAGATAGCTAATATCATTCAAGCCTTAGTTTTAAATTCCATGTATCCAGAATCTCATCCATGTTTCTGGAGAATGCAGTCAGGGGCTTTCTGTCTGCAGAAGAACATCAGCACAGTCTCGTCCTTTTCCTCATAAATCATAATTTTGCATAGCAACTTTATCTCTCTTAGGAACAATATCCCTGCCTCTGGACTCTCCCATCTTCGCAGATTTTTAGTACTGCACTTACTAAGAGGAATGACCAGAGATTTTACTCTGTGCTCTCCCATCGATGATGTTCAAATTCAGTAAGAACAAGAAACTGTATTTTCAGGAGAAAAAAAAAAGTGTACAGATAATGTTGAAAGTGCATGTCAGCACAGTGTAATTGGTGAAAAATCGCTGTGAGGAGAGAGGGATAAGTTCATGTTTTCGCAACACTGTAGTCATCTTTCTTCATGAAAGTAGACATCTTATAATTTACATAAATCTTAATCATTTCAATCGAACTGTAGTCAAGTTGAATTGATGCAGATGGTAGAGGTTGCTCGAAGCTGAGGGTAGGGAGTGTGGAAGACCAAGATGCAGAGCCTCTGACTGCTGTGATGCTGGAGCTGTAGAAACAGTGGTGGTGGTGGTGGTGGTGCAACCATGTCAACTTAATTAGTACTGGTGAATTAAGTACACAAAGTGGCTAAAATGTCAAAAATAGTGCTTTATATGTGTGCGTGCATGCATACACTAATAGTAATGAGCCATCATGCATGTGTTTTCTAAAAGGAAATGCCTTTTTCTAAACTGAGAACCCCCGAGAGGAGGTCATTAATTGGATTTGGAAACATACAGTTTCAGCAATCACTTTTTGTCTCCCCTACTCTTATTCCAGACAAATACTTGTGCAACAGGAAATATCATTCAGTGATGTCAAATTTAAAAAGTGAATGAGTATACAAATAAACAGTTAAAAGAAGGAAGACACTGTTTGTGTAAATAAGCCCAGAACAATTTGTTATTCTACTGGCCACAGGCAGAGCAGCTGTTCAAGATTACATGAGCACACAGGATAGATGGTAACACTCCGGCCATTTGTTTTTGATCATATAAGCTATGAAGCCAAGCAGTCATGAGGCTGGGGTGTCTGGTACACTGGATTTGTGTCTTCAGTCTACCCAAAACTTTTTGACCAATATAAGCTGTTTGGTTTTTCCCACTGCACAAGTGGATCTGGACATAGGGGGCCTGCATAAACTGTTGCACCAACCAAGGACAATGCACGCAGTAAACGTAGACCTGCTCAGATCTAGCCAATGACAGCTCATTCTTCACGGTTGCGGGGATAGCAGGGACGGCCTCTGACATAAACTCTGGTGCTCTGATTTGATCACTTCACCTTGGTAGGAAGGCCTGGCAGCACACAGAGAAAGAAGAAGCAGGCTATGCAGATGAGACCTGACATGCTGTGGCCATATAGTGGAGGAGGAGGAGGAGGAGGTCCTCTTCTGTCAGAGGTCTAGGGGAGGGGAATAGGACAGAAAAGGTAGGGAGGGTGGGAATGGGAAGATACAAGCGAGGGGATAACATTCAGGATGTAATCTAAATAAGTTATAATAAAAATTTAAAAAGATGTCCAAGGAAGGATCATTAATGTGTGTGTGTGTATGTGTGTGTGTGTGTGTGTGTGTGTGTGTGTGTGTGTTCACGCGCATGTGAAGCACACTCCATTATAGACTTTCATAGCCTGGTTGGGGGTTTGTCCTTCTTAACCATGTAAAGGTCCACATCACTGTATGTTGAATGAAGAGTTAATTTACAAAGAATATGATGGATTATGAAAAAACATGGTAACTTCTTTGATCCCTACCTTTATTAAATTTTTGTTTAGTATATTTTATTATTTATGCATTTTTATAGGCTTTGTGAAAATACATATTAAACACACTACCAAAAGCTGTTAATGTTGGCTGTCTACAAATTACATCTCGTATGCTAATATAATTAGAAAAGAGACATACTCCATGACTTGAAGGATGGTCTTACAAGCACTGATGTCCTTGTTTAGATTTTTTCTAACCTAGTTCTCTTTTTCTTTCCCTTCTCTCCATGCTGACTTTGATGTAGCAGACCACTTGGGGATTGAATTCATGGGTAAGACAAAACAATTTGTTCCTTAAATATTCTGAATTACTTCGATACTGTACATATTGTTCTCCCCCATCTGATTATAATCAAAATGTCTCAGTATCAGGTGCTATCAACTGTCAAAAAACCTTTTAGTCCATTTCACACTAGGTACCAGCTCAAAGTAAAAGCCTCAATTACATACCCAGAAGGTGATATGTTCAACATTTCTGAAATTCTGCAAAAATAGGATTTGCCTCTAAGCTTTGATGGTTTCCTCTCATTCCTCATTTTTTTTAATCTAGAAAATAAGAGTTCTAACAGTTTCTATTTTAGTATATATGTAAATTTCTTAGGACCGTATTTCCACATGTAAAACATACATGGTAGATAACAATTTAAAAATCTACAGAATTGTTTTCTGCTCAAAAAACATTTTCCTCTTAAAATCAGATTGTGTTGGTACATTTTAGTGTTGATACTAAATTATATTGTAGATATGAACACATTTCCATTAACAAAAATAAAATAACTTTTCCTAAAATATTGTTAATTTATGACACACTTTTTAAAGTATTAGAATGTCTTCAAAGAATTTTACTTTCTGTATTCATAGACAATTGCATTAAAAATTGGAGATAATTCTGAGTCTATTACAAGCTAAATAAAACATATGCCATGAAGTTGACTAAGGAAAGAGCCTTAGTAGTAGTGAGTCAGAGAAACTGAGAAAACTCATGTTTGAGCTGTAGTTCTTCCTGTTCTTCCCATTTGTGTCTTAAACTCCATTTTTCTCTTATATAAAGTAGATATGAATACTTGTTTTTATGTGTTTGTGGGTTGTCAGAATTCAGAGAAGTTTACTTGTACACAATCGTCCATTTGCCTAGTCATCCAGACAGTGCTTATCCAGTTTCAGAGAAAAAAAAATGAAGGCAAATTACAAGAGATAATCTGGACAGAGTTTAGAGTTTAGTAACTTATGGCAATAAAATTATAAGTATCTTAATTCTACTTAGGCAAGATGCTACTAGCTTGCACTTGTGTGATGTAAGAAGTATGTGGAAAAGCAAGTCTTTAGAATGTTAGAATGCTATTTCAACAAATATTTGAAATGAATCAATGATGAAGGCTACACTGGGAGATTTTCAAGAATCACCGCAAACTTCCCTGTTTGTGCTCTTAGTTATGAGGTAGGCTATTATCAAAAAAATGCTGGCAGTGGAGAACAGTCATAGGAGATGCTTATGATCTGGGTACAGACATGTGAGTTTGGGGCACCTTATTTGAGAGAGGATGTGCCTCCAGGTCTCCCCCTCCAGGGGACATGGTCAAAGGTGAGGCACCAGATTATGTGAGAAAATAATATCCCACTCTCCACTCTACTGTGGAGAGTGCTCTGTCCATTGTCTAGATCTGGGTAGGGGTTTAAGGTTTACCGCCTGTATTGTCCTTGGCTGGTGCCTTAGTTTGAGTGGGACCCCTGAGCCCAAATCTGCCTATCATAATGTTCTACTTGTGGGTTTCTAGGACCCTCTGGATCCTTCTACTTTGCCATTCTCCCATGCTTCTTTCATCTAGGAGGCACTCAGAGGAAGGACAGCAGGTTACCAAGAAGAGACTTAATACCCTATGAACATATACAGGGGGAGGTAATCCCCCTCAGGAACAGTCATAGGGGAGGGGAATAAGGGGAAAATGGGAGGGAGGGAAGAATGGGAGGACACAAGGGATGGGATAACCATTGAGATGTAACAAGAATAAATTAATAAAGGAGAAAAAAAAGAGAGAGAGGATGTGCCAAGTTGGTTATTGGATTGCTGGAACTATAGAGGGGTGTAGCTTGATGGCCTCATTTTTTATGACAGCTTCTCTTTCCTGTCTCATCCCCTGACTGATTAGCTCTCTGTTGTTGAGCTATGTCATCACTGAGAAGGCAGACATCTCAGTTCCTGCATATTTGAGATATTGGTAGGTAAGCCAGGTTAAAACACAAGAAGGGCAACGAAACTATGGTTATCACTCAATTAAAGTTTCAGTTCAACCATGGAATGCGTGGCTAGTATGAAAGCAAATTAAGAAAAGATGAAATCAAATAATACTCATAATTGAAGTGCTTGAAAAAATTGCCATGAATAAGAGTTTGGAACCACCTTGCATATTGATTGATGGACCATGGTTTGAAGAAGCTGTGAGAAGGAAAAAAGTTCAAAGAATGCTTAGGAGAGCAAGTAGCCAAATTGTGAGAGAGAAGCAAACAAATCAAAATGGAGGTCAAGATTTGAGAGCATAAACTTTTGGATCAGTTGTATAAATAGATATTTCTGTAACTCAAGGTGAAATTAGGATTTTAGAATTGAGATAGAAAATGTTTATTATATGCAAAATTCTGAATGCAATGGAAAATAGTTTATTATTTATAGCTAAGAATATTAGCAGCTGGATTAAACAAAAAAACCTTTATCAGTGTCTCCAAACAAGGATCACCTTATGGCCAGGCAATATTATTTCTTGCCCGTGGCAAAGACTAATTTTCACCTAAGTAGTGATTAGTTGACACAAGGTGATTCATTTCTGTGGCTTTAATATATCTTAGGGTTACCTTACTATCTGTCTCTAGCCAGCATATGGGTACAGAGATCACAGTCTTCCTTAAGAGATGGGGTCTGAAATGACTCATATCACAATTTTTGTAATAGTTTCTTGTCTAAAACTAATCAAGTAACTCCACTAATCCTCAACCATGACTAGAAAATGCAACCTTAGACTCTTAAAAACAAAAACAAAAAAGTCAATAAGTTTAATAATTTATACTGTAATATGAATTTCTGAAATGTTAAAAGAATCAAAACTTTTGTAAGATACATATGTGTGTATGTATATACATGCGTGTGAGTGTGTATATGTGTGTGCATGTATGTATATATGTGTGTGTGAGTATATATGTATATATATGTGTGTGAGTGTGTGTGTGTGAGTATGTGTGTGAATGTGTGTGTGTGTGAGTGTGTGTGTGTGTGTGTGAGTGTGTGTGTGTGTGTGAGTGTGTGTGTGTGTGTGAGTATGTGTGTGAATGTGTGTGTGTGTGTGAGTGTGTGTGTGTGTGTGAGTGTGTGTGTGTGAGTGTGTGTGTGTGTGAGTATGTGTGTGAATGTGTGTGTGTGTGTGAGTGTGTGTGTGTGTGTGTGAGTATGTGTGTGAATGTGTGTGTGTGTGTGAGTGTGTGTGTGTGTGTGTGTGAGTGTTTGTGTGTGAGTGTGTGTGTGAGTGTGTGTGTGTGTGAGTATGTGTGTGAATGTGTGTGTGTGTGTGTGTGTGTGTGAGTGTGTGTGTGAGTGTGTGTGTGTGTGTGTTATTTTATTAGCCCTCATTCCACCCTATTCCTTCCTAACCTTTTAACTCTAGGTAGGAGAGAAAGAAGATTAGAAGGGCAAATGGACAAAGACCTTTATAGGCTACATCCTGCTGGTTAGGGATATAGAGTTCTTGAAGGCAAGTCCAATCTTTGTCATCAGAATCTCCAACAGTTCAGCAAAACAGCAAAATATTAACCCAGCAATAGCAAACACAACAGCAAATGCAGCATCAGCAGCAGCAGCAGCAGCATGGGGGATAGCAGCCACCTTCTTTTTGAAATGCCCTTGCCCCTCTTTGGGCTCTGGAATTTATTCCTTTTTCCGATTCCCTAGAATTAAACTATCTGAAGCTGGAAAATATCACAGTTCTGGTAGTGCATGAGACAATCATAGTTAACGGTGAAGCAGCCCAATATGCCACACATACCTGGGATTCAAATAAAACATATTCACATAACATAATTGGGTTTTAAAAGAAACCAAAACTCTCACTACACAGGAGTACAGATGCACAACTTTATAGGTATAAACAAAATTAAAACAGCTTTTTAAAAATGGGAAAGGAGAATTAGACTATTTAGATAAAAATTGAGTTTTGGTTACAGTATGAGAAAATGGAGTTGAAAAAAGAGACTGAATTGCAAGGGATGCTAAAAGATATGAGAAATTTCAGAGGAGTAAGTTTAAGTTAAGCCATGAGCCACAAGCTACAGGAAACAATTAGCATGGCCTGTGTGATGGTGAATATGTTAGTGAAAAAGGTAAGCAGTTGGCGCCCCTTCACTTATAGAAACGGGTACTTGGTATTAGTCATGTGGGATTATGACCCTCAGTGCCCTCTTGAGAAAAGTGAGCAATAGGCCTCATGGTTAAAGGCATTTGCAGAGTCTGAGAACAGGTGTTCCATGGCTATTGAACAGAACACCTGTAGACGTAGGAATCAACTCTCAGCTGGTGGTTAGGTTTTTTTAGATCCCACAAGCAAAATGGCAAGATGGAAAACAAAACTGATATACAAAGTGCTAATTATCTCTGTTGAAAGAAATAGACTAGTCTCCAACATATCAGGAGACTTCTACCACAATTGACATGTATAGCACAGTGGAACTAAAGTGTACATTGAAAAGTCTACATGAGAGCTCATTAGAGGAAGTGCAATACTTGATCCAAGTAAAATAATAGGTTACTATGTAGTTCACCTTTATGGCACTCAAGCCGAAGTTATAGGAAGTCTTGCAAAAGAGTCAAACCTTAAGCCTAAAGTCCTATAGGGAATGAATCCCCAGTGTGTGTCTGACTCCTGAAGTAGGTATTACCTTAAAGGGAGGGAGTTGGTCAGTAAGATGAAGCTAGGAGGAATGTCTCATATTCAGGTAGACAATGACAGCTATAGAGGATAGTTCGGAGCAGGGTCTACACAATTAGCGAATATACTGTTTCAAATACCTCACTTGCCCATTTATACACTTTGCTAAATCTGAATATGTAATATGATATTTGTGACTTTGCAAATAAATATTTGAATTTTATCTGTGATTATAGAATTGATGTGGGCAAAATGTTTGTCATTGAGGATTATATAATACAATTACTAACTCATCTATAGATGAAAAACTCACATGGAATGCAGAAGTGTACCCAATATGTATATCAATTTCTTTCTGGTCAGTTTATTGGTAGGCAGAATATTTATTTATGCCAGTTCTATTTGCATGTGTGGATGTGGGATGTGGGAGAATTGTTTAAATGGAATTTCCTTTTAGAGACCTCTTAAGTTCGTAGCAAAATAAAATAGAAAATTCAGAGACTTTTTTGTATATTTCTCACATGTCCATAGCCTTTCAGTTGGTTCAATTTCCCACAAGAGAAATTCTTGTGTTGCCATGGGTGATCCTGCATGCACTCATCTTCTCCCAGAGTCCATGATTTGCAGGACAGTGGCCTCACATTCTGCAGTTTAATGATGTGCATATAATATTAACATGAACATAAACAAGTCACTGCCCTTAACCCCTCACATTTGACTTTCCTTTCTTCAGCCCCTGGCAGTCACCAGTCTATTGTTATAACTTTGCTTCTTCTTGAATGTCATGAGGTTGGAATGTTATCTTTCCATACTTGTGACAAGCTTCATTGCTTTTTTTATACCCCAACTGCAGTTCTTCCTTTTTTCTCTTCTTCCAGCTGCCCGTGACCCCTCCCCCCGCCCTGCTCCATTCCTCCACCCTTTCTCCTGCTCACACTGTTAGGAATCACATAAGAAGACCAATCTAACCAACTATAACATATCTACAGAGGGCCTAGATCAGTCCCATGCAGGCTCCTTGATTGGCAGCTCAGTCTCTGTGAGCCCCCATGAGCCCAGGTTAGTTGATTTTGTGTGTTCTCTTGAGGTGTCCTTGACCCCTCTGTCTCCTGAAATCCTTCCTCCCATTCTTTCCCAAGATTCCCTAAGCTCCTCCTAATGACTTGCTGGTTTCACTGCCTTTTTATTGTCACAATAGTTAGGTACAATTCAATCTGTGTGTGTTGTGAAATAAGTGTCAAGAGACAGCAATTCTTTCATGCCTTTCCATAATTTACAGAAAATGCCCTTTATTGATGAGTAATAGTTCATTGTCCAAATTTCCTACAGTTTTATTACTTATTTAACCTTACAAAATCCCTACAGTTGCTTCAAGATTTGGCACTCAGAGGAAGGACAGCAGGTTACCAAGAAGAGACTTGATACCCTATGAGCATATACAGGGGGAGGTAATCCCCCTCATGAACAGTCATAGGGGAGGGGAGTAGGGGGAAAATGGCAGGGAGGGAAGAATGGGAGGATACAAGAGAAGGGATAATCATTGAGATGTAACAAGAATAAATTAATAAAAAAGAAAAAGAAAAAAAATCCCTATGGTTGCTTCAAGATTTGACAATTCTCAATGTAACTTCATGAGAAATAGTCACATGAAAGTTTATATATAGATGTAAGCTTTCATCCCTGCTGAATCATATGGTGAAGATATAGTCTTTTATCTTCTACAGTGTCTATACCACATTGCATTTCAGTCAGAAATACTGGAACAGGATTCCTACACCACTTCCTTGCCAGGAGTTAACCACTGTCAGCATTCTGGATCCCAACAATTCTAATAGTTCTGCAGTGCCATCACTTTCTTTCCATTTGCCTTTTCCTGGCCTCTAATGTGGAACATTTTTTTCAGTATGCTAATTTGCCATCTGTAAATCTTCTTCGGTGAGGTATATGTCAAGAGCGCTGGTGCAGCTCTGACTGTTTTTTCGTAATGTGGTGTTTTAAGAGTTCTTTGCATATTTTGGATAGCAGTGTTTCATTGGCTACATCTTTTACGATTACTTTCTGTCAGGCCATGGCTTCTCTTTTTATTGTCTTGACAGAGAAATTTGTCTTCACAGAGGAAAAATTAATTTTAGTGAACTGTGATGTTATTTAATTCTTTCTTCTGTAGAACTTGCCTTTTGTGTTCTGTCTAAAGTGTCATTGCCACCTAATGTCATTTTAGTTCACTTTTCAGAAGTGTTATAACTTCGCGTTTTCCATGTAAGGATATTATTAATTTTAAATTAGCTTTTTTTTTCTGAAGATTAAAACAAACCTATCCACATTGGTTTCATTTGCATGACATAGCCAGCTGTTTGAAGATCATTTGTTGAGTATGACATCTTCGTTCCAGTTGATTAAATCTCTGTGTGTCGATGTCTGGGCAGTCTGTTCTGCCCCATTCGACTGTCTACTGTTCTCTTGTCAGTACCTTGCTGCCTTGATTACTACAGGTTCTGAGGAAGTCTTGAAGTCCAGGTAGGCAGCCTTTCAATTATTATTATAGGTGTGCTGCTCCTCAGAATTGGCCATACTAAAATTTGCTCTTCATTTTCTCTAGTCTCTAGGATCATTTTAAAAAGAGTAACAATATGACTTTCCAGCGTTTGTACATGGATAATATTGATTATACAGCGAAGGGTAGGAAAACTTGGTTTCTTGACAACACTGAGTCTCCCTGTAGATGCTCTTCATTTATTTTGATCTTTTAAAATTTTTGTTATTAGATTTATTTTTTTCATATAAACCTTACATGTGTGTGTAGACTTATTCTTACTTGCTTCATCTTGAGGAGAGGTTATGGGTTTAATTTCTAATTCTACTTGCTCACTATTATTTATTAACCAGATACTGTATAGCTATATTTATCAGTTCCTACAAAGTTTTTTTTACTGCTGTTGATGCTTCAAGGTTGTTTTATATTCCTGATAATATCATAATAAAAAAGAGACTGTTTTCTTCCTGATTACATATTTTCTTTCTTCCTTCCTAATTTACATAATTTTAGCTCCTTGTCTTGTCTCACTTGATTAGTTAGCATTGGCAGTATTGTACTGAAAATTCTGTAAGAGGGATTATGCTTACATTTTTACTCAGTGATATGTTATTTTGATCTCAGCAAAGGCCTGGAGTTCCTTGTCATTAAGTATAATATTAAATGTAGAGTATTTTTAATTATGCTTTCTGAAATTGATGGTGTCATCTCAATGCTTAGTTTTCTAAGAGTTTCTAACCATAAATGGTTGTTTTTAACTACTCTTTCTCATGGTCATGAGAATGACTATGGTATGACTATGGTCATACAATTTTTTTAGATCATTGAAATGAAAAATTATATTAATCACTTTTAAATTGTTGAAACAGCCTTGAATACCTAGGATAAATTTAACATGATAATGTTGTCCAATTTTGTCCTAGGATACCTTCTTTCTAAACTCTCCCATCTTTATTTGAATGACGTTACATTTCTTTTTACTTGAGATACAATGCATTTCATAAAATGATGCATGGACATGTTTTAGCACATGTGTTTTTTTTTTTTAACCAAGATTTAATATCAGTATGCCTGCTAATCAGCTTCAAAACTTAAAATCTTCAAAGAGTTATTAACAAATTCTTATTTTACACCAAGGAGCTCCAAACCACATACCTAAACATCCTGCTACTATTTAAGCAACACATACTTGTCTGAATTACTATATACCAGATATATTGAAGATGCAAACATATATTTCAATCTCTTAACATCAAAATGCCCTAGGACTGAAAAGAAATAAAGACTAAATATAGTGAAGTAATATAGAGTGCTTTAAAATGTTTTGGGTACAATCCAATAAGTTAAAGAAAACTAGAAACTATTAAATCCATTTGAAAAGCATTAGGACAAGATCCTAAAGCAGAAGGCACTGAGTAGCAACCAAATGGATAAGGATAATTAGTGTTGCCATAATGAAAATTTATACAACTTCTTACTGCTTCCATATAACTCAGAACTTGCTATTCCTGCTTCACTCTCTGTGTCTAAAAACTGTCTAGCCTGAGAACTAGAGAGAGAAGGTAAATTTCACTAAAAGTAGTTAACCAAAACATTTTTGTGGTTAATTTATTAACTTTAAGAGATAATTATACTATGCAACCATCTATGCCACATTCAATATCAGTGAAGCTGTCAAAATTCAGAAAGATTTTTCTTTAATTATGTTCATGACGTTTTCTTAACGAACCATGTGGGCTTTGCATCATGAAAAGTTCAAAAACAAGTGCTAATGTGCAAGGCATGGCCAATTGAAGAACACAGTTAACTAACACTATTAGGGCAATGATTGGAAGATGTATATCAGATACAGAATTGTATTTGAAAAATTAAAATTATAGAATTGACACTAAACCAACAACAATTTTTTTTGGTTTATGACTTAAGCCTTGTTTATTTATTCAATGCTAAAAATGTTTGTAATAAGTTTATTTCAGAGTATGACTATATCTACATATGGAATAACTAAACTATTCTGTTAACCCAAGTGCTCACTGGCTTCCTCAAAATCCAACCAAATCTCTCTGTGTGATACATGGCTAAAGAGCATATCAAACTGGCCATACTTAGAAGGCACAATAACTATGAAGAAAAAATTCCCATTTGACAATCACCAAGCTATTCTGTCAAGTGCTCAGTCACAGAATATTTTCTATGTCCACTGGAATTATTTGTTACTTGGGACTTTTTTTCTGACCATGCCATGATGAATTTCATGATCTAAGCATCCAATATGTTTTATAATAGCAGGTGTATTTCCTTTGGAAACATTATCAAAACACAGCGAAAAGTTATTGTGTGAAATGGCTTTTATGCAAATGTCTTTCATTCTTACTTGAAAAAATAAAATGAACACTACCTATTGATGTCAAATTTGTTGCTTGACCTTGTTTCAAGTATATCATAATATATTTATATGTGGTGTGTTTGAAGGAATTCTGGAATGATTCTAAATGTCAAGTCACAGAATTTTGGAAAATTATGTTTCCACTAAAATCTTCAATTATAACAAGGTAATTGCTTATTTTAAACTTAAAACAAAACATTGAGTTTTCTGCAAGGATATGCACAGAATTATGCTATATTCTAATTATAGAGTGTTATTTATATTTATAATTTTAGAATTAACAAAGTTATTATATCAAGTCGGCCATATGTTAATTAGCCTTCCACAGCTTTTTATAAAAGAATATTAATATATTTTAGTGGCCACTAAAAATAGTCTTGTAAGAAATGAACAGATTCCCAGTAATACTGATACCTAAACCCCATATATACTTAACTATGAAAGATAATTTCAGACCAATCTCCCATATGAACATTGATGCCAAAATACTCAATAAAACCAAGTTCAGGAACATAGTAACAAGATCATCCACCATGATCAAGTAGGCTTCATCCCAGAGATGCCTGGGTGGCTCAACATACGAAAATCCATCAGTGTAATCCACCATATACATAAACTGAAAGAAAAAAAAACATGTAATCATCTCATTAGAAGATGAAAAAACCTTTGACAAAATAACACTCCTTCATGTCCAAAGTCTTGTAGAGATCAGGGATTCAAGGTGCATATCTATACACAGTAAAGGCAATTTACAACAGGCTAATGGCCAGCATCAAATTAACAGAGAGAAACTTAAAGCAATTCCACTAAAATCAAGGAGAAGATGGGATTTGCACTTTCTCCATATAATATGAGAGCAATAAGACAACTAAAGATGATCAAGGAGAAAAAATTAGAAAGGAAGAAGTTAAAGTAACACTATTTGTAGATGGTATGATAGTATATATAAGTGACCCCAAAATTTTACTAGTGAACTCCCACAGTTAATAAACACCTTCAGCAAAGTGGCTGGATACAAAATTACTCCAAAAAAATCTGTAGCTCTCCTATATACTAACAGTAAGTGGGCTGAGAAAGAAATTAGGGAAACAACACCTTTCACAACAGCCACAAATATATTTCTTGGCATAACTTCAAACAAGAAAGTGAAAAACAGTATAACAAGAACTTCAAGTTTTTGAAGAAAGAAATTGAAGAAGATATCAGAAGATGGAAAGATCGCTAATGCTGATGGATCTGTAGGATTAACAGAGTGAAAATGGACATCTTACCAAAAGCAATCTACAGATTCAATGCAACTCCCATCAAAATAACAACACAATTCTTTACAGACCATGAAAGAAAAATCTTCAGATTCATATGATTCTGAATCAAAAAAACAAAAAACACCAGATAGCTAAAATAGTTCTGTACACACACACACACACACACACAAAACCTTCTAGAGTTATTATCATCCCTAATTTCAAGCTGTACTTCAAAGTAATAGGAATAAAAACCACATAAAAACAGGTAGGTTGATCAATGGGATCAAAACAGAGACCCAGAAATAAACCCACATACCTACAAACACTTGATATTTGGCTAAGAAGCCAAAACTATACAGATAAAAATAATACTAATAAAAAAGCATTTTAAAGAATATTGCTGCTCTAACTGGATGTTAGGAGAATGCAAATAGATCCATATCTATCACCCTACACAAAACCCAAGACCAAGTGGATCAAAGACCTCAACATAAAACTAGATACATTAAATCTGATTGAAGAGAAAGTAGGGGATAGCCTTAAACTCATTGGCATAGTAGACAACTTCCTCAACAGAATACCAACAATTAATAAATGGGAACTTATGAAACTGAAAACTTTAGTAAGGCAGAGGACACCATTAAAAAGACAAAACAGCAGCCTACTTAATAGAAAAAGATCTTCACTGAGCCTACATTCCAGAGAGTGCTGAGATTCAAAATACATAAAGAACTCAAGAAACTAGACATCAACAAACTAAATAACCAAACTTAGAAAATGTGGTACAAATCTAAACAGAGAATTCTCCAGTGAGGAATTTCTAATGGCTGAGAAGCACTTAAAGAAAATTTTCAATGTCCTTAGTCATCAAGGAAAGGAAAATAAAAATGCCTTTGAGATTCATTCCTATATCCACCAGAATGGCTAATTTTAAAAAGTCAAGTGGTAGTACATGTTGGCAAGGATAACACTCATCCTGTTGCTGGTGTGAGTGCAAACTTTACAACCACTTTGGAGATCAATTTGAAAGTTTCTCAGAAAATTAGAAATAGCTCTACCTCAAGATTCAGCTATACAATTCCTAGACATACTCAAAAAACAAAACAAAATAAAAAACAAACAAACAAACAAACAAAAAGCCCAAGCAAAACAAAACAGTGCTCCATCATGCCTCAAGGAAACTTGCTCTACTATATTCATAGCAGCTTTATTTATAATATCCAGAAACTGGAAACAACCTAAATATCTCTCAACAGAAGAATAGATTTTTTAAAAAAATATAGTACATCTACACAATGAAATACAACATATCTATTAAAGATAAGAAAATCATGAAATGTATAGGCAAATAGATGTGTAGAAAAGATCATCTTGAGTGAGGTAATCCAGACCCAGAATGACAGTCATGTACTCACTTATAAGTGGATATTAGCCATAAAATCAGGGTAAACTTGTTACAATCCATAGACACAAAAAAGATAGGTCACAAGGAGGGCCCAAGGGAAGATGTTTGAATCTCACTTAGAAAAGGAAACAAAATAGGCATTGGAAGTAGATGGAAAAAAGGAACTGAGTAGAGGGGGAGCAAGAGGGAAGAAATAGGGAAGGAAGGAGGGGGAGAATCCTGGGAGAGAGAACAGGAATTGGTATGTGTTTCTGGAGGCATCTCTGGCACAAGGTGGAAACCTAGGACAAGGAAACATCCAGGAATCTATGAGGGTGACCCTAGCTAAGACTGCGAGCAATAGGCAATACGGAACATTAAATGTCCACCTCCTGTAACGAAGCAAGAATTAAGCGAGTCTAGGACAGCCAAGACTACACAGAGAAACCCTGTCTCGAAAAAACCAAAATAAATAAATAAATAAATAAATAAAATTAAAAAAAAAAAAAAGAATTCCAATGGAGGGACAAGGACACTAACCCAGCTACAAATCTTTTGACCCAGAATTTGTCCTGCTAACAAATGTGCAGGGATAAAGAAGAAGCCGAAATTGAGCTAAAGACTTACCATTGAGTGGCCCAACTTGAAACCAATCTTATGAGAGAGAGCCAACACCTGACACTATAAGTCATATTTCGCTCTACTTGTAGACATGGGCCTAATATAACTACCCTCTGCGAGGCTTAACCCAGCAGCTGATGGAAACTGATGCAGAGACCATGGGCAAACATTAGTTGGAGCTTGGGGAATCTTGTGGAAGAGGAGGAGGAAGGATTGAAGGAGCCAGAGAGGTCAATGACACCACAAGAAAACCTATAGAATCAACTAATCTGGACCCATAAGGGGTCACAGAGAACTGCCTAACAGAGAGTGTGCATGGGATGGAACTAGGCTCTCTGTACACCCATTATGGTTTATGTAGCTGGTTCTTCATGTGAGACTCCCAACAGCAGAAGCAGGGGCTGTCTCTGACTCTTTAGGATGCCTTGGGATCCTTTTCACCTAACTTGGTTGCCTTGCCTAGCCACAACAGGAGAAGCTGCCCCTAGTTCTACTGCAACTTGATATGCCCAGGTGGATTGATATACATGGGAGGATCCCCCTTTTCTGAGAAGAAAGGGTGATAGGAAGATTTGGGCGAGGGTAGATGGGGGGGGACTAGCAAGAGAGGAGGGAGGGGAAGCTGCGATCAAGATGTAAAATTAATTAATTGATTACCTATGTAATTAAATATAAAAAGGAGGTGGCCGGGTTCTAATCTTGCCCATATGATATTAAGTAAGGGTACAATCTGTAACTACTCTGCATGTTGTAGATGCATCTATATGGTTTTCCTTTCATTAAACAGGTTCATAATTAGGTGAGTTCAACTTTTTGTTCTACTTTGTGAATTTTCATTACAAATCTAGAAGTGAGAATCTTTCTCTAAATAATATCCATGAGTTATAATTATTTCAAACAAAAAGGTCTTTATTGACTTATGTACACAATGTCCACTGTCAAAATAAAATGGTAATTTATGGACAAACATTTCATACTGCATTTGCAGGGGAATGTAGCCAAAGAGCACAGTTGTGCACATACACTATTTGCCATGTTAAATCGCTTGAAAATGACCTGTGTTAAACTACCATAACAATATTGAATTTTATGTGCCTGTAAAATTGGGTGATCTTTTAAACTCTCAAACAACTGCATATTACAGAACCATGTATGTAATCATTATAAATGACAAAGATGAAGATCACCTAAGTTTTTCTTATCCAAAGAACAGGAAAGTAGCAGATAGAGAATTCGAGCTAAGATCCATCTTGTACTTGATCTCTTGAATTCTGCAGATGAAAAAGTGATGGGCATATTCCAACAGGAGTGCTTCTGGGGAACTCAAAGAGGTTTTCCTCCAGAAATGTTTTCAGTGGTAATGCTGGGACTTCAAAGCCATGTACATTCTGTGGAAACAGTCTCACATCACAGTCTGTCATGTGCAAGAATCCACATACAATGTGTATTATTAAAACATTTCTTATTAAGTGCCATGCGTGTTGCCAGACTGACTTGGAAAATCAGTAAGGAGATTCAGTACACCATTCCACTAAGCAAATATCATCTACCAGAAGACATCAAGTTCAGGTAGTTGTAGCCTAGTATTCAACAGTAATCTTTTTTCTTTTTTTTTTTGACCACAGAGATATGAATTAAAGTATGAAGCTATATTTGTTATTACTTCTATGAGGTAAAAACTGAACATCGCTGAACATATATTTATAAGAAAAAAAGTATGAGTTAATAAATTGCCATTCGTAGATCCTATGGGAACTGTTGAACTGCTAGAGCAAGTGGCGCGGTTCACAGAAACACAAAACTACGTTTTTGTCAGGGTAACAATATGCCATTTTCCATGAATCCGCTGCACAACTAAATTGGTATTTACTGTGGGGATGGTGGAGTCACAGATTTCTGCAAACCTTAGATTGCTAAGAATTTACTTTATATGCTGAAATATGAGTTATGTCAAGTTCATGATAGGAGATTTGAGATAAGAGTTATCTTTGAAGAGTAAAAATTATTCAGGAGTGAGGCTTCCAGTTGCTTCTTGGAAAATGGCATTTGTAAATGGCATAAATTAGCAAGTAGCTTAATTGTCATTTAATTATCATACTCCTTGCAACTGTGCCTTTTTCAGATAGAGATAATTAAATCCTAACAGATAACATTGGATTTGGGGATTGTCAAATCTCACACAAAATAATCAGAGATCTTAAAGATGCTCAAACAGATTACATTGACACACCAAATACATACATGGATGTCTGCATGACTTCAGAGAAGATTCCAGTGATTTGAGATGAACAAATAGAATGTGAGAAATAAGTCATCAAAGATGTTTAGATTGTCACAAAAAAGTAATTTCCTCAAAGTTGTTAAAAATGGCCTTTCCATTTTATATCTAATTCTTCCAAAAATTTACTTCAGGAATTAGGATAAGGCCCTGGGAAAGGAGAGTATGAAAGAACAGAGAGAAAGAGAAGAGAAAAGAAGAGAGAGAGAAAATGGATTTGTAGATACAGCAGCCTTAGGGTGAGACTGGCTTTCCCCAGAGGTGGTATGGGTAGTTAGTAAACTTAAAATGGTGCAGCTTATCAAAGTATTGGGATCCATCAAAGATGGCTCCATGCCAAGCCAGAACTCTTTGACAAATAATGTACAACAATTACCCAACTTCTCACTTCAGTGCTTGGGCAGATTATAAACCAGTTAATGCAATTCATTTTGGGGGAATAGCTTAATTTAAATTTTGTTCTATTTTTAACAGGATAGAGAGCAGTGTTTCCTAAATACACATAGGATTTCAATGTCTCTGTTTTACAAGTGATTGAGTTACTGCTGATGATTTTGGTTTAGGATAGAGTTAAAATGGTATAAACACAGAAGGATCTATGTTTTGAATTTTTATTTATGACTTTTCCAAGCTAGTGATATAGGGTAATGCTGGGAACAGTGGCAACATATGGTTCTTAAGTTCCTAGTCAAGAAGTGAAAAACTGATGTGCCATGGTGTACTTTCCCTTTAGACTAACATTCTTTTGTATGTTAGATATTTCAAGTGTATTTAAACACATGCTATTCTTGATATATGATGGATCTAGTAGACCAGAACTCCATTGTAAGTCAAGGGCTACTTGTATGTCACACACATACACACACACACACACACACACACACACACACACACACACACACACATGCACACACACATGTCCTTGAGTCAAGATGTTGGAATACTGTTCTATTTCTCTCCTACAGTTTCTCAAAACCATTATATATGCTTGTCTCAACTTATGAAACCTAGAGAGAAAAGTAATGTGGATAACATTTTTTTTCTGTAGAGAAAATAATTAGAATATTCCTGTAGTTGGAGATAAGGAAAAGAAATATAATAGAAAGTGAAAAGGAAGAAAGTGAAAAATAGCAAGATGGGAAAAGGGTTTGGGGAAAGTGGCAAGTTCCATGTAAATGAATGAACACATATGTGACAGGATGCTTTTTTGACATGGTTGAACAAGAGGACAGATCACACTATATCAACTTTGCCTGCTTTGAGAAGAAAGTGCCATCTTTTTTTTTTCTTGTAAAGGAAAGCCTTCTGAGGTTTCAGGAAGAAGACTTACGAACTGTCCCTAGAGCACATTATTGTGTTTTTAGCCATGTGTAGGCAGAGTTTCAGCAGATTGGCCAAATATTCATCAAACATTAGTTGCTTGGGCAGCTCTGTGGGAAACATGAAGGCGAGTTTTGATACAGTCTGTATCAGATGCAAATTAAATGGTCAGGATAAAAAGCCTAGGAAGCAACAGGACAAAGCGGGGTCACCCACAGGTAGACATCTAACTTTAGGGAAAAAGCAACATGTCTATCTGCAGGCAGAAGTGGAAGCATCCCAGTGCAGATGTTAGAGTCAGGACCAGGATTAGCTAATGGGCAAATATGAGTTTTTCTAAGCAAATGTAGGAACATTGGTTCATATTAGCAAAGGAAAGAACACTATAATTAAGTTACATGGAATTGTGTTTAACATTTAAATAAAATAATGGAATTTTGTATAAAAATTCCTGGTGCGTTTGGAATGAAATCTATACACTATAAATGACCAAGTTAATCCTTCATGGTCTGGCTTTGCGGGCCTCCATGACTGCCACCGCCATGTTAGTTTTCTTTGCTTCTTTTATCTGCCTCAGGGTCTTTAAACTGTAATATCAGGATTTTATCATATATACCTAAATGTGCTTGGCTTCTTTCCAAAATAAAAGAATTTTACTAATTCCCAAGATGCTTAGCCTCTGACTGTTGTTCAGGATCCTCTTACTCACAGGAAACAACCTCTTTCCTTCCTCTTTTATATTTCTTACTGTCCTAGATTTGCTTGTTCATTGTCCTCCTTTAAGCTTCTCCTTGTCCTTTAATAAACTCACGGAATCACTTGTCCTAGAAAATATGTGAAAAATATCTAATTAATAAAATGATTCCTTCCCTACATAACACCACCATCATACTTTGCTTTCTCTTTCTAAGTTACTATCATTTTCAAATAGCTTGTTCATCAGATTCTCCATTCAAAAAAAAAAAACCTTCTATGAGAATTGCAATAAACTCGACTATTGCTGCACTTTCAATATTCAACATTTCTCCATATATTCAATATTAACTCTACCATACATGCACATTCTTGGATACAGTTTATTAACATATAATTAGTTTAAAAATTATCAGGTTTAACTTACTTAACATGTGACTTTTGAAGAAAATCATCTAATATGTAAATGAACAAGGTAAAAAAAAAAAACCACCATTTTCAGGATTAAAAGTTTTAGATTTTCACATATGATTACTGGATTTATATCACTTCCACTTTTTCCTCTCTTCTAACTTTTCTTGTGTCCCCCAACTCCTCAAATAATTGACCTCTTCTTCAGTTAAAAGGCACCCCACATTTCCTAACAGTCTTCTCACTGGAAAACTTAAGTTATGAGATAGCAGAACTTCTCAGTGTTCAATCTCCAGTCCCCATGCTAAACAGAAAAGATCAGTCAATATTGATTGAATTCATTCTTTTAAAATATATTTAAATATTCTGAAGGCTCCCTTAATCTTTACTTTGCTAAGATGATGAAAGAGAAAGAGCACAGGTGAAACACCAGCCAAACACAAGTCCAGGTGGCTTAATTTAGCTTGTCTCTCAGAAACCTATTTCTTTCTAGCTGTTTCTCCTGTTCATTTTCACATTGAAAATGTAACATTCCTCAAAGTAACAAAGGGCTTCTCCAAGTCACAGTTTGCAGTTCTTTTAACAATACTGTGTGGTGATGTGTTCGGCATCAGTTTTTCCAATAGTACTGAGCTCAGATGGAAAAGTCAAGTGAACTTAGTTTCTCAGTTAGGCTGGCTGCCTGGGTTACTCATGTATTTGTGTGAGTATAGAAGCAGAACACTGCTATGTTAATGGTGAATGCCATACAGACTCCGATCATAGCCAAATCCTATAAGTAGTCACTTTTTCCAAGTACCTGGAGGAGGGGACTTACTGTTGCTCTCTCCTACCCGACTGTGGGGTACAGTATGCGTTTTCATAGACACTGTCTCATTTTATATTTCAGTGTCATCATGAATGTTAAACATGAAATGCATGTAGTTAGCATCCTTTGTGTGAGTTTGGCCTTTGTATTGGGAAAACTCACATTGTATTTATTTTACTCTCCCTGGAAATACTAGATTGGGTCGAGTCGTTGATATGTATGCCAGAGAACTCTCTCTCTTGACTGTGTGTCTGGTGAGAGAGGAAGGCTTAAGCATTCAAGAAAATATTTTGTTCATTGTAAAGATAAAGAAACTAGGCCATTAGAAGTGAAAGCAGCATGTTCAACTTGACAGTGTAGAACAGGAAACATGATGGTTACCAGAATATCTCCAGAGCCCAACTCCTCCCTTTTGCCCTCCCTGAGCAAAAACTACTATTCATTTGTCCCAGCCCCAAGCATTTGAAGCTAAAACAAAATGTGTTCAAATAATGCTTTACTGGTAGAAATTGTTCTGTGAGTTAAGGTTGTCTGATTACCAAAAAGAGACTTGATACCCTATGATCACATACAGGGGGAGGAGGTCCCCCTCAGTCACAGTCACAGGGGAAGGGAGTAAGGGGAAAATGGGAGGGAGGGAAGAATGGGAGGATACAAGGGATGGGATAACAATTGAAATGTAATATGAATAAATTAATAAAATAAAAATTTTAAAAAGTAAATAAAACATGTAATATGTGTTTAATTTTAATTTCTAGCACACGGTATGCTTAGGATGACTACATTTCATATTGTTACGGAGCACATCTATACCAAACCTGCAAGTTATGTGCATTAAATTCAACTTGCGGTTGAGAATTTTGCCTGGCAATCTTAGTTTTAGAGCAATGAGCTCACGTAAGAACTATCTCTATTACGATCCATTTCTGTCTCTCTTCCATGTCCTCACTGAAAGATGGCTACAAGTGACTCAGAGGAGAATTAACAGACAAAAAGACAATAAGAATAAACACACAGACTGAAGAAGGCATTGGAGAAAGTGTGTGCTGCACATGCAGGACCAAGAAGTACATACAAATAGTACTAAGCCATTCCAAATTACCTCCTGTCAGCGCTGCTTGCTTAATAAGGCAGATGCAGCCTGTAAGCTCATTGGTCTCCAGCACACTGAATACTGTTGTCAGAGAAATTGATGAAGTATTTGAAAGCCAAGTGCTTATTGTTAGTAAACTAGCTTAATATCTCAAATATGGATGCTTCAAAAACAAAAACAGATGACAGCACACAAACTCAGCTCATCAGCCGTTGAGAACAAAAGCAGCATTTAATATAGTAGAAGATGAAGCTCAGGGAGATATTAATGAAGTCATAACAGCCGTGTCTTTATCCGTTCACCACAAATTTTCTTCCTATTACATTCAGGCTGCTAGCTTCAGTCAGAAACATGCTTTTATGAGAACATGAGGCCTTTCTTCCCTACTAGGAAAACCCAACGTAGCTTCCACAGCTGTCCCTAGAACTGCAATGGTAGAGTGCGTCTGTCCTTGGTAGTTGTCACAAATGGGAATGCTATGGCACTCAGCAGTGTGACTTTGTGTACATACTTTGAAACCAGGCCAATAAACATCAAGTTTTGATTTTATCACCTATATTTTGTGAGACACACAACTTGTCTGCCTGGATGCCTTCCTATTGAATTATGTGCCTATCTTTCTATGCATCTGGATCAATATCTACCTGTAATTTAAATTTACTGGTATGAATATTGGTATTATAATACATCCTACATCTATGTCTTGACATATATTCCTTTATATTTTACTGTGTATTAGTGTATTTTGTAAGCCCACCCCCCTCTCTCTATCTCTATCTCTCTTTCGTGTGTGTGTGTGTGTGTGTGTGTATGTGTGTGTGTGAGTGTGTGAGTGTGTGTGTGTGTGTGTGTGAGTGTGTGAGTGTGTGTGTGTGTATGTGTGTGTGTGAGTGTGTGAGTGTGTGTGTGTGTGTGTGTGTGTGTGTGTGTGTGTGTGTGTGTGTATGTAGAAATCCTCCAGGACAGATTCAACTGACCATGTGCTTGTGAGACCCCTTTGGCACCTTTCTTGTAGTACATCTCTGAGGAGGTCCTAGATAGTGTCCTCTAGGGGCATTTAGAGGTCCAGCAGAGGAGACAGAGCATACTCAGATGGAGATTCCTGCCTCTCCTGTAAGCCTGTATGGAACCTAATTTACCACCAACCTTAACCACAGAAAAATAATTCTCTTCGTGATTGGAATAGGTGTTTGTGATAGTGGGATCATTGTCAGTCATATAAGCCATGTTATTTAAGGAAACCGTACCTCACTGTGAATCCTTTTATCAGATTCCACCACCAAAGTTTCTCAAGCCTCAAACACTGCCAAATACAGAAGTGTGCTAAATCCATCCTGGCTCACCTTCATTGCAGCATATTTCCTCCCATTGTACCATTCTCAACAATTTCGAATCTTATTCTCCTCTTCCGGTACACCATAGTCGCTCATGCTTGTTTTTCCTGCCTGAGTTTTATTGCTTCATGGTACAGCACTGTTCCTGAGTCTATTGATTATATTCAATGCAACTTCCTTAGTTTATAGTATCACTGTTGTTTATGTCTTTTCTTCCCCACATACATTGCGAACCTCTCATTATAGCATTGGCTCCAAGGGTGAACCCTGCTATCTAAATCAAGTTAAAAGAAAACGTTGTCTAACTTGTAGCTCTTTTAAGCATAGCAATAGAAGGAGATTGACCTATAGAACCATGAAACAAAGACACAGTTAATCCCTGCACACTCAACACAGAGTGATGGCCAGATCCAACCACTGCCATAGAAATTCTGTTCGCAGAGGGAAACGAAAGACAAAAAAAAAAAAAGTATCCCCCACAGGTCTACAGCCATTTTCTAGCCTGGCAGAAAAAATTATAAACTTTTTGGTTAGGTCTCAGAAGTAACATGTACCATTTTTGCTGTAGTTCATTTGCCGAAAGTAAGTCACCGGGGTACTAGCTAACACTCATGGAAAATGATGGTCTATAAGGAAACAGGAATTATTGAGGACACTCTCCTAGAGCCTTTCGAAAGCAGGTATACAAATTCCATATGCTATAGAAGCCGATGTCAATACCACAATATATCCCCTTCTCAATATTGCCCCCCCTTGTGGAGGAGAAGCCCTACAAAGAGGCTTCTAAGCATAGTTCAGGTTTGAATGCCCAATAAACAAGTGGTTAGATTAGTTGCAGGTGGCAAGCTCTGGTTGCGGGGTCAGCCGAGAGCAGACAATTGCAGGCGTATGACTAAGATAAAGTTGATACACGTTTCACAGAGACGTTATTGGACTGGAGGACGATAATTTATTTAAAGGAAAACATAATTCTCAATCCTCTAGACAGTCATAGCTTCACCACACTCTAGGTGACATAATTTAAAATGTAACTGTAGATGGTGATTCGTCTAGAACACGCTATATGAGAAATCATAAGTCTCTTTTCCTATTTAAAAACCAGTGCCACTGGAAAGAATGTGGACATGCATGCTTTTATTTTGGTCAAAGTTTAACATGTACTTAGGTGTCTATTTTGAAATAGTTCTTCAGTGAAGATATTTCCTCTCCAGGCCTCAGTTTTTCTATCTGAAAAACAGATGTTTCAGAAATTATTGCAATTGTTGTAAAAGCAAAAGTATTTCCAACCCACTTGTATCTCTTCTTTAATTTTCACCTTCACCTCACTCTTTGCCTAGTACTCCTGGCATCTTGCGCAGTCGACTTCTCCTTCCCTACCTCCTCAGAACCACTTAATACATTAACTTTCAACTTCTCCTTTAGTTGTAGTCTTTGCCAAGCCCAAGACAATTTTGTTTTCATGTTATTTCTCTGTGTTTTAAAATATTTTTAAATTTTAATGTATATAATGAATGTCAGAGTCTTAGAGTATCTCACATGCAATAAAGAATTGAAAATACTTCAATTTAAATTCTTTATTACTCTTTCCAGCTGTGTTTTTATTTCCACATTTGTAATAATGTTACTGCAACCCCTATAATATGCCTTCTGTCTCTTTTTACACCTTGGAGATTATAGTGAAAAAATTTAAAAAGTATATTTGAAATGAGTTTCATTGGTATTATATTTTATTAGGATTTCAATGTTGCTTTGATTCCTCTTACATCTAGTCCATATTTGTAAAATAATGTAATAGTATTTTACTTAGTTTTATGTATAAACCTTTTAAATACCCTTGAAATACATGAAAGAAAATAGTCTTTTCTTCATATAATTATGTTTGTTTGATGTACTCTTTAGCCAATAAAAATATCCCTATGTTACTATTAGAAAATGAACCAGGAGCTGCTTTTGATCATTCTTTTAATAATAATAGGTGTGCCATGATCACTCATCAAATATATGACTTTATACACAGTTCTATCTTTTGCCATTTTAATTTTAAGTATTTTTCTCTACCACTGATATAAAACACACAGGTATTTGTATGTATTGATTCTTAAGGTTATAAATTTGATAAGACATTATGTCTTTCAGATACATACATTGAGAATATAGGTTATGGTGAGCAAGGATGCTCTTTAGTGCCTTTATTTGTTTGTAGACTGTTTGACTCTATAATTTTATTTCTTTTGACTGACTTATTCAACTAGTACAGTAAAGGAGCCAACACAATCAGGGACCATCAGGTTTTGTATTGGCATTGATATCAATTTGTTAAGAATATTTCCATAGTTATAGGATCACAGAAAATCATAGCTAAGAGGGAAGTTGGAGGCCTCTGAATCTGAAATGCATTCTGAAATATATCTTCTGTTCCTTGTGAACAAAATTAAGAGATGCTAAAGGACTTGTCTACATTTAATAAAATGCACTACAAACTAGAATTTAACAGCCAGTATTTGTTGCTATTTAGCTTGTTTTTTCTGTTAATGTTTTGACTGTGTTATTTAAGAAGTATTATGTGTTACTCATGGCTTCTATATGTGGGTGCATATGTACATGAATGTATGTGGTAGCCAGTGGTCAGTGTTGAGTCTCATCCTCTATTGTTTTATGTATGTATGTATGTATGTATGTATGTATGTATGTATGTATGTATGTACGTATGTATATATTTTTACTGAAGTTGGAGCTCGCTGTCTGACTTAGCTTAGTAACCAGAAAGTTCCATCAGCTCATCTGCTTCTGTCTTTCTTCTGCTGGGGTTATAGAGGCATGCCTTCTTTTTTTTTTAAATTTTTAAAATTAATTTATTCATATTACATCTCAGTTGTTAGCCCATCCCTTGTATCCTCCCATTCTTCCCTTCCTCCCGCTTCCCCCCCTACTCCCCTCCCCTATGTCTGTGACTGAGGGGGACCTCCTCCCCCTGTATATGTTCATAGGGTATCAAGTCTCTCCTTGGTGACCTATTATCCTTCCTCTAAGTGCCACCAGGCGTCTCCATCCAAGGGACATGGTCAAATATGGGGCACCAGAGTTTGTGTGAAAGTCAGATCTCCTTCTCCACTTCACGGTGGAGAATGTCCTGTCCATCGGATAGTCTGGGTAGGGGCTCAAAGTTTACTGCCTATATTTTCCTTGGCTGTTGCCATAGTTTGCAGAGGACCCCAGGGCCCAGACCCACCTGTAGTTTTCCAGGACCTACTGGATCCTTCTATTTCCTCATTCTCCCAGGCTTCTCACACCTAACGTCTTAATAGGGTGTCCTCCCCTCTGACCCACTTTCCTGGTAGGTACAGTTTTTCATGGGGACGTACACCTTGGACTAGTGTCTCGATATAAGTGAGTATATACCATTTAGCTCCTTTTGCTTCTATGTGAACTCATTCATTATGATAATTTCTATTTCAATCCATTTGTCCACAAATTTCGGAAATTCCTTATTTTTAATAGCTGAGTAGTATTCCATAGTGTAGATGTACCACAGTTTCTTTATCCATTCTTCTACTGAGAGACACGTAGGTTGTTTCCATGTTCTGGCTATTATGAATAAGGCAGCTATGAACATGGTTGAGCATATGTCCCTGTTGTGTGGTAGTGCATCTTCTGGGTATATTCCAAGGAGTGGAATAGCTGGCATGCCTTCATGACACACTTTTCACATCGGCAATAGGGATCCCGACTTGGTCCTTCATGCTCATGTGGTCCTAGGGCTTTTTGTTTTTAAATGGCAGTTAACTCACATTCTATACGCTTTAAAGACAATATTATTTACAGGTAGATATATAAAGAGATGTGTTAGATTCCCACCACTACATCATGTAACTGCAATATTCAACTCATAAAGAACAAAGATTTATCCTGGCTCACAACTTTGAAGGTTTTAGTCTATGAACATGTGTCCCTATTTCCGTGTCTCTGTGACACAGTAACAGTTCATGGCAGGAGAACGTGAGAAAGAAAAATTCTACCCTCATGGCCAGGAAGGGAAAGATACATCAGCCTTCAAAGGCAATACCCCTCTGATAACCTGAAGGGCACCACCTGAGCCAAATGCTGAGCCACCTCCCAACAGTGCTACTTGGGAACCAAGTCTTTACCACAAGGATGTTTGAGGCTCAATGGAAAGTTGCAAATTATAAAAATAGATGCATTCCTTTTGTGATGATCCTGTCCAATTAGAATTTATGCTTGATGATATCTTTGTTTGACAGTTCAAATGAAGAAAGATACTTTGGTAAAGAATATGTTTTAACTTTCAGAAATGCCAAGGACACTGTATTATCCATCCATATTTCTGACCCGGCTGGAATGTGATATAACAAGACATAATAGTTCCTACCCTTACATGCTATTTATTAATGTGTCGTCAATTTTGTGAGTCCATGATTACTCTATCTGTGTTGAATCCATCTGTCCCTCAAGTACAGATCAGACATAAGGAAGTAGTAGGTTGTTGTTAAATATTTCAGGGTGACTACACTTCCATGAGGAATTCTAATGTCTTAGTATATCCTGCCTCTTAGTACTTTGAAAGTGTTTTTCTATCCATACCTAGATGACATTTAAATTTTGTTCATATTGAAAAATAAAAATGAAGTACAAATATGGTTCAAAGAGTTTATGATAAATTAGGACTTGGCTCAGAATTAAGCTTTCTGATCCCTGCTTTACAGAGAAAATTGCTAGAATCCACAGTCGTAATTGAGCTTCAAGTAAAGGCTTTGTTTTGCAATTTGCTTTTAGGTAATGGGGAAAAACGTGAATGAAATCTTGGCATATATAAATCACAGTGGGTTCATGTCAGTTTACTTTGCATAGTTTACATTTACAGCTTGCTTCGTATTGCCAAATGAATGCAGTGTACTGAAACATACACTTAAAGGTGGAGGGACCAGTATGTTCCCAGCAACTGCAGTACAGTAGGAAGGGTGCCAGAAATCACTCAGAATCCCTCAAATACTGCCACCATTACACAAATGAGGAAACTGGACTGTGTGAAAAGCTGAGCATATGGGGTTAATAAACCTATTCTTGTGCGTGGAACAATCAAATCTTGTGTGGGCACATCAAAAAAATTATAATGTAGAATTCTCAAAGTCAGTTTACATTATTGATAGATTTTTGAATATTTTACCTTTATTTAAATTATAATTTGATTGCAATTATTAATCTGTGAAAAATGATTAATCTTTGAAAAATGGGAACATATCATGCCATCATAATATACAACACAGAGACTACTTATCACAGCTACTTTTTGCATTCTTATTTTGTGGCAAAAAGACAGTTATTTAGATATTATAGAAAGTAGAGCCTGGTTTAATAAAATTAAATATGGTGACAAATCCAATTTATATTTTCAAATAGTGTTTTCCTAATAGCAATACCCTTTTATGGATATTATATATATATATATGCACATATGATATAAAATTAAAATATGGTTATATATTCACATAGCAGAATTCAAAGATTCTGAGTGAATCCAGGGTAAATAAAATTAAATATTTGTTTTTAAATTATATGACTTCCTTATCTCTGCTGCAGAGAAAGTATATTTTCTGACACTCCAAGTGGAAAAGTTATTTGCAAATTTCTCAAACCTTTTTATTAGAAAATTTTATTTATATGGAAAAATAACCCTTAGAATGCTGTCATCATGGCATATTTTTATAAATGGTTGTTCATCTATTTACTTAACAAGGCTTTATAAATCACTGTATAGGTATGGATAATAGTGAAGAACTAAAATGAAAGATTTTTGCCCTTCTAAAGTTAACATTATAAATAAAGAAACAGAAGACAAACAAGATAAAAAATTAAAATGTGGCTTCACTTTGCAAAAGAGTGTGCTTATAGGAATAACAAGACAATCAGTTATGTTTTGTTTTGTTGATGTAAAGAGAGCCTGGGAAGGTATTGCATCAAGTCCTCATGGAGAGACATGAGCAAATGTGTATTCACCCCAGGTACTCTACCAATGACAGATAAAAATAAAAATGCCAATGAAGTAAAGCATGGTGAACCAATGAGTTTCCTAGGTATACATACAAAAGTATATAGGTGAGGGCTGGGTTACAGGAGCATGGATGACTTAAAGAATGCTGTTGCATGTGTGAGGACTTTGGAAGCTGGCTCCCTGGCACTTCCTGTGGCCACAGGAGATAGGGAAAAACCAATTCCAGGCTAGGAGGGCATAGGAGACAGAGGGGCCACATCAGGTGGTCAATAAGAGGGGCTAGTGAAGCATTGGTTATGGATGAAACAGGGATTTGTTGGATGGTTTGGAAGGAAGTAAAATAAAAAGTGTCCTAAGCCTGATATATTTTTTATAAAAATTAAGAATAGTTAAAATGGAGAGGTAAAAATAATAGGTGTGTGTATCTGTGGGAGGTGTCTGATGCAAAAAACTAAAGGCATAAAGTAGGTCAGTTATAGTCAGAATTTGCATCTATTTTTAAGGAAGAATTTACTGGATTTGTTGAAAGCCCTGTGCTGAGTTTGGGAAGGAGAGCTATCTGGGGTGACTCCAGGATCTGGAACTCAATTACAGGACGCATGGCTGCCTCTATTAGAGTAACAAGGACCTTTAAAAGGAGGCTTCAGGAACGATGCTTCCCAACTTGACAGGTTCTACAAGAAGCTAGGAGATAAATCTTTGAGTATAACCGAGAGAGTGGTTCTAGATTTGGGTTAAGTGAGGAAGGAACATCTGCTCTGAACATGGCCAGCATCAGAGGCCTCAGGTTTAATAAAGAGGAAAAAGCTAGCGAGGATCTACATTCATTGTTCTCTGCTTCCCAACGATGGACGTATTGTGCCCAGATACCTCAAGATCCAGCCACACAATTCCCCCTCCACAATGCACCAAATTTTCAGTTTCTGAGCCAGGAAAGAAATAAACCCTTCATCCTTCATTACTTGGTGAGTGCAAGCACTTATCAACAAATAAAAAGACTCAATAAGAAATTTAGTTTGTGGTAATTTTGCGATGCTTTTTGGGATCTGAGATATAGCGTTTATTTTTGGAAAATGTTTGTACAGAGATGATGAAAATTCCCAAGTCAGAAGGGCCAGTATTTAAAGGAACAATCTTAATTCATAGAATCTGTATGATAAAGTAAAATTCGATTAACTAACTGCGGTGTTTTGAATTACAATGGCCCCATAGGCTCTTAGGGAGTGGCACTATCAGATGGTATGGCCTTGTTGGAGGAGGTGTTATGTTATTGGAAGAAGTCTGTCACTGGGCGTTGGTCTTGATGTGTCAGATGTTCAAGCCAGGTCTAGTCTGTTGCACATGTAGAGCTCTTGGATCCGTCTCCAGTAGCATGTTTATCTCCATGTCTCCATGCTTCCCAACATGATGATAATGGAATAAGGCTCTGTAAACCAGCCACAATAAATGTTTTTCTTTATAAGAGTTGCTATGGCCATGGAGTCTCTTCAAACAATAGAAACCCTAACCAAGATACTAATCTACTACTGCCACTGTATATCTAACACTCCATTATGGAGCTCTCATATCTTGCCTTGAGGAAGTTGGCAAGTGGAGTTAGCAGTGAAACAGTGGCAGCAGTTCCTGTGTGATGGTCCATCATTACTTCTGAAGGAATCTCTTAGGCATCCTGCAGATGAAGTTTGCTCTGCCCTTTCCAGATGACAGAGCCCTCCACAAACTGCCACTGATACACAGATATAGCCAGTGGCTTCAGTCTGCCACTCAAAGGATGCTGGTGACAGCCAGCCAAGGAAGCCAATATTCTTGTTAATACAATGGACTTTGTTGTCATGATCCTTGGATTGCTATGGAACTTTTATTAAAAATATAGGGAATGTCGGCAATCACCCTTCCTGGCAGTGTTTCCTTTTTTGTTTTCTTTTAAAGAAATTCAATGGGGGACAAATTTTTAATTATGGGGATGTGGAATATTTATTAAAATAGAGAAACATAAATGTGTCACTTTTTGTATAATTCAAACACAGGTAATGATATATGTGAAGAAACCAAACAGTACTAGTAAGTAAGAAGCCAATCCCTGGATCTTCCTGGATCTATATTAAGAGAGAATTTACTGGATTTGTTAAAAGAGCTATACAGCCGTGGCTACTTTCCACCTCAAGAACAAACATGAAAATTCTGCTATGATAGTTTTTTTCATTTTATTCACCATTTTATCACTGAATACCTAAGTGTAAATTCGTCTTATTTACTATATATCATATATACATACGATATACATATATGTGTGTTTTATACATATGGCACATGAACATGTATTCATTATGTGAATACATTTTTTACAGGAATAGACTTTGCTCTTTTAGCTATTATAAATTTCTGGTTGGTAATGTTTTTAAGGTATTAGAAACAATCCTTTTCTGAACATGTGGTAGCCATAGTATATAAGTATGTATTCATTTCTATGAAATATTTTGGGATCATGAAATCAGCTTATCCTGTAGTATAATAAATAATACAAATGATTTAGTGCTATTTATTTACTATTTACCATTTGCTTTTCTAAAGATGCTAATTAATTTATTTTCCTGCCCAAACTGTTGATGAATTTCTGCTGTTCCATAGACATCCATGGTTGACATGGCCTTTGGTTACTATTTTGTATGTTATGTATATATTTGTGTTTTTCAAATGAGACTTTGAGAACATCTCACAATTATTTGACAGTTTGCTTGCCTGTTCTTTGATAACCTGTTAGAATTCTCACTCATTTTTTTAAATGGATTTTCTCATCTTGCCACTAATTTCAAGAAAGGCTAGGGTTTCCCTCTGCTTTTCTTTGTTTATTGTTGTTTTTGTTGTTGAGATAGGCTGTCCCTGTGTCACCTGGATTGGTCTGAAACTTGTTGTGAAGCTCAGGCTGACTTTGAACTCAGGATGCTTATACCTCAGCTTTCTAGGAGCTTGGATTTATTAATTTCTTATGCAACTTAATCCTGTAATTCTCACATTAAGTGAAACAATTTTCTACATCTATCCATATCCTATCATGGTTATTCCTGGGTATGTAGGTTCCCACATAAAATTTAGAACCAACTAGTTATTATTTGATTACTTACTTACTTATGTATTCACTTAACATCCCAGCCACAGTCCAATCCCTCCTCTCCTCCCAGTGCCTCCCTCCCTCCCTCATCCACCTTCCCCTATCCCTCAGAAAAGGGGAGCCCCCTACCCACCCACCACAGCTCCTCAAGTTGTATTAGGACTGAGTTCATCCCCTTCTTCCCCTGTGGCCTGGCACGGCAGTCCCACCAAGCGGAAGTGATCAAAAAGCAGACAACAAAGTGCATATCACCACTCCTGCTTACTAGTAGACCCACGTGAAGCCTGAGATGCCCATTGCCTACATCTATGTAGAGGACCTAGGTGCAGGTCATACATGGTCCTAGGTTGATGTTTCAGACTCCACAGGCCACTCTGGGCTCAACTGATTTTTTAAAAAATATTTTATTAATTTCTTCATATTACATCTCAATTGTCAACCCATTCCTTGTATCCTCCCATTTTTCCTTCTCTCCCGCTTTCTCCCTACTCCTCTCCCCTATGACTGTGACTAAGGGGGAGCTCCTCTCCCTGTATATGCTCATAGGGTATCAAGTCTCTTCTTGGTAGCCTGCTATCCTTCCTCTGAGTGCTACCAGGCTTCCCCATCAAGAGGACGTGGTCAATTATAGGGCACCAGAGTTTGTGTGAAAGTCAGTCCCCACTCTCCACTCAACTGTGGAAAATGCCCTGTCCATTGGCTAGATCAAGGAATTCCTGAAATTTGTGGACAAATGAATTGAACTAGAAATGATCACACCCAGAAGCAGAAAGACTCAAATGGTATATACTCACTTATATCTGCATATTAGCCCAAGGGGCATGTCCCATGAAAGTCTTCACTTACCAGGAAACTGGGTCAGAGGGGAGGACATCTTATTGGCACTTTAGGTGAGAAAAGCATGGCAGAATGGGGAAATAGAAGGATCCAGAGGGTCCTAAAAACCTACAAGAAGAACATTATGATGGGCGGATCTGGGCCTAGGGATCCTGCTCAAACTATGGTACCAGCCAAGGACAATATGTGCAGTAAACTTCGAACCTCTACCCAGATCTAGCCAATCAATTGGTTATTTTTGAAAAGATAAAATAGAACTCATTTTAATTTTTTAAAAGTATTTTAAAACTACAAGTGCGTCTGGAAAGCACTGATAAATCTTTAGAGCTAAATTGTCTAATACACGTAGATCGTGGTTCCTTTCTGTTCCTGTAGATTCTTAATTTATCTCAGTGATATTTTATAGTTTTCTGCCTAGAGGTCTCACACATCCTTGTTAGATTTATCCTTGACATTTAGTTCTTTGATGCTGCTATAAATGATATTGATTTTTCAATTTCATTTTCTGCTTAGTGGTTCTACAGAGAAATCCAATTGATTTTTATATATTGAGTTTATATCAAGCAACTTTCCATACTTATAATTTTCCTATGGATATGTTGGAAAGTCTTTAAAATCATATCACTGAATATCTAAATATTTTTTTCTGTACTGCCTGGAGATTTTTATACATAATTCTAACCCAAAGTCATCTTAGGTTTTATAATTAGTTTCAGGAATTTTTAATATTTTATCCTTATAAATCTGTGTAGATATCTACAATTAGAAAAAGAAATTTTTTCTATTGGTACCTTGGAACAATTTTTGAAAAATAAAAATCTATTAAAAGACATCCCTGAATTTATCGACATCCCCCTTTAAGTCTGTAATGAATTAAACAGGTTGGTTTTTGAGTGTTAAAACAACGTCCCAATCCTGGAATAAACTCAAGTTGTCTGTCATGTATTCCTCCTTTGACAAGTGATAGAGTTAAATGTTTAATTTTTTAAAAGAATATTTTCCATACCTATACAAAGTTAAAATTTAGGACTATTTTTTACTCTGAACAAATTAAGAGATATTGATTCAAATTCATATCAAAGAACAAAAATAAAAGTACTTAAGTTCATCTAATATCAGGAAAGTAGGACACAGGGAAAAAAGAGAAATAAATAGAAAAAGAAGAAAATTATAACAAAAATGCATAAGAATAACTTAAAATATGAATAATTATAATGTATTGTTACATGCAAACACCCAGCCATTAACCACCAGAATTGTACATATGTAGTACATTGTAAATAGGGAAGATTTCCTAGAGATAAAATTCCTAGTACGTAATAATTATTTTTGTTTTACAACATAGCCTCAGAACATCAATGAAATTGATAGAAAAAAAGCACATTTAAATTTTCATGTTATAATGCAATGTTATTACTCACTGCTTGAAGAACTTTATTATCAAAATAAATGAGTAGAATAGTTAATAATTTATATAACATAAAAACATAATTCATGGTTTTAACAATATAATCAGTATTGTCATCAACATTTCAGAAACTTATCTACATCCATTAAACATGTCATTGAGATGTAACAAGAACAAATTAATAAAATTATATATATCTTGGAAAAAATGTACTTTCAACAAATTTCTAAGTTTTAACACAGGTACAAGGCATTTTGCAATTATAGTGTCATAAAGTTACAAATCCTTAATGAATTGGATGAATGGAACATATATAGTTAGTGATTTGGGTACTTTGTAATTCTAGATTAACAATAACAATGCGTTATAAAACACTTGCAATGGATAATAGCAAAAATATATGTTACATAATGCTCCATGAATTTGTTTAAGATGACAAGAGGCGGCTCATATGTTAAGTGCACTAAACACCTATGTTGAAAGACTCATAACTTTATGCAACTCAAACTCAAGAGGATACAGTGTCTTTTTCTGTGCTCTATAAGATCTGAACTACATGGCATACAGTTATGTGGAGAAACACACATGTGAATAAAAGTTAAACTTCATAAAAACATAGGATAAACTAATGATACTTTTACAATCAAGTATATTATTTATCTTCTATTTTGGAAGATGACACAACCAATGAAAAATGTTGGGAACCAACTGTTTGCTATTAGAAGTGTATCTTTAAATTACAATCTTGCTCAGTTGACCTTGGAGTTAATTTAATTTTCTCTGAACTATGTCTGGAATGGATAATTTCAGTTAATGTAGTCTCTAATAAAATTGAAAAGAGAAAGGACTCAGAATTTAGTTTTGAGTCTACTCTAATTTTAAAGCCAAAATCTAAAACAAACAAACAAACCAGCTATTCATGAAAACAAGGAGAATGTTAAGTCAGTAAAATAAACAAAGGGTAGTGTTTAACTGATCTTAAACATTTCTGGAATGAAACAATGTTTAATATTTAGAGATATGCTAGAGTCACTCACCACATTACAAGGATGAATTGCTGGTTAATGCTGGTGCAAATCTTTAATGCCAGTACCTGGGAGGCAGAGACAGGCAGATCTCTGTGAACTTAAGACCAGCCTGGTCTGAAGAGTGAGTTTCAGGACAGCCAGAGATACACAGAGAAACCCTATCTCAAAAAGAAAAATAAACAAGAATGCATGATGGAAAATTATCATTTTCATAGCAAATAAGATCTAGCAATCCTACTGCCCATATATAATTTTGAAAAATAACACGTTTTGTGCTAAAAGCTAAGGTGACTTTCTTATTGTCATGGTAAACATTTTGAAATCCTATAATATATATTAAATTTCATGATAGATCTTGGAAGATATCTATTCAGCATGAGTAACAGGACCTGGTACCCATTCATTGGAAATTCATCATCAATGTAGTAAATCAAGAAAAAGATTAGGTAACAAAAACTTGTCATTGCTTGAGGATGGTAGTCTTACTCCAAATAATCTATAGATTATTATCAGAATTTAAAAATTCTTCAAAGCATTTGCATAAGAAGAATGACACAATGTCAGTTGCATTTTGATATAACTTTAAGTATAAGATATTAACCCTATAACAAATTATATAAATATAGAAAATTCATCAAAAGATACAGTGACTCAACAAAGAAAATTATGATTGTATGTTCACATATAGAATAAATAAATACCCAGTCCTTTGTCCTTGGGGAACATGATCTGTTAGCTTGCAGACAAATTCTTTAATCTGAGTTACTGATTAAATACAATTTCAAAGGCTTTGTTTGGTTTTGTTTTTAGAAGCAAAATGATAAGAGGAACCAAAATCTCTGTGGCGTACTTAGAGGGGTGTGTACAGATTAGCATAATCAGCTCTCCCACACTGTGACAATATTTACAACCAGAACAATTTGAATGGGAAAGACTAATTCTGTTGCATGGCTTTGGAGGCTTTGGCACCTGGGTACATGATTTTGTTACCTCTGGTCTTACAGAGAGGCTCAGTATAATTTTAGAGAGGACATGGTTGGTCAAAGCTGCTCATCACATTGCAGTCAAGAAAGCAAAAAGAAAAAAAGATAGAAAGGACCAATGCCAGAAAACTGTTCCAAAAGACCCTTTTACACAGATGTTTCAATCATCCCAACAGTACACAGAAGTGTGATCACGTCAGTAGATTTTTACAGTGATGAAGCCAGAGTCTTCGTGGTGCAGTCACTTCCCCAATCCTAAACTGATCTATACTTGACCATCATGGCACATGCATGTTCACGAACACATAAATAGGTATGTAGAAAGATAGATGGATAGATAGATAGATAAATAAAAATAGATGAGAGAGAGAGAAAGAGAGAGAGAAAGAGAGAGAAACAATTACATGCTTCCAAAATCTTAGTAACATCTGTTACTAGCAACATGTAGTAGATGATGATGGTAAAATAAACATCATGTTCTTTTCATGTGTGTGAGTGTGTGTGTGTGTATTTGTATGTGTGTGTGTGTGTATGTGTGTAGACATCAGAACATAAGAAGAATATTGAGAATGAGCTGTAGATACAATGCAGTGTATTAGATGAGTGCCTGTGATAAGCAAAATACAAAGAAAAATGGTAGTTATTATGAAAATGTTATAATGATACCCAATTTTGTACTACAAACAAAACTAATACAAAGGAAAAATGTCATGTGTATTAAAAAGGTTACCTCTCTGGAGAAGAGCATTATAAAGAGAGAGAGAGAGAGAGAGAGAGAGAGAGAGAGAGAGAGAGAGAGAGAGAGAGAGACAGAGAGAGAGAGACAGAGACAGAGACAGACAGAGAGAGAGACAGAGAGACAGAGACAGAGAGACAGAGACAGAGACAGAGAGACAGAGAGACAGAGAGAGAGAGAGAGACAGAGACAGAGACAGAGAGACAGAGAGAGAGAGACAGAGACAGAGACAGAGAGAGAGAGAGACAGAGAGACAGAGACAGAGAGACAGAGACAGAGACAGAGAGACAGAGAGACAGAGAGAGAGAGAGAGACAGAGACAGAGACAGAGAGACAGAGAGAGAGAGACAGAGACAGAGACAGAGACAGAGAGAGAGAGAGACAGAGAGACAGAGAGACAGAGACAGAGAGACAGAGAGAGAGAGACAGAGACAGAGACAGAGACAGAGAGACAGAGAGGCAACTGTGTAAAGCTGAGGATAGGAGAGATGTCTTTCCTTAGGGAAGAGCAAACCAATTGGTTTTCCACTGTCCAAAGGTCACGCTGAAAACATACATACAAGTAATATTACATGCCACCAACAAGTTGTATTTAGGTATAATTATGTATATACAATTAGATATATGTATAAGGTAACAATTAGTGAAAAAGAAGCCATGAGTTTGAAGGAGAGTGGGGAAGCTTATATGAGAGGGATTGGAGAAAGGAAAGTGAAGGGAGAAATGCAGTAATTAAATTATAATCTCAAAAATAAACAAAAGGAAATAAATAAAAAAAACTCAAAGTTCTCACATGTACTGTGAATCTCATTTCTGAAAATGTCTGTGGTTTCACTCCAGCTTAGCAGCATACTAATTTTTGCTTTGGGGATCCTGTGTGCTTTTCTTACTCTGGGACTTCTTTCTTATGATTCAGTGAGAATCTCTTACCTCTTCGACTGCTTAGGTTTTGCTATCAGTGATAACATTGTCTCTTGAGACTTGGAAGTACATAACAGTTCCTTGTCTGATGTGCTGGACCTGTGAGTTTCCACAAGTGCAGCTTGCTGTGTTGCATCTCTTTTGATTTTGGGGTACCAAAATTATTTTTATTTTCTTCCAATTATGTCTAGATAAAGGTAAATATAGGATGGATGTGAAATATTTTAAGAAAATCCTCATAACGCAACCCTCACCAAGAAACAAGAAATACTGGGCACAATTCCATTTTTATAAGATTTCTGAAAAGTTAAACAAATTTCAAGCAATCTGAGAAAAATAGGAGTGACAATTTAGAATGTAAATTCTTATTATACTGATGACTCCTAAAATTAAAACTGCAGCATCTTTTAGAGAAGGCAAGTTAATACCAAAAGTTAAACTTTGACTCTGTAAGTGAATGGCTGTGCAAACTCTATTTCTTGTTTTTATAAAACACAGCTATTGACTTTACTGCATTGTCCAGCTGTTGAAAGTATCAGGTGGAGTGCTGTATGTTGAAAGCTCAGTGCGGAAATAAGAAAGATAGCGCAGCGTAAAGAGTATCTACTATTTCTGAGGATTCCTGAGTTTCGTTCTCAGGACCTACATTGGGTGACTCAGCCTCCAGAGCTTCTGACACCTCTGGCTTACCCAAGGCACCCACATGCATGTGCATGTACCCCCACAAGCATACATTAGGGAAAGAAAGTAAATATTAAAAGGAAGCCTCAGTGGCTGAATTGTAAAGTATTCCTTTGATTGGGCTCTTCTCTTCTCTCTGGAAGCTTTAGAGTTAACACAGGGCTGCAAAGTGGTAAAGATGGTACAGCTTACAATGGATGACCTGCATAGGATGTGATCCAGGAGCTTGCAAAAAGGCAAGAAAAGTACAAGGTGGCATTTATTCATGTTCTTTAAAATGCCTGTTGCTTAAGTAGACAGTTGGTGTTATCCTACTATATAATGCTTGTAGTCAGCCCCCAGTGGCGTCTTACAACACTGACTATACAGATGGGGACCCTGAACTCCAGATAATGTGAAGCGCATATGTTGAGATCAAGTGAATCTAAATGCTACACTTACAGATTTCAAAGCTACTTAGATTCTTCAGCACATGTCAGAGCAAATGAGGATTGAGGATCTTCAGAAGTCTACGTGTGTCTCACCAGGAAGAACAAATGAGATGTGCTTTCAATTTGGAGATATGCAGCTCCATCACAATAGATATCTGCTTCTAGTTGTAAAACATCCAAAAGTAAATTCTTAATTAAGACGGATATTATGTTTGGTTTTTCTGTAGAAATAAGCATAAACACTGATATATTTAAGATGACTATACAAAAATATATTTTTTTTAAATATTGAAGTTAGCTTCTCTGAATGTGTCTTGTCAATCCACACCAAAAAAAATCCAAGGTGATGTAATATTCTATTTCTTACACCATGTGGCTAGTGAGAAGGATGAATGATTATTTCTTCCTATTATATTTTAATAGAAATTAAATTTGTTAAAGTTGAGAAACTAACTCTCCTGGGTGTTAAGCTGGAACCTGCATGAAAAGCAATGAAATTGCTTGTTAAAGAGAACTCAATTCTTTATTCTTCTTGGTTCCAAATACCATATTATGCATGAGCAGAAGCTGGTCATTATCTGAATTTCTGGTTCTTCCCCAGCTCTACACTGGTCCACATCCGTACATCACCTGGTATGAGAAGGCCTGTGCACTGATGAAGGACGTGAGGAAAATGCAGAGGTGGCCAGCTTCAATAACGTGTTCCATCACCAAATTTTGTTTCCATCTCTGAACAAAACCTTATTTAAATTCAGCAGACCAGCACTTGAAATGTTAGTGAATGCACAATTGTGTGATTGTGTAAATGCTCCTCACATAATGAGAAGCATTTGGGCGTTATGAATTCTTGCTTCAGAATTTGAAATTTGGCCTATGTTACGTGACGTTTAAGAAGCAAATAGATGCTCTTAATCTGTAATAGAGTGATTGTGACACAGGCAAGTCTAACTGTTACATTTTGTTAGATGGATAATAGTCCAGATGCAAGGAAATGCGCACTGTTAATTATTGAATATGCAGCATTACCCACTATCCCTCTGGAACATGATCTGAAAAATCCCACAAAGAAGACATTTGTATCTTTAGTTTGGACTGCTTTATTTCTTGAGCCAGTGGAGTTTTGGGGGGTATGAAGATGTCCTGATGTGCAGGGTCATGGTAGAAGAGCTTTTTCCTCCCTGTGTGTTGTGGCTAATGGTATGACCTCAGTACTAGGGAGGTAGAGACAAGAGGTGCTCACAACTCTGAGATCAGCTTAGGCTATGTAGTGAGATCTCAGCCAGCCTGGGCCCCAGTGTGAGACACTGTCTCAAAACAGCAATAATTTACAATTATATTCTCTAATGATTAAAATATGATATGGTAGCCTGAAGCAGATAAATAAAAGGTGGTGATACAATGACAACAATGGCACCATATGTAAAAGGCAGAGGGCTTCAGGCCTCTGTCTGTCCCCTCACCATGACACGTGCCCTGTTCCAGCTCACCAGATTTGTTTGTCTTCATTCATAAAAAGCCAGAAACATGCGAACTTTAATGCCTCAAGAGCGGCCAAGCCAGGTGTGATGGCTCTAGTTGGCAGTGTGAACCTGGGAGAAATAAGCCTGAACACGAGTTGAACAAAAGTCTTATGTAATAGCCAACTTCACTTAGAGCATCAGACATTTCATATCTGGGGTGTTAAACAAAGTCACTTGAGCAAAGTTCACATGAGTTCAAGCTCTATAGAAGCTTAAGGACAAGCCCTGCCTGGAAATAGGCAAGGTCATCTGAGCAAGGTTCATGAGATGTCAATCTATATACAATCTCAACGATAGGGCAAGCTTGGAAAAAATTAATTAATGAAAGTAGCATGATAGACAATATAAAGTAAATCCACATCTGTTTACTACATCTGGGACAGACATGAAAACACACCTTCCAAGAACACACCCATATTCTGAAGGAACAGAGATCACAATTCTTGTCTTGCTTTCTGAAAAGTTTTCAGAATTCTTATCACATAGCTCCAACACTATGCTCAGATAATCCATAGATAATTGACCAAGAATAGTTCCCAGGTGTTCACAGTGGTGAGCCCCGTATTAGTCTATTCTTAACCAACACGCTTCACACCCCAGTTCCTTCCTTATTCCTTCACGCCCTCATGCATAACCTGTGATCTACAACTGAAACTTTTCTGAGTCCAACTAAAATATTGAGCAAATGGGAAATGCCAAGCATCACTTACGCTTTTACTCTGGAAGGCCTGTCAGATACCCGTAGTACAATATCTCATGCTTCCCTGGCTTTGTGATGGATACAGGGTCTCCTCAGATCACTCTCCCTAAGCGTATGGTTTCTCAAGAGCCGTTGAGATGTTTCAGAGTTCAAGGGATGAAATGAGAAGTACATATAGATGTAAAAATGAACAGACAAAATTCATGTCCATAATGCCCCAGAGGAATCCTGGGCAAGAAAAGAAAGAGCAGAAGTTTTGGGCCTAGGCCTTGAATTGTCTCTTACTATGGAATTCTAAGGCTGCAGGGATGAGCGTGAGCTGAATGCCATCTGATAGAAGCAGCAAATTATTTGGACAACGATCAAAGTAATCTTGTCTTTTTCTATCTCTGGCATCAAAGAGGAGGGTGTGTATACATTTATGCGTGAGGGCTTTATATTGGATCTGTGCGTTCTAATAGTCAAAGCAAAGTCTTTAGAATATCTAATCTTTCGCTCACAGAGGTTGGGTTAAAATTCCTTTTTAATTTCTGATAAGGAACTCTGAGTGCTAGCCCTGAAGGAGTTGTGTTACCATGCCACTGCCTTTGAGGGTCTCCCTGCATCTGGTTTAATGAATACAAAGTGAGCCCGGAGGTGGTGGCGCATGCCTTTAATCCCAGCGCTAGGGAGGCAGAGGCAACGGATCACTGTGAGTTCGAGGCCAGTCGGGTCTGTGAAGCGAGTCCAGGACAGCCAAGGCTACACAGAGAAACCCTATCTGGAAAAACAACAACAACAACAAAAGAATACAAAGTGAAACAATGAAGGTGGATCTGAGCTGACACACTAGTGAATGGCGGAAGCATGTGGCTGCCTAACCAGAAGCTGAGCCCAGGAATCCAGTGAGGAATTCTTCAGGGACAAGGGGATCTCTTCTTTCCCCAGAATAATTGACAAGTTTCCGATGATCACGGTGAAGGAGTGGAGTGAATGAGTGACAGTTTATTTAATGATTCAGGGACATTATTAACCTTGGGCAGTAGGAGGATTTCCCTAGTGAGTGTGTTTGGTTCACTGGATCTGAGAGTGCCAGGGATACTTGACTTACATGCAGTCCTAACATAAGAAGGGGAAACATAGTACCTAATTATCCTATGAGAAGCTAGGGAGTGGGGAAAGAACTCCAGGTGTTGTTAGAGGTGTGGGTAAGGTCATTGGTTAAAAGTTAAGGTGCCAAAACATCTCATTAGCATCGGGGGCATATTTCCAGGAATCCCCAGGTGGTGCACACTGAACACGTTTCTTAATGGGATAGGGTTGGGCCCAAAACATCCCTGAGGGTTATATGACACTCCTTAGAGGATCTGGGGTTTCCCCACATCGGGTAAAGAGGAGATGAGGGAACCCAGGTTAAGAGAGGTAGGAAATGAGGCTGGATGCTGGGTGATGCGGGGCCCAAAGGACAGAAACGGAAAGGTAACAACAACTGGAAGATTTCCTACATGAATACCCAAAGGCTTCTTCGTTTTCAGAATGCTGGTATTTCGCTCAGCACAAAGGGCTTTTAATTCTACTGCCACCAAATTTAGAGAATTCTTTTCCACAAGAGTAATGGGCCCTTTAATCATTTTCAGTAGCACATAGCCAAGCATCAGCAGGCTGATGCCCACAGAGCAGGTGGAGAGTGCTTAAGCACCATCTCTGACCTGAACACAAATGTATAAAGCCAAACAGAAGAGCAGATGGCTGAAAGTATAAGATTATAAAAGAGCCTGGCTGTGGTGTACGTATTCACATTCACAGACCTGGCATCGATTCTGTCAGATTTAGAATGTTATATTTTACTGATTTGCATATTCCAAAAATGATACTTGTTTTTGTTAAAGGTAAACCTTAAAGTAGACTTTATGTACTAGTTTTTTACTTCCTTTTAGGCTTTTTCTGTTTATGTTAAGTAACTGAATGCACAGATGGATTGGTGAATAATTAAACAAAGAACACATATTCAGGTATTTCTAGTTGTCTTAGTTTTTTTCCCTGTTGCCAGGACAAAAGCAACTTAAGGGATGGTTCCTCACTTAGAAGTCCAGATGAGAATCAATCCATTGTGATGAGGAAGACATACTAGTAGACCAGAAGTGTATGGTGGCAGGAAAAGAAGGTATTCAGTAACATTGCATCCACACTCAGCAAAGAACAAACAGGATGTAGGCTATGATGTAAAACCCCAATGACCTACATCTTCCAGTGAGGCTTCACCCCCTAAAGGCTCAACAACTGTGCCAACCATACCAACAGCTGGGTACCACATGCTCAAACATATAAGCCTATGAGGTATATTTCACATTCAAACCATAACACCAATAGTGTTCTGTCAGGATATCTGTTTAATATGTCACATATAGTCAGTTATTTACCTGTAGATGTTATATTATATTAAATGTACATATGTATACACATTTAAACGTGCACCTGAATGTACTTACATATGCTATAAAGATGAGGTGTCAGAAAAAGCAGTGAAGTTGGTAATAAACTTTTTATCTCATAGTTTTTACATGTCCCTGCCTCACTCAAACCTGAGACTTCACATTATTAGTTTGTTTCTTAACTGTTCTGTTGTCTTTTTATACACTACACAAAGTAGAGTTTCTAAAATTTCAGGTATGACAGATGCTTAAGTAGTAATGACAGCACCTCTTTATTGTATCAGGTGTACTAATAAACCACTCAGTATTGAAGATGGTTACTTTGTTTTGCCCTTTGTGAATTGGGAGCAGAAAAAAGAGTCAAATGGAAAAAATATCTTATAATAGGAGAAACTCAGGCTGTACCAATTAGGGTGTCTTCATGTCACATCTCCACTCACTGGGTGTCACCTTTTATCTTTCTGTAGACACCTGCATTGGACACAATGCTCAAACTACTTGGGGGTCTGTTCTACTACGTGATTTTAGAATGACAAAAACAATTTGTAAATGATTTAATTTATAATTTGTTCTTCTGTGGCTACCGTGGCTTCATACATAAGTTGTGTGTGACTCTGGCCCTTGCTACAGAGTTTACAGCATAGTTACAGCTCACTAGGCACAGACAGTATCAGGCTAAGTAAAATATGTATAGAGTCAGTTTCAGGTGAAACACAATTCTGTTTAACAGAGGGCTGTCTTGTATTTTTTCCTAATGTTTCCATGCTCCCTGTCCATCTCTAAAGCCTCAGCCTTAGCACCATGTTAGCTGTCAAAAGGGGGATTTTTAGTTGTGTTGGTTTTATAAGCAGTGTGTGCATGCTGCATAGCTATCCTGCCTCATTGGCTGGCTGTGCTCAGAAGGCATATGGTATTTACTGTGCAGTCTTTCATATAGACCTGAAGCAATACATTATGCTTACTTCAATGTTGTGGGGATTTTTCCTAGGAATTCCCTGATAATTCTTCACATTCCACAGATGCAAGTGATGGATCTGGGGACTTTAAATAACCCTCATGCCTTCTTGACACACAAAAAAACTGTAGTTTTAACTTGAATGAACTGGTTTATATTCTTACTTGTTTTAATATTTATTTTTTGTTAAATTATTACTTCTGTCAAGCAGATGAAAGTCTGCTATTTTTTCTTCTATGGCATTGTCTATCAGAATTGGTTCTCAGTTTGCTTTTGATGGCATGATGCCTTGACCATCACTGAGACATTGTCCTGAACCATTTGTTAAGTTGTTCTTTCTGAGTGAAATAACAACTTACAATTCTCACTTTTTGGTAGCCTCCTAATGGAAAGTTCTGCCTCTGGCCTTGCACTAGCATCTCTGTTGGTTTGCCAGTTTAAAAAAAATACATCTTTATTAGAGCTTATAACATGCTTTTTCATGGTTGTAAACATGAAACCCTGCTCTTGAGAAGCCATATAGATGCCATGTATAAAAATATCTTCCCAAAGAAAAGGTTTACATTTGACCCTACAAATGATGAGATCAAGCTTCAGGCTTAAGGGAGGAAAATACCCCTCCCAAGGTATCATACCTGCTACATGTCAGGTACAGCTAAGCATCAAAGCTTTCAACTACCCAGTTGGTCAATACACATTTAAAACATTTCACATTTCTGTGTATTTTCTTTGAAGACGTAGAGTCCACAACCTTAAAATAAGAGCTTAGTTCTGACTTACACTATATTTATATACAGTGCATATCTATCTATCATCTATCTATCTATCTATCTATCTATCTATCTATCTGTCTGTCTATCTATCATCTGTCTATAATTAGCATGTAATAAATATTAGTGGCTGGATGTGGTAGCACATGCCTTTCATGCCAGCAATTGGGGGTCAGAGGAAGGTGGATCTGTGGGATTGAGGCCAGCCTTGTCTACAGAGTGAGTTCAGGGACAACTAGAGCTATACAAGACAAACCCTATCTTGAAAAGACAAAATGAAAAAAGCAGAATATTTGTGAGGGAAATGAATGCGTTGTCTATCAACAATATATTATATAATTTACATTGCATGTATATCATATTCTGTAGCAAAAAGAAAAATACCAAAAGTCCGAGGTATATTGAAACACAAATATCATCTTAAGAAACAGACCTTTATTTATGACAAAGTAATACCACTTTCCTTAAGTTAACTCTTCTTTTTAAAAATTTTGTTTATTTATGTATATTAACACATAGACATAAATAACCTCACGACCACTGGAAGAGCAACAAGTGCTCTTAACCACTGAGCCATCTTTCTAGCATGAGTTGATTCTTCTTAATAGCCTACAGGAAACCAGAGAAGCAATATATAAGTTAATTAACAAAATACTTATCAAAATGTGAGCAGATTTCAGAAAAGAAAAGACTCCAATAGAATGCCCAATTTTAACCTCATCAAAACTAGCAGTTAATGAAATTTTCTAGAATATTGAGAAACTAGAATGTAACTTCAATTTCACAAAATAGAAATTTTACACATGGAGATTTTCTAAAATAATTCTGTTTAAGATGGTGTAAAGAACACACTGGTTTGGTTCTTGCAGTAAATTATGAGCATTTACCTGCTGACAAGCTGAACTTCAGTGGAAACAGCAGAGAAGACTTGTTGGCTAGGAGTCCTAACAATGAATAGAGCCCAAAAACTGCTGTAGTTTCTATTTAGTGGAAGGATCAAGAATGTTCTCTCTTGCTCAAATAATTGAGAATGATGAGGGTACTTACTCAGATAACTTTACATTGACTGTAATTTATAAAGTTTTCTGCAATGTGCTATAAGGACTCATGGTAACTAATTATACACAGGAAAGTCATTATTTTTCTGCCCTCATCCCCTGGGTGGGACAGCATTCATTCCTTCACATGGCTCTGACAAAGACCCAAGTTTTGTCCTGTCTTCTGAAGGCTTTTGTTTATCTTCTTTAATGAAATATGAGTTTCTGTATCCCACATTTTCTAGAAAAAAAATCCATTTAAGAAAAAGGATGGACCTGGGTTGTATTTTATCATTATGCTGAATTATGTACAAAGAGATGAAAACATTTAGAAAACGTTAATCATGTTATCGCTGACAAGTCATTTTTTCCTCTGAACATATTTCAATTTAAATTTCATGATGTCTTATTGTCTCAAGATTCTATCTAGGCATCAATTTATCTAGACCAGGACAATATCGCCATAATGAGCAGGACATGAGCACTGGGACAACAGGTGTTCCGAGACTCCTCTGATTTGTATCATGGAATCCAAATTCTTCACAGTGGAAACTCTCAGTGGGCCCCTTTTATTTCAGTACACCTTGACCCAAAGGAAGAAGCACAGAGACCTGCCAAGATCTTCAACAAAACAGCTCCGCTTCACTGCGTTAAACGGCAAAGCCAAGCAACTGGTGATTTATGGCTATAAAGTATCATGTTGTTCATTAGTGGTAATTGCTCCTCAACCTTGAAATAAAATGGTAATCAATGTGCTGAAATGAGCACACCCACACTGGCTCCACGCTGTTTACCTGCAAACCTTTCTGCGTGCCTTCATTCCAGGGAAAGAGGGAAGAGAGGAAGAGAAAGCAGCAGCACCCAGCTCAGCTCCGGTCCTGCATGCTCTCTGTTTAGTGAGGTGACAGGGTGTTATTTTGATGGCCTCCTAAGGAAGATTCAGATTGCTTTTAGGAACTTGAGCTGCTGAAGTGAAGAGGAAATGAAGCAACAGAGGAGGCAACATCTCCAAGAGCCATGCCTTAAGTGACTTCAGCTCCTCTCACGAGCCCAGCAGCTCTGGCCCAGAGTCTTCTCTGGCCTCACATTTGAGAATGACCAGATTGCCATGCCCTTCTTCCTCCATGCTAGTATGGCACCAAACGTTGTCACACTGTTAGCGGCTAGGCAGATCATCTCCATTGCTTATTTGTCACAATTCTTTCCTCCTACAGACAACTTCCATGCGGAGAAATGAGTTCTTGGCTTTGATGCAATAGTGCATGGTGGCACTTGACATGGACATTTGAAAGAGCAGCATATACAGCAAGCTGTCCTCTTCCCTTGAAATGCCAGGGTCACTCAAGTGTTGGTGATGGGCAGATTCCATCCCCTGCCATTTCATCATGATGGAATCAGCAGGTCAACAGGCATTTCAATTTTTCCAGGGTAAATTGACTGACAAAAAAGTGTATATTAAAGGGAGGCAGGAATAATTCTTTTTACAGAAGTGATTGCCATTCTATTAGATAGGGTGCTGGGTTATCCTCCTGAACCTCCCATGTATCGTGGATCAGAGGGACCAACATAAGGATGAACAAGAGCTGTTACAATGAGAACAACCAAGGTCAATTAAGATGTCTTTTATGCTTGCTTAATTTAGAGTTAAGAATCTTTAAGTAACTCTAAAGCATGTGACATGGACCTTTAAAAAAATTAATAGACTTGACTTTTTGAAAAGTTTTAGATAAGAATTAAACTGAATAAGACGTATATATTTCCTGCACGCACCTGCACCCTTCCCCCAGTTTTCTCTCTTATTAACAGGTTGCATGGTGGAAAGTCCATATAAGCACATTATTATCAGTAACTGAGGTTCACAGTTTATATTAGAATTCATTGAAATAAACTGTATGTGTGCTCCTCTAGCACATGTCTGGTGGTCAGACGATGACTTCTATGACTTGGTTTTAATCTTCTACATTGTGTATTTGGAAGATTGAAATCAGATTGCCTTTACCCACTGGGCCATCTCACCTGTGCTTGCATTAGTTTTTAATGTGAAAGTTCTATGGGTATTGACCAAAGCATTATGCTGTTCATCCACTATTATAATATCCTACAGAATAGGTTAACAGATATAAGACTCACCTCAGAACACTACTCAACCTCAGAAACATCTACTGTATCTATGATTTTTGCCTTCTCTAAAATGCTATGTACTTGGATTCACAAAATACAATGCCTTTCCATAATTACTTATATAACTACAGAATTATCTTTTAAGAATTCTCTTTGTTCTGTTGCACCAACCAAGGACAACGTATACAGTGAACCTAGGCCCCCTGTTCAGATATAGCCAATAGACTGCTCATTCTCCACGGTTGTTGGGGGAGTGGGACATGAACTGGCCTCTGACATGAACCCTGGTGCCTCCGACTGGATAACTTTCACTTGGTGGAGAGGCCAGACCCAGCAGGTACACAGAGTAAGGGGAAGCAGGCTACAGGGATGAGGTCTGACAGCCTGTGGTCATAGGATGGGGGAAGAGGTCTCTTTCTGACAGAGGTCTAGGGGAGGGGATTAGAGCAGAATAGGGAGGGAAGGAGGGTGGGAAAGGGAAGATACAACCAAGGGGATAAAAATCCAGATGTAGTCTGAATAAATTATAACACATTTAAAAATTTTAAAATACTCTTTGTCTTTTCTTGGCATGATGGCTCATTTCTTTGCATAGATGCATAATAGTCCACTGTTTGGATGATCCACAATTTATCTATTTGGCCTAATAAAAGGACACCTCAGCTGTTCAGAGATCTGAGTGCCTATAAATAAAGCTGCTATAAACATTCACATGAAATATTTTGGGTGGGGTGTAAGTGTGGAACAACTTGAATAATCCTGAGAGAATCATTTGAGTGTAGAGTAAATGTACATATTATTTTACATCTGTGAAAATAACTGAGAGATCCAGTCTGCTCTATATTAGTTAGATTTTAGTAATTCTAATATGTTGTAGTACTCTCACTTTGTCATTTGAATTTTCAGTTCCTTAATGACGTGATTCTGAACAATCTTTCATGTACCTTATGTCATCTGTATGTTATTTTGACAATTTTGCTGGTATGTGCGTGCATTGGTGTGTGTGTGTGTGTATGTGTGTGTGTGTGTGTGTGTGTGTGTGTGTGTGTGTGTGTGTCTATGTGTGCACATGTACCTGTAGATTGAAGTGTCAGATCCTGAGGATCAGAAATTACAGGTGTTTTTGAAGCACACCTAGGTTTCTATATGGAGGCTGCATCCTGAGCTCCAGTCCTTGTAATTGTACAGCGAGCTCTCTAAACTGTTAAGTCATCTTGCCAGGCCCCTGAATATTGTCTTTAATCAGTTATCGTCCCTGGAGGCTCCATGACAGAAAAACAAAACAAAACAAAACAAAACAAAACAAAACAAAACAAAATACCAATAGGGTTGTCACTATGGTGGGGTATCCCACCTGGTCCCTTGGCCAGGAGAACGACCCTTTCAGGTAAAGTGGTATTCTCTTCTCAGACTAGAGAGTCCGTCATCTTCACCAGAAACAGTTAGTTTTCCTCCTCCTCCAGGGAGCTTTTCTGTTGCTGTATCAGAAGTGTGCCCTGGCCGTGTAATCAGTGCTTTAGCACTTTGAGCTCATTTCTCCCCCAGTGCTTTCCAAGTCCCCTCCTCCCACATACACCCTTGGGTTCAGAGAGTTCAGAGGGATCTTTCCTCTGTTCGGATGAAGCATTAGACAGCCGTCCCTTAAGGCACCTGCGTTCTGGGAAGGTTCTTCTGTGTAAGGGAAGTCTTTAAGGCGAAGGAACAATTCTGCAAATATTTTCAGTGGGGATTTTCCCTCTTGCCTGCCAGAGAGATTGGGGGTTTTCTCTGATCTTTATCATGAGCTATTGGAAGGGAAACTCCGGACAGGACTGAGGGGTTATTTTAAAGCTAGGCTCAGAAGATTTTTGTCTTTTAAAGTGGGCCACATTCTGATCCAATGGCTAGCTGGTATTTCTGACTTCTGACTGAATCCAGCAGCGGCTTTCTTTCAAGCCATTCACCACCTCTCCATTTTCAAAGCAGCAGTTTGTGCTATGGCCTCAATTACTTACAGGCACTAAGGATTTTCAGATGTTCACTTTATTCAGCTTTTTTTCTCAGTGTGAGGAAAAGAGCCACATCTTCCACGTTCTATATATCAAAAAATGAAATTAGATGGTCTATATTTTCATTTTTAAATGTATATTTTATTGATTATAATTTATTCACATCCAAATTGTTATCCCCTCACTCTTATCTTCCCATTCCCACCCTCCCCCCCTCTTCTGCCTATTCCCCTCACTTATACCTCTGATCGGAAGGTCCTCCTACCCAATATGCTCTCATTTTTCATAACTGAATATGCACGTTATACAAATCAAGTAGTAAAATTGCCAGTTACAGAAATACAGACTTGAACTAAAATAAGTTACAAAAACAATCAAACTTTATATATTTTACTTGAAAACTTAAATATCTTTAAATATTAAATATAATACACATCTTCTAATGCATATGCTAATAATATAATTAAATTAATCTTTCTGAGCATCTAAAAGAAAAAAAGGTGCAAACATAAATTTCTAGGATGGGTATTGACTAATTTGATAAATCAATATAAATGTCCTATATGACAATCTACATCTTTTTAAAGTTAATGTATGCATCCAATGCAGATTAGTTCTGGAATTCAAATGATATTCACTAAGCCTGAAAACAAGTTGACAATAATTTTTATCATAGGTATTAGAGAAGATATAAATGAATTTCTAACTTTGTCATACTTAAATTTGTATGCACTGAATAAACATTTATTGCTCTGGCATGAATAAATTTACAGTACTGAGGGTCCCCTGACCCAAACTCTTTCCAGTTGTACACCACAGGAACCTAATTGCTATAGATGATGAAGCCAAAGGACTGAATGATCAAGCTCAGTTCATCTTTTTGATGGATAAGTAAATAATTTATCTGTTCTCACTTTGAGAAAAAGAGTGCATAAGTAAGGTTTGTACAACACCTGTCGCATAGCTTCTACAGACCTTATAGGAGATCACCTACCTTGAAATAGGGAAAATTTTCCCATTTAGAGACATGAATAGACATATACACGTTAACCATGAATGTTCAGTATAAGAATCCTAATGGTGACATTTAAAGATGCCAATCAAACCAAGCACATTCATTGCACTATCAGAAATCCTCCCCGCCCCCATGAAAACACACTTGGAATTTCTTTTGCCCAACGGTCCAGTCTGTCTGTGAGAGCTTTGAGAAAGTCTCCATTTCCATGGCCCTGAGATTTACATAGTTCTTCAGGAATGTAATTATATTGCTGAATTAATTGGGCTTTAAAAGACTTTGTCAGTAAGGAATTTGATAAGGTGGGAGAAAATTAAATGTGGGCTTAATATTAGCCCACTGGAGGAGAACCAAAATAATTAGAGTGAAATTCTTGATCCCTTAATAAGTGTGCCTACAGCACAGTCCCCATTCCAGAACACCAAGTGGTGGACCGAGCTTAGGGCTGACCCTTAGCAACTCTCTTGAGAGCATGACATCATCACCCAAGCAAGCAACCATATCTAATCAGAAGGCTCCACAAACTATGACAGGGAAAAATAAATAAAAGAAGGAATGTCACTTTACCTAGGCTCACCTAATTTAAGGCAAGTACTTTCCTTCCTCTGTGCAGAGCCTTGAATGGATGGCTAGTTTCTTAGTTAGTCTGTAATAGGTGGCAATCTATAACACCAGTCCCTCAAGCCATAGTTATTTCTCCTTGCCTTATTGTTTTTGTAACTTATTTTATTTCAAGTCTGTATTTCTGTAACTGGCAATTTCACTACTTGATTTGTACAATATGCATACTCGGTTATGAAAAATGAGATGCGCCTATCTTCTTTCATACTATTTATTCCTTTGCTAGTCCTAGAACTTACTTTTCTTTGCAATGGTTTGCAGTCATAGCTCGTTCACATGCCTGATCCTAAGTACCCTAGAGTAAGCACACAAATAACACTAACACTGAAGGACCTTGAATTTTAGATTTGGGCTCTAAAACACTAAACACATGCATCCTTTGATGCCCTCATAGACTACCTATGATGGAAACAACCCCTGCATATATCTGCCGATCAAATCTTCATTTGAGATCAGCTCAACTCTTGTTATATTGGGTTGAAATGGAATAATTTACACATGTATTTTTTCTCTGGCTATTTTTAGCATTATACAGAAATGAGAAACTGAAAGTTGATATTTTTTTTCCTCCATGAAATATGCTCTAATCACCAATGACAGGCTTACAAAGTAAATAGCTAAGCTGTTTAACTTGGCACAATTACACATTGAAGAGAAGGTTTCATAAATACGTAACTTCTCATTTCCACATGCTAGGCATGCCAGACATTAGGAGAATGTGGTAAGGAGTGTCTGGGAAGAGTGAAGGGCTTTGCTTTCAGAAAGCTCTGAGTTTGAATCTCAGTTTAGTGCCACCCTTATCAGAAAACTGTCAGCAAGAATTTTCACTTCTCTGAGACTTGTTTTCTTGTAAACGTGTCACAAGTTCACAAATTACAAGCTGGTTTTAAAGGGCAAATAAAATATTAAATACATAACATTTATGACTGTGCCTAATACAAGAAGGTTGCTTAAAGAAGCATGTTATCATCATGAATCTTCTGGGTTTGATATCCTGCATGATGCTGATGTAGTAGTCTCTGATCATGGATGGGGAGACCTGGACCATGGAGCATTTTGCAGTCTTCCTTTCCCCACTGTGGGTCTGACTCTCCTCATGTAGTAACTGCTGTCCCATAGAGAGTGCTGTTGTCACAGCTGTAGTTTGTAAATGCTCCAGATGGAATGGGAATTTTACCTGAGAATTTGTGTAGTCCATGTATAGCTCCTTGGGATTATTCTGAAGCTCACATAATTTCACGATACATAAAGAAATAGTGGCACAGTTGGTTTTGGGAATTTGTTGGAATCACCTTGTGTAAATATTATATTTGCAGCATATAAAATATGCAAAAAACTAGTTGGCCAATATAACCTACCAATCTTGCCAATCATGTGACAAGACAATGACATGTTACACAGGGTTCTCTTTTCCACAGCCTGGGCACTTCTTCACATACAGTTCCCGAGGGCACTGTAATAAACAATTCTCTCAATATAGATTCTTAGGTAAAAAAAAAATTCTAGTAGATGGAAAGGGGAACTGAGTGTACCATACTCATACCAAACACTAAGCATTGTTTATCTTCCAGTTCAACTGAATATCCTTTACTTTGTCTAGTAATCTTCTGGTTATAGGTCCCTGAAGGCACTGCTGTCAGATGGGCACAATGACATTCAACTAGTCATTGTCCCCAGCATCTTATGGTCAAGTGTAATTGTGTGTGTGCATGTGTGTGTGTGTGTGTGTGTGTGTGTGTGTGTGTGTGTGTGCGTGCACGCGTGCACATGTGTGTGTATTCTTTGCTAAAAGTTAAAAATAAAGTGGAGAAACCATCACCAATTTCCTGAAGCAGTTCCAGAATGGGAAATGTACTTAAATGACAAAACAAAGTAACCTCTGTTTGTTAGACCCAGATCACTCACCACATCTTGTACATCTATATGCTTTAACACAAATCCCAAACTGACAGTTGATAGAAATCTCCTTCAGAAAAGCAAAGCAGTTTCTTTTGAGGACTACTGCTGCCGTGGTCTTCTGGCTATGGAGTGGTATTCTCTGTATCAATTGAACTGAGTGACATCAAAGTGAAATGAGCAAACTAATTTGGTGTGTGAGGAGCAAAGGTATTTTGCAGACACATGTGATAAGGGAGTCTACTGAGCCAAAGTGAATGGGCTGCCCTTTTATCATGACTGAAACTTCTAAGATAACCTGGCTACTTGCATCTTGCAATTTTACTGTTTTTTTTCTCAGATGATCTTTAAGGCAGAGATGCCTGGATATACAAACAATCATTAGATGCTAGAAGGAAAGCAATCAGCACACGTCACGGCCTATGCAATTCTAGCCTTTAGAAATTTGAACTGAAATATCTGCAATTTAAAATGTAGTGAAGAATATCATAAACTGCATTAACACCCCACTTCAGCACATATGACTGTCCTTCAACTCCTCAAGCCTCTCATGAATGTTTGCTCAGATTTCAACTTGACTTCTAAGAAATTTAATGTTGACAATATGAAAACATAAATTCTTGCAATTGTTGTCTTGAGACAGTGAAAACAGAAGAAAATGTACATATTGGTGTTCAATCCAGAGATATGTCTAAAGACAAAATGAAAAAATTATTTGAACATCGATATAAGGTAAACTCCAGCTCCTAATTCAATGTATAAAGAATCCACATAACATTCCTCTCATCTTCTTTTTGGGCCACTGCTGGTGTGGTGGTCTGGCTATGGAGTGATGTTCTCCGTCACATTTAAATTGAGTGACATCCAAGTGAAATGAGCAAACTAATGTGGTGTGTGGGGAGCAGTGTAGTCTATGAATCTGATAGCTGGTGGATTTTGTTGGACTCAGCCACTAGCCATCTGAGTTTGTTTGAGCCACCACCTGGACAGGCGGAGGATGACCAAACTATCACAGTTCTCTCTCTCTCTCTCTCTCTCTCTCTCTCTCTCTCTCTCTCTCTCTCTCTCTCTCTCTCTCTCTCTCTCTCTGTCTAATGCACACACACACACACACACACACACACACACACACACACACAAATGTTTGAGATTTTCACCTAGGTTTCTACTGGGTTCTTGTTAAGAAATATTCAGGGCATCTGGAAATTCATAATTGCTTTTGATAGTCCATGAAACAGAAACACAAATACTTTCACAGACAGAAAGTGTATTTATTTTAGAATAAACATTAAGCATTAAGATGAACTCTATATTTTATTCCAAAATTAATGTTCTCTGGACATGAATCTGGCCTTGAGTGCTCATTTTTAGAAAGTCCACTTTAAGTTCTGGAATTCTCCTGGAATATTTGACTCTGTTTCCTTAGGTAGCCTTGTTGAAGATCTAGTGAGTAAGGTTTGCTTGATGGGTCTACAGATGAAGGCTTGAGAATCAATAGTGACTTTGTAAAGGGGCTTCCGTTAAAACCTTCTGAACGAAGCAGCTGTATACCTCATTTGGCTCTTTTGACATCTATCTTATGGGAGCTATGTATCTAGCCAGTCCTGTCTTTCTGAATAAACTCATGATTTGGGATTAAATTTGAGAACATTTTGTGAAACAGCTTTTCGGTCTCCTCTTTAGAGGTCCTGTCAGGAACACAACCCTATCAAGCATGGTGAGAAGGATATGGAGCGTTTGTGCACACCTGGAGTCTCAGAGAGTGATGATGCAATCAGAATGTCATCGTTCTAGACAAATGTATATCCTTGTGATACTTGGTTTCCTAGAGACAGCTGAAGGGCATCCTCAGGAGCCAGATTAAGCTTTGTGAAACTGATCCCATCAATCTTAATGGATCCAAACTGTTCTCTGATGTTTTATGCCTTCCAGGCTTTCCAGAGAGGAATCTTATGTGTTGAGCAGTTCAGGAAAAAAAAATCTGTTTTTGCCTTTTCTGAGGCCTTTTATAAGATTAAGGTTAAAAAAGTTCATATACTTTCCTTATATCTTTATGAAAGAAAGGGAAAAGAACAATGCTGTTTTTGAAATGATGGGGGATCATGTGTCAAATACAGCACTGAGACCTACACAATTTTAAAAAATTGTTCCTTGCTTATAAAACTCTGACTGTAATCATCAGCACCCTATTTTCTGGGTAATGGTACAGAACCTAGAAGGCTAAAGCTCTTCCTCAAGTTTAGCATTTAAAATAGAATTGATATTTTAACTTAACATCTCTTTGATTCTACAAAGTATTATTTCATTTCTCATCTCACCCACTATAACACTCTTGATCTGGTAAGGTGCTGATTTTCCAGCTACAGAAGTATGAGAACACATTGCTTTAAAAGTAACTTTTATTTTCCTTGCTCATTTTTGTCTGAAAGGCTTACTTCCTCCTTCTACTAACCTAGGCCTAGTCCTGGAAGCTTCTAGCCTCTGTACAATCTAACCTAGGTCTTGAATGTTTTAGCCTCTGTGACTTACTGCTTAATGAGCCCACACTTACTTGTTCTTTCTGAGCTCAATGCTGCCTGGTTCATCTCAGTTGTTTTGGCTCAAACTCTTCTCCCAGCTGACTTACTCAATCTGGCTTCTCTCTCAGCCCAGAATTGCTGTGCTTGGCCATAAACTAACTCAGGATCTGTTGTAATCTTCTGGCTTCTTCTCATTTTATGGCCTGTTCCATCTTTCCCAGAGTTCTCTCTCTGCAACCCATCTCTCTATCACTGTCCTGATAAAAACTGCCTCCTTTCTCTCTGTAAAACTGCCTTTTAAGCAGCTTCCCTTTCCTCTCTTTTCTCATGAGTTGGGAATATCCTATTCTGTCAAATCTTCTCTGGTTCATCACCTTTTCTGTCACTCAATAGATACCATTTTCAAACATGGGTGTTTTCTTCTACAAACTAACTTTACCTTCCTTTGGGATTAAAGGCACGTACCTCCACAAATTGACGTATGCTTTTTTTTTTTAAAATCAGGTATACCAGATATACATGATATGCCTCTATACAAGGCTAGCCTTGAACTCAGATCTCTTTGTCTCTGCCTCCTTAATTAAAGGCGTGTTTGTATTCCAGCTAGATCACACAGACCTAGAAGGTCCTTGGATGTGATCTCTTTCCAGCTGGATCACATAGACCTAGAAGGTATTTGGATGTGATCTCTTGCCAGAACAGCCATGTTCTGAATTAACATTCTTCTACACACTGTTTTTTTTTCTCCCAGATAGACAAAAGTTTAAACATAGGCTGTATAGTCAGGCCCATGTGACCACTTCCTATTTCTGTAAATTTAAATCTAGACATAGTTCACTTCACTGTGTCCTAAATTCTGAATGTGCAACTCTGGTTGATAATGATCTGAGAGATGTCTCAAGGGATAAGTGGCATGTTACCTAAGAGCTTTCTAATGTCAATGCTCAAAAGTCCATCCTGTTCTGGTTGCCCCTATTATTGTAACCAATGCCTTTTCTCTCAGGCATGGCTACACACAAGTGAACCAGGGCACAGCACATTTTAGTGAGACACCCTGTCATAAGTCTCAGTAGCAGAAAAATGAGCCTGTTCCTAAGGCAGCAGTTATCACTTCTTACCAGCCAACATCAGATCCCATCCATCAATAGAAGATCATGGTGTGGTAATTTATGAGCTATGGATCAACAAGAAAACTAAATCCTTCCCTGCAATTAGAGCAGAGACCCTGAGTACCTCGGCAGCTTTGAATGTGAAGAACCTGCAGCTTGAACTGGCGACCCCATCTGTTGCTGCAGCCTTTCCCAGAGAGAAGCCAACAGTGTGTGCCTGATGAGAGGCCTAGCCAGACTAACAAAACTTGCAGGTGGCTGGATAAAGCAGGGCCAGGCTGCCCGTGCATTTCAAAGAGCCAGAGCAGTCAGGGTAGCCATTCGGATGGCATTATTTTAAAAAGGGTCTAACTAAAAGCTAGAAGTTACATTTATTTCAAGCATAGTATTGGCTCCAAATTATTGAGTGATGACTAATTGACACCAGCTGACTGTATCACCCAAGAGTACAGACTTCTGCCACCTTGGGAGCATTCTATTCCTCAGAGCGATTAAAGCTTAGCATAAAGTAATTTCATTTTGTATCTTAAAGAGGGTCCTCTCATCTTAGGTATAAATGTGAGGTGCTGAATGATTAGAAGCCTACAGGAAGCTGTTCACCTTTCAAGCTCTCTGAAATGTTTCTCTAAAGAAAGTAAAGCAAACATTGGGTACATCGAGTCATGCACTCAGGAGAAACTATGAAACCTAAAGTCTGGGATGGCATGACAGTGAGACTCTGCAAGGATGAGACATCCCTCCTGTAGTGTCTTGGGAAGAATTCTCTATGGATACTTCTTTGGGTTGGACAACTCCAGGGCATGTCTCCCCTGCTCTTGTTTTTGCTTTGTCTTATTTTCTTTTGCTGATCAGGTATTTCCATATTTTGTCAACGCTTCTATTCTACTCCTGGTCTCCAGTTTACTTCCTGGGAAAGATCCTAGTTGGCTCTAGTTCATAGCACTATCACTTTTAGGGTAGAATGTATGCTACCCTAACAGTGTACAAGGCTACATACCTGCTCAGGGCTACTTGCCCTGAAATATGCACCTTAAAATCTGCTACTCCAGCAGAATTCTAAACACAGAAGATACCCAAGCCGCATCCCTCATCTATGTGCTGATAGCATGGGCTGCTTGCCTCCCATAGAATAACATGCCACTATTTATACAATGCAATAAAAGACCAAAACCCTCCTCTTATATCAGCTTAAAGGCTGCTTTAGAAGATTAGGAAATTAAAAAAAAAAAGAATAGACTTAAATATTAATTTGGGGCATTACTTAATTTATAATTTAATTTTTATTTTTATTATATAACATGATTTAGTATTACTTGCTGTATTTCATTTTTTCTCTCCCAAGAGAGAGAATATAGGTAGGCAAATATTTATATCGTGTAGGGCTTGCTTCAGCTCCTCAGCTCCATCCACCATGTTATTACAGAGCAGCTATAGACACTCACCAACAAACAGACAAGACTGCATCCTTCTACCATGTGTTTATAGATGTGCAAGTGCATTTGGCTGAAATTCTCAGGCCCCGCTCTTCCTAGTGTGCACACACTCAATAGTGTGTTCACATAGCCCTGTGCTCATGACTCTTTGTTTTCTTATTCATCGTGCATGCCCTGGTCCTGAGAATATTTGTTTCACAGAATTGCACGGGGTTTCCTCAGTTGTGGAACTGAGGACGGAATGTGAATTGCCTAAAGAACTGATGTCTTAGGAACACCAGCTGACATGAGCATTTGTAGGTAATTTCCAGTGTTAAAAAGAGGAATGTTTTATCCAAGGAAGCAAGTCAGTGGCACTTCTGTCACCAAAGCATGTGTATGAGCTTAGGCATACATAGATATTGTGCTGAAAACTAAGATGGTAATACCCTCTCCTGACAACCCCGGAAGATGCTGGAAGGAGAGCTGTGGAGCTGAGAAGGGAGGGCTCCTAATACATTGTGCTTTGACAGTTCTCTTTACTCTGGTGTTTTCCCCTAAAATGAAGTTGTCTTTTGAGCCATTGTTAGCAAAGACGGGCTGTCATTTCTATGGCCTTAGGGATCCTGGTACCATTTTGCTTTTCAGAAAGGAAGTATTAAAACAGTCCCTAGGTATCCCATTTCTCTTCCCAAATGGTGGCTCTGCCAGCAGTAGCTGTGGGCTTGTTTACGTGGATGGATTTTCCTCTGACTGTGAGCTACTTATTTTAAGTTTGGCACAGTGGCTATTTCTTTGCAAAGTTGACTTCCGTGCTTACTGAATGCTGTCTACCTCTTGTAACATGATCAATGGCTATTTGACTTGAACAGAAACGAACCTTTGTATAAGAAAATTGAATGTTTTGATGTTTCAGCTCATGGAACACACACACACACACACACACACACACACACACACACACACACACACACACAAACACACACACAGAGACACAATACTCACCCCTGCCTTCTGTTGACATCCACAGGAACAGCAGCAAATCCAGACTTTGTGTTCATCTCTGTAGGTTTATCATAATTGCTGGATTCATTCAGAATACCCACTTTGTGAAGTTTTTCTCAAGTGGCTATGGCTGTGCATAGCAGGGGATGCTGAAAGAGGGGGAGCTTTGGCTCATTCTTCCACACGCTTGCTACACCCCATTTTCCACCATTTTCTTTTTTCATTTCCTCTTTTGTGATAACTTCTTTTCAGGCATTCTGTTAGTATTTACGACATAAAATATGCCCTCACCACAGTCGTAAAGTATAAGAATGTTTAATTAATAGATACTATTAAAACATTCAAAGGTGACTTCAATCTAGTGACTACATAGGTGTCTTAGGGTTTCTAATGCTGGGAAGAGACATCATGACTATGGCAGCTCTTATAAAGGAAAGTATTTAACGTTCAGAGGTTTAGTCTCTTATTATCATCATGGTAGGATCATGGTGAGATGCAGGCAGACAAGGAATTGGTGAGGTAGCTGAGAGTTAAACTTTTGGGTCAGGGGGCAGCAAGGAAAACTTCTGATACCCCAAAACCCACATCATAGTGATGCACTTCCTCCACCAAGGCCACAGCTCCCAATAGTGCCACTCCCTGGGAGCACATGGAGGGTGTTTCATGCAAACTGTAACAATAAGTATCTGTTTGGATCACTATACAGTGATGAGGTGGGCAACCTTCTTATGCCAAGCCCACACTTGGTTATGTATGGTGTTCTCAGGCTCATATATAGTCTACATAGTCCAAATGGCTCTGTTGTCTGCTCAGTCCGGGTCCAAACAACTGACTGCAGTCACACTGTGCTACATCCTCCAAATTCTTTTATAGCGTGGGACCCAAACTGACAGCGAAATTCCCTGGAATTTGTAATGTAAGAGCTGACTGTGGAATTGGAACACTGGGTGGCAGTTCATGCAGTGGAGGCTTCCCTGTGTCTGTTGTCTACAGTGGAGGTTTCCCTGTTGTCTGTTGTCTACAACCATAGACAGTGGAATATTCCTTTCCTAGGAAGTTGTTGTGTCATAGAAGACAAGGAGAAGCTTCCACTTCATGCAAGTCTCAGGTCTGAATATTATGTTTCCAGTTTTGTGGAAGTAATGAGAGAAGCAGGGGAAAAAGCTCTATACAGGAGTAAAATGTACATTGATATGGAGGCGAGAAGAGGGCAATAAGCCTGGAGTGGAACATGCAGGATGCAGTGGTGAAAGAGAAGGCTCATGAGTTATTTAGCACAGGCCCATAGAGTGCAGAATACCAAGCACACCCCATCTGTGCCCCCCCTTCACCTGCTGTGCTCTCTCTGACTCCTGCAAAATGACTCAGTGTTGGTTAAACCAGAAAGCGTAGGCATCACACTTCATCTTTTCAAGTCCTTTCTACTTCATAGCTTCCACATTAGCATGGACAGGAGCCTCAGGACTTTCAGGGACAATCCTTTATTAAATAAATTCCTTTTTTAGGTGTTTTCTAGTTACTGGCTTAAATGCTTGGGTTAAATAAAAGTCAATGGCAAAGGTAATAAAGTCACAGGAGCTTTACATTTGGAACACAATACTTCATGGTCGCTCCTTGGAGAGGCCACTTGAGATGCTCAGACATTGGAACCCGGACAGAGAGAAGCCAATGGCACACTGTTCAATATCTGCACTGAATCTTCCCTCTTAAGTAGTGGGGGCCTCTTTCTTGTCACTAGAGTTTCTGGGTGTTTTGTTTGTTTGTTTGTTTTTTTGACACTTCTCATTGTATTTTAAATTTATCTTGTTTCTTCTGTTTGATTTTGAGCTCCTTGCGTGCCACGGTGTGGCCGCCACAACCTCCTCCTGCCTCTGTTCCTCCTCCTCCTCCTCCTCCTCCTCCTCCTCCTTGTCCTCTTCCTCCTCCTTCTCTGTATTCACTACTTCTTCCTCCTGCTCCTCTTCCTCCTGTTTCACCTAATCTTCTTCCTTCTGTCTTTGCTTCTCCTCCTTGGTTTACATTTCCACATTTGCTTGGCTGGTATTGTATGGAAGTCCTGCATAATCTCCTGGTTGGGTTTATGCCAGTGGATGGGTGAATGTGCTCCCTTTCATCTTCCTCAGGACTGGGACTGGAGATGAGGAGAAAAAGCAGACCTATGCCAATGGCGATCAAGGGTGTATGTTTGCTGCCTGCATCAGTTCCCCTCACAGCCTTCGTCTCACATCTCTGAAATGAAGATAGCATTATTCTGCACTAATCTGCTGACATGATCTCAGGTGGCCATTGCCTGGATCTACTCTTCTTTCCTACCCAGTGGGAAAGACCACAAGGAAGAGTGCAATGTCCTGCAGCAGCTCTCAGCTTCATTCGTCAATGTCCACATTCACATGCTTTCTGCTGTTTTCATTTTGGGAGCAGGCCTTACATTGTAAGTGCTTATATAGTAGTCTTTATATGCAACAATTTATGTGCCTTCTTGCTGTGTGCTTCTGACCTCACACTGCACTTTTGTATTCTTCTCTAAGGTTGATCTTGCCTCATCTACAATCTACTTCCAGATGCAGCTCCACAGCCTGCTTTCTTCTCTAGATTTTCTAGAAAACATACCATAAATAAATCAGTTTAGTCTTCATAGTTAGATAGCTAAACATATTTAAGGAAGTTTGTATTTGACTTTCAATATAGTTCTAACAGTCTTCTGTGATGTATTGCAAGTGAAGTTTATGCAGTAGACATGATTTGAGCAGAAATATCCACAATAACTTTTTTATATGTGCATCAAATTAGTATCCCTAACAGCCATGAAAATTTGATAAAGCCAATTCAGCTGAATTTTCTTATTCTTTCTTTAAATTCGGGTAAGACATATCAATTGTTCTAATATCATGGTGTGATTCTTTGAATGTACTAGGCTTTGTAATTAGTCTCATGATCTGGGCGAAGGTGAGATGCAAATTTGACAGCTTGGCAGCTGCTAAATACTTGTGCACACAGCACGCGCCCCATGTGTGCGTGCATGCGTGTGTGTGTGTGTGTGTGTATGTGTGTGTGTGTGTGTGTGTGTGTGTGTGTGTGTGTGTGTGTGTGTGATAAAGTCCTCTGGCTGTGGGTTTCTCTGTGGACAGAGCCAAGTTTAACAGGGCCAGATGATTCAGTAAACACTGATTACTTCTCTTCCGGAAGTACCAGGTGAAGGGGCTGGCACTACCTACAATTTCTACTGTTTGGACTTTTACACCAGACTGAAGATAAAACAAGCAAAAATACATTTCCTGCAAGTGGGAGAAATCCAGCTGTTCTGCTCACTTTTTCAGTAGGAAGGGAAGGTCCCAGAGCTAGAACAGCTGTGATCTTCAGCAGAGAGATTCCAGAAGAGGGAGCGGCTTGTTGGCCTAGATTCTTCCTTTTCACCTTTGCCCACCTTTCTCCTCATTCCATCTTAACTTCTCCCCACAAGCTTCCCCCTACTTCTAGTAAAGTCATGTTTTTTAAAGCCCATCTTCCTCTTTATCTCACTACCCTCTTATGCTCTCTTCCCTCTGTCCTTACTCCAAATATATTTGATTGGCATGAGATCCAATTAGCCAATATACTTTGGCTAATTCAGATTTAAATGAATCAATTAAAAATTTTCTTTCCTTGAAAGCAGAAAATGTTTCCATCATTCTTGCTTAGTACATGGGACTTACATCCCACAGCCGTTTCCTGGTGACTGGGTAGAGAGAGCCATGTTACTTTCCTTCTGGTACTTTAGAAGGTAACATGTACCATATGCCAAATGTTACATTTTGTACACTGCCTCACGTCATTGTCATTAATGGAAACACAGCTATTTCTCTTTTCTAGAGCCACTCCAGCAACTGTCTCTAATATCTCTCTGACACCACTATATTCTTTTTTGTCTCCTATTCAGGTGGATTGTTCTCTAAACCACCTTGTCATAGTTACATCCTACTTCCTAAAAGTCTTCCACAGGTTTTCTATTTACTCATTTGTAGCCATCCCTCTAGCTGGCTTCTGCCATTTGTGAACATCATGTTTGTAAATGAAGGGAAATCTAGAGTACTGTCTGCTATGGAATGCAGGGGAGAGTCCACTAAGCGTTGCTGGCAAGCATCTGCTCATCATCAGTCTCCGTCTAGCTTAGAGGCAAACTCTATTTTCTTTGGTTATTGTGTGTATGTGTTTTGTTTTGTTTCTTTGCTTTAAAATTTTTTATTTTGTTTCTCTCTCTCTCTCTCTCTCTCTCTCTCTCTCTCTCTCTCTCTCTCTCTCTCTCTCTGTGTGTGTGTGTGTGTGTGTGTGTGTGTGTGTGTGTGTGTGTGTGTGTCTATGCAAAACATGTCCAGATGCCCATAAAGACTAGCTAAGGATGTCAGATCCACGGGACCTGGAGTTATAGGCAGCTTCAGCTGAGTTATAAGGGCTTGGGGAACCTAGCTTTGGTCTTCTAGAGCACAATAAACACTTTCAACTATTGAGCCATCTCTCCAGCTCTCAGAGGTGAATCTTTGTTTTATTGAAAATAGGTGTTTTTCATACAATATAGTCTCATTACATTCCCCCAATTCCTCTCGGTTCCTTTCCACATCCCTGTCCATCCAAATCCATTCCCTTCTGTCTCTTGTTAGAAAATAAACATGTATCTAAGGAATAATAATAAAATGAAATGAAATGAGCAATTTAGAATAGGACAAGACAAGTGCACATGAAAAATAGCGAAAGAAAATGCACAAATGCGTGTAGATATGGAGACATACATATTTGCACCCGGAGGAACCATAGAAAAACACAAAACTGGAAACCATAGAATACACTTAATATAAACACAAATGCCTGTAAGTTAAACAAATTTTTAAAATTTAAAAATTAAAGAAAAAAAACCCTAAACAACAACAAAACCTCTAACTTAACATGACTTAATTATGGGACAAAGAAGAAAGAACCTCCCAAGGTTCTGTTGAGTTCATTTTGTGTTGGCCATCTACTGCTGGGCATGTGGTCCACTTTTAAGTGTGGTTTGTTTCCACAGTGAGACTCTCTTGGAGAAAACTAATTTTTCGTTTGAAAGAGACTGTCAACTGGACATAGCTTCTGGGTTAGGGACGGGGGCATGTGTCCACCTTTTTTTTCAGCTCTAAGTCCACACCTGGAGCATACCGAAGCAGGTCCAATGTGTAGTGCCACAGTCTCTGAGAGTTGTGTCTACAAGGCACTCATGTCCACCATCCCTTCTAGCTCTTACTTTTTTTCCAGCTCCTCTTCTTCTGAATTCCCCGAAACCTGAGGCGGGATGTGATGGTGACATGCCTTTTAAGGCTGAGTATTATACGGTTTCTTACTTTCTCTATAATGTCTGGTTCTGGGTCTCTGTGTTTCTTTCCATCTGCTGTAGGAGAAGGCTTTTCTGATGATAGCCAAGCAAGGCACACATAAATGAGAACAGCAGAATGTCTTAGGAGTAATTTTATTGCTACATTCTCTTAGCAACGCAGTAGCATTCAGTTTTGCCCTTGGTCCCTGGCCTACCTAGTCTCAGTTCTTGGCCACCAAAGCAACTTTGTGTTTGGGTTCCGTCTTAGGGAGTAGGCATAAATTCAAATCAGATACTGGTTGGTTACTCCCATAAGCCTTGTGTCATTAATGCACCAGCATATCTTGCAGACAGGACACCATTGTAGATCAAAGGATTTGTAGGTGGGTTGGTGTTTACTTTTCTACTCTGGTAATGTGCAGAGAGTATCTGCAGCTTCATTTGGAAAAGAGAGATTTCCAGCTGGGCCTCTATCTCCCCTGTTATTTGGCAATTTCATTTAGCTTACCTTCACATACGTATACCTTTCAATAAGATTCTATTGCATTAGGTTTCCATATGATTCCTCAAATGTCCCTTAGTTTTAGCTGTCACTCCCCATATTCCCTCCCTTGGCCAGCTCTTCCCTCCCCTTCCCTCGTTGGTCTTCCCTTTCCCTTCCCACCATCTAGTCAGTGTGTGAAGAGCCACCCTGCTCCTCTAGTCCCTTACTCTCTAAAATGTGAATTCTTTATAACTTATTTTAATAGAAATTGGTAGAACATTGATCTTTCTTACCTTAGAAGAGCATATCTCCCCAAACTTTGAATTATTTTTAAGTCTTTGTAACGATACGTAATTCTTTGGAAATGTTTATTGTAATAACCTATGTTCATGAATAATTGTTTACTACTCATTCTTTCTATTGTCTATTCTCTAATTGTGAAATAATTGTCACTGAGAATATAATGTGCTTTAGAACCCATGGACAGGGGCACACCACACCATATGAGACCATGTGAGCAAGACTAGGGCTATTACAGAGGCAAAGGAGGGGAGGAAGGGATCATTGCCAGCAACATGTATTGCTGTTTCTGTGGGAAGGACTGGATAAGGCATGGTAGCCAGCCTTAATATTGGCTAATTTGAACAATTGCAAGGACTCTGGGGGTAAGAAATGTGCCCCTGGTTGTCTGAAATGATTTTAAATGGTGTATAGGTGACATAAGAAATGGTAATGGAAGGGGTTTAGATATGATTTTGGACTGTTGGATTTGTGTTTGAAAAACAAGCTCTCAGACAAGAAATTTGTCTTTGAAAACTGACTTCACCACCATGGTTATCAAAGCTCAGTTATCATAGCATCAGATATAAAAAATCCAATACTGTTTGAAAATAGCCCAGGGTACAAAAAGAGATTCATGTTATCCATAGGAATAACTAGTGTACGGGCAAGCTTGTAAACACTTAACACACTTGGATGGCTGTTGGTGGACAGTTGGTTTCTCGCCATGTGGTATGATAAACCAAAACAACAACGAACCCACTTCATTGGAGACAGCATGGACAGGTAACCTCAAAACTTCAGTATTCCTCAAAGATCCTAAAATCCTATTCTATTCTCTAATCAAATGCACACAACATTTTGCTAATGTGACGGGAACAGGCTATCTTGTGTCTGGATTACATGCTTCAAGTATTCTTTGCTTGTGTTAGTCCTTGGAACTGCAAGCCAAATACACCAAACCTCACTCTTCTGATCCCTTGGGACTTAACTGGTCATCATCTCGGATGCAATAGTTCATTCTGAGCTGCCCACATTGATATCATGTTGGTATCACTACAGAACTGGGCATAATTCCATTCCCTGCTAAGGGTCATTGAGATTTTTTTAATGTTACCCCAACTCCATCAATGAGTATTGATCCCTAGCCCTCTTGCTCTTTGACTAGGAAAATAGGATAAAACTCAAAAATCACAAAAATTTAAATGATAAAATAATGACTTGTCTCAGGTCTTTCATACCTTAGAGTCTATAGACTTCTTACTGTACCACAACATCCAGTACTGAGCATCAGAAGTCCTTATAGAGCTGTAAGACTGATCACACATCCTACACTTACTGCTCTTCTCTGTTCTAGAAACCTGTATATGCTAATATTTCACAGTCTACTCAGGAATCTTAACATTAAGAAGGCTTCCTAGTGGCTTCTGTCACTAAATAAAATTACTGTTTGCCAAAACCAACTCCCTTCCCTTGAGAATTCTGGCAATGACTTTTACATAGTGTTAACTCGAGAGAAGAACTCACATACAAGGTTTGAATATAGTGGAAAGCTGACAGGCAGAGAAACTTTAAATATGAAAATTAGGAAGGAAATATCTTCACTCAAAGCCTGTATTATCCATATGTATTTCATTTCATTTCTTTTTTCTGACATTTGTTTTATTTGTGCTTCTATTTGACCCTTACAGTGTGCCAGTATTGTCTAAAGTGTACTTATTGCAAGCTTATGAGTCTGTATTATATCAACCAATACAACAATGCCACAATAAATGTATAAAGGTCCATATGACTTCACTCTATGATGGAACACTACACACTCATTTAAAATAATACAATAGACCTGTGAAAGCTAATACTTAAACATTTCCATCATTTTAATTTTACTGTACATTTGTAAAAGTATGTTGAAAGAAGTAAAAAAAAAAGATTCATAACATGCGGCAACATAATTAAATCTTAAGAATCATAATACTAAACAAAATCAGTTAGTGTAAAATAATATATGATTATGGCTTTATGTATATAAAGTTCCAAAACAAAGACAGTTAATCTTTGGTGCTTGAAGCCACACTATTGGGTATGTATGGAGACATGGTATTTAGTATGCCAAAAGAAGTCTCTAGGCTTCCGGGGAACTGGTGATATTTTATCTCTTGATAGAGATGCTGGTTACAAATTAATGTTTATTTTTAATGTCTCCATATTATAAATTAAATAATTATGCATTTTATTATTGTACTTTTTAGTATGCAGTTTACTATAAAGGACAGTTTGAATGTTTGAAGAAAAAAAAAAACAAAGTGAAACTGTTCTCTTCGTGAAATGAGATTCGAAGTGGAAGATCATTGTTAGGCCAAATAAGTGATAGGGTCATGAGTAAGCTAGATTTCTGAGGAAATAGAAACTGTTAACCTGTAGAGGAGGACGATTGGCAAAACTAGAAACAGCCCAGACCGTGGGGTGATAGGGGTGACAAAATGGTAAGGGGAGGGGTCAGTAGCCAGGAAATTCATTTCCAGTTCTAGTTTTATAAATTCTTCCAAACCAATTTGAAAATGGGCTTAGTTCAGCATTATCAGAACTTACTGGAAAGAGCACAGTACACTGCTTAGTTTATTGGTGTCCCTGGACCTGACATCCATGAACTTTACCACAGTGCCCATTGGAAAGTTTTACTTCCTTTATACTCTTAAAGACTTAGAAGTTGTTTGCTTTTGTCGAGTTTTAGTGTCCTCCAAATCCACTTTTACAGTGGACTTTCTCAGTAAACTCTGTCATAAAACATTAAAATAGTAATAATGATGGCATAGTAGGAAACATTGATACTTTATATTATTGATACTAGGTAGAGGGACAAGACATGATGTGTGTTCAGTAAGTTCAGTAAGTATACTATACAGAGTACCCAATCTAATTTTCATGGACCCATAAAAACAGAGCCACAGATAGGTTAATTAGAACTGTATAAGTTCCCATTAGTAGTTAAAGAAAAGGTGTTGAAAGAGGCCGGTGCTGTGTGATCCTTTATCTGCACTTTCCATCATGGTACCTAACAGAGGTCAGGTGAGCACTTTGTATATGACTAGTTGATGCGGCAAGGGCTGTGGTATAAAATACATGTGATGGCTAAGACTTGGGATGGAAATAAGATACATGTGAAATACTTTATTAGTGTCCGATGACTATGCTCTGCAAACTGATTCTTTGAGGTAAGTTAGATATCTCACTTAACATTTAGGATATATTCTGATAATCCCTATGCATACAGTGGCATATCACAAACAGTATTATATGTCAAGCAATGCCAACAGAGATAAGCTCAAGAAGGAATCCACACATTAGGCTTTTAAATATTACTTTTTAAATGTAAAATAGGAGGAACAGACTTTTAAAAACATCATAATATAGCCTAAATAGCATATAAACCAGAAACACAGGCTTTCATCATCATTATCAAGGTAGAGGTGTGTGTATGTGTATGTGTGTGTGTGTGTGTGTGTATGTGTGTCTGTGTGTGTTTATAATCTGGTGGATCAGTAATTTGTTTAATATTAGCTTCAATTAAGCATATCAAGCAACTAAGGAATGCTAAGAGCAAGAGAAATGGTCAGCCTTTAAAACATGTACATTTAAGTAACATCATAAGTATAGAGCAAGTTTACATATGTATTTAGCAATCGCAATGTGTATGTATGTGTGTGTTATGTTTCTACGTATGTAGCAACAATTTTTTAAGAGGCCACGTATTTGAAAGAATAATAACATACATTAGAAATTTTGGAGAGAAAATGGAAGGGGATAAATGTTATAATTCTGGTCTCAAACATCTTAATAAAAATAAATTTTATATCTATATATCTGGGGGAGAATACTTAGTCTATATATCTTAGGTATTTAAATGTCCTTACCTGAAAGGAGCTGCACAAGGTCTAAAAAGAATTTGTCAATCTTACAGCAGAACTCCAAGACTGCATTTCATGGGAGGATTTTGGTCATTATACGTGCAGCTCATGAGCCAGGCTGTAACTAGGTATATACTAAATATATACTAGTTATAGAACTAGGTATATACCTAGTCTAGGTACCTAGATATCTATGGCCTCTGATCCCCTCCTGACTCAGGGCAGCTGCTTGCAGGAACTTTGGGAAATAAAGCTGGAGGGTACAGACCACGCGGGATGGTTCAAGTTGCTGGGACTGCAAAAGGTTCTTGCAGGATGCTCACCATTGAGTAAAGCAAAGGATCAGAGATCTCCCACCACATTTTCCCACGCTGCCTGAGGTGATGAGCCACCATGGCAACTAAAGAGATCTGGTTTTAGTCTTGGACCTGGATTTTTCCTGCGAAGCAAGACAGAAAGGATTTTAGAGTATCAGAATTTCTATGCCAACAGTATAGGTCAAGTAATATATTATTCCCATAAGCCTTTTGGTAAGGTTCTTACTATTGCCTAGAAGGTGGAATCTTATCATTCCAAGTTACATATATCGCTCTGAGAATATGGCTCTACTCTTGAATACTAAATTATAAGCCCACCGAATCTATAGTCTGAAGAAACACACCTCTTGGACATTTGAAATGTGAAGTCAGAAGATGCAGACAGATTTTTCCTCAGCATTGAGAACTCACTGATAGGTTTATTTTGATTCAGATTTGCTTTTTCATTATAATTTATTTGGGGGGAAGAAATAACCCTTGGGAGACCATCAAACGTTAGACATACTAACGAGAGGAAACAGGGCCTTTATTTTTTCCCATTCTTCTAAAACTGTGCATTATAACATTCACTTACATGTAGTCAACCAGTGCGGTTACTACCTGGGAAAGGAAGAAAGGAGATAAGACTAAGTCTGACCCTGTAGGCTCATGTTGGGCTGCGAGGGGAGAAGCTAACAAAATTGTGCATTGAGAACAAATGTGTTTGAGATGTAAGTTGTCATTTCCTTCAACACATCCAACTTAATAGATCACGTTCATTTATACATTTTTAACATCAGCATTTCATTGTGACAGAATGTATATTAACATATTTAATATATATTAAAATGTGCTTTATCAGACATTATGGCAAAGAGCACAGAATGAATCCCTGGAAGAGGAATGGAACAACCCTCCTTGCAAAAAAAAAAAAAAAAAAGAAAAAAAAAGTTGCCTTATTTTATTAGCCCAGGATGCAGAATACCTACTGGTACATCCTATCAGTTTGCCAACCCTGAAGCTAACTTAGTTGACTCACGGGTTCTGAGTAGCTATGCCGTGCAGTACTCTCTCTAACAAGACAGCAGATCTAGGAAGAAAGGTGATAGTTGTACGGAGTTCACGGAGACAGACTGGTACATTTTGGGTACATAATTATAGAATGTGTAGAAGAGAGCATGAGAAGAATTTTCAGACTTCATAGTGCTTTTCATGAGTGCACATGGTTTGGCTGGCCTTTGGCAGGTGTAGCAACCCCTAGCTTGCTGGGGCTGTATTAACGAACACCACAAAGTGATGGCTTAAAGAAGAGGATTCTTTTGACTTCATGTTTTGTACTTTGAAGTCTAAGACAAAGAGAAAGCAAGATGATTCCCTCTCTGTGAAGGGGAAATTGTTCTTCCTTTCCCCAGGGTCTTGGTAATCATTGGTGATGCTTGTCATAGGTCATCCTGAATCTCATCTTTTCATGGTTCATTCTCCCACTCTCACCCCCATGTGCATATGTCCAACTTTCCCCTTTTGATAATGATGCAGTAACCATGTATTCGGCTCCTGTCCATTCCAACTGTTGAAGCAATAAACTCAGGCATGGTAATTAGTTTATAGAAATTTGCTTCTAACCATGGGGGAGGATGAGAAGTCCAAGGTCAAGGCACCATTATATTATGGATCTGGGGAAAATTTGCTCTCTCTTTTCTAGATGGTACTTTTTTGTTATGTTCTCAAATACCTGAGATGACAAGGATGCTCCTCCAAACCTCTTCTGTTGTGAGGACTGTGATCCCCTCAGAAAAATGGAGCCCTCATCATCAACTACTGCCTGAAGGCCTTAGCTTTTTAATAATCTCTGCTAGAAATTGGATCTCAGCATAAGAATTTTAACTTGGACAGATATCAGTATTCCAGTCAGAGTATGGCTTATTGAAATAATGCCTTTCTACAGGCATCAGGGCCAAGTGCCCCAGTGTCTTCTAGCGACACAATTCAATCCATAGTAGGCTTTGCATGGGTTCAAAGATAATTGTGGATGTTGACATTTTATTGTAAAGTAGTTAATCTTTTCAAAATATTTTTAAAAGGCACTTTTCTACAGATAAGTGCCAACAGTAACAGAATGGAACCTATAAATAGAAAATGTTGGGGGATGGTAGGAAACTTCCAGAAGAAAATAATTGGGTTGACTATGGAGCTTTGCTGTACCTGATGGATGTCCAAGTCTCTCTGTACTTGGCTAGGCATATTTAACCTCCTAACTATTGTGGACAGGCTTATTATATACATTCTGAAGGACCACCACCCAGTGTTCAGTATGAACTCAGTGAGGACCTCTTTCACTTGCCGTCAGGATCTCTTTTATCTTTAAATGACTTTTAGTGTACATATTAGACTATTTAATTTCATTCAATTTTTTTTGTTTTTTAAGGAGGTTTTTTTTTTTTTAATCTTGGTAACCTAATTCATCAGTGCATTCAAATGTTGACTTTACAAAGTATTTACCCCTTGACTATAAGGAATGAGCTTTCAAAAGCTGGTGTATAATTTCCATACATTATGCCTGGGAGAAAAAAGAATAATTCCATTAATTTTTAGTCATCAAGTTAAAACATGCCAATCTCAGCTTCCAAACATTCAAAATAATCATTTTATTCTCTTTACTGATTAAGATACATTTACAACTCCCTTTAAGCTTTTTTACATTATTAATAAATTTATTTATTTTCATCCTGGTCATCACCCCATCCCTCCTAACTTTCCAGTCCCACCCTGCCTCCCTCTCCTCCATTCTCCTATTCCTCAGAGAAAGGTAGGCCCCCATTCCCATCCCCCCCAGCTCATCAAGTCCTATCAGGACTGAGCAGGTCCTCTTCTCCTGTAGCATGGCAAGTATTTTAATCTCTCCCTAACATTTGTTGATGTTTAGGAACAAAATTCAGAAGGCCTCTTTTATACAAGAGTAATTAATGCTGTACTAGATCTACTCCCATTTAATCTCATTAAAATGAGGACAAAAAGTCAGAGCCTAACAGTTAAGGAGAGCCTGGCCTACACAGACTAGAAGGATGACTTGATGGATTGAAGCAAGTGTTGGAATTAGGCAATGAGGAATGCTGCTCCTGTCATAGTGTGGCGTCATCAGGAAATATTATTGTGTTATGATTTTGCTTCTGTATAAGGAAGCCTGGTGTTATTGTTAGGCTGACTTTTAGAATAACAGTCAAGTATTCATTGTAATTCAGTGGCCACATAGGGTTTGATATGCATGTGTTGAGAATACAGTTGCCCAGCTAGGGATACCATGGCTCCTGTATATGATTATAGCAGTATGTGTGCATGAGTGAGTGAGTGAGTGTGTGTGTGTGTGTGTGTGTGTGTGTGTGTGTGTGTGTGTGTGAATGTGTGTGTGTCTACATGTAGGAATGTGCTTGAGAGATCCACTCATTTCTCTGGTATTCCTTGTTTGTGTTATTTTCTTTCAATAGGGCAATCACACCAACACAACACACTTGCTGTTAGCAGGACCACATCCCTAAAGCATTTACATCTGACAGTTTGGTACCTTCTCTCTTAGTCCATTTACCCATGTTTAAATGTATACTCAACATCTCTACTTCAGTGTTTCACATACTCTTTAAATTGGTAACTTCTGAATTAAGTTTCTCTTCTCATCCTACTCTGAGCATCCCCTGTGTTTTAATAGAACATTGACTTCTCATCCCTTAAGTACTTGACTAACGTTCTCCTCTATTGGCTGCACACTCTCTCCTGCTGATACTTGGTGCTGTGCAAACACCCATCACAGCTCACCTGAGCTCAGGCAATGGACTCCCATCTGGATTCTGCACCAACCTCACACCAATCTACTTCATGTTTATAACCATATTATAAAGAAAAAATATGAAATTAGTCTCCTTGCACTCTCCCCAAATACTTCAGTCACTTCCTGTGACTACAATAACACAAGCACTGGGTGTTATATCCCTGCTGCCTCTGAGCTGCTCTGCTCACTACAGATTTATCTCAGGATTCTTGTATGAGTGGTTGTCTGTACCAAAACGATACCTGCCATTCCATTACTTCTGTCTAAAACCGATTTCCCATTTACACTTCTCCTCTGTGGTGCTGAGCTCTCTGAGAAGATGAAGTTCCCTATTATGCACCTCTGCAGCATTATATAGCCCCGTAGAGCAAGCAGTCCATATTTCTTTTTATGTTGGCTTAGATGTGGACTAAGCCTGCTTCAGTGGATTATGAAGGCCAGGATGAGGAGTCCTATCTATTTTGTCCTTCCCTTTCATCCTTAACACCAAACATCATGGAGATCGTTCATGTTAGTAGGAACAACCTTTTTGTCATGTTTTATTTTAATGGGTACCATCATCCTTCATATAAAAATTATTATTGGTAGTGGCAGGAAGGGGTCAGCTGTCTTCTGCAATTCACACTTGTGCTACTGTAGTCATCTTACTGCAATCTAGGAAGATACGATGCTTTGGAATTACGTGCTTCTAAGATCAGCTGGGACCCATAATGAACTCACAAGTGTGAGGTAGAAAGGATGAATAATTTTAACATGGCAATATGCTCCCAACAAGGTTCTATGACATATTTCACATTCCTTCCCTTTGAGCACGTTCAAATTTAAAATGTTCACCCGAGTCTATTAGACCCTGTAATAGCCCCCTCTCTATTTGCTGGGAAGACACAATAACCTAAAATTTTCTCTTAGGTTTACTTTGCATTTTCCAATATTCTAGCATAAACCAGCAATTAAAATGTAAGAAGAATGAATGAATGCTTGTGAAGCACTGGTTTGAGCTACATTTTCACAGGACAAGGAACTCGAAAGTATGCTTTCAAATTTAAAGAGAATCTATGGCAGATGGTCTCAGGAAGAGAAATAAAACAGCCTCTTTCCATGCAGGCTTTGAGACAGGTGCGATGGGTTTGGCACTGCAAGTGGCATTACTGGGAGAGAAAAATCACATGACAGGGGCTCATTTCACCTGATCCTGGAACCATTTAAGGGCATTTTGGGAGGACCTCTGAAAATCCTGACGTGAGGAATTCTGTATCCTTTAGCCAACCCACAACCTGAATTCTGGCTATCATTGCCATCAACTCCAAACACAGGCAGCCCCCCAAAATAAGACTAGCAACAATTCAATGTAGTTGTGGGGTGTGATGGGATCAGTATCTAAAGATGAATTTTCTATCAGTCATCATACTGTGATGATCTCTGAGGCCTGGGGTCAAGTAATTTTATCATGTTCTCTGTGGAACTGCATTCTGTAAAGAGTACTTTTGGGAATACAGAGTTGCAGTGAGGAGGTCAGGTTGATGAGAAACACTCACCACTCCCCCCCACCCCTGCACTGGAAGTATCAACTGAAGAGTGGGTCCTTCCAGTGGTAGAGGTTCAGCTCAGGACAGACAGTACCAATGTTCAGAGCTTTGGGAATGTTACTGTGAAGAGCAGCGGTGCTGAACCTAAGTGTATGTTAAAGTGAGAGCTGATACAGCCACTTACCACATAAACTATTTGGCTTGAGACAGAAATGCACGTTCATTTACTCAGTCCGTCAGCTGAGAAGAACTGGTAAAGGAACTAGGCAAACAGTAGTGAGCCAATGAACGAACATCAAAATTTGGTGTCTTGAGCGAATGGGGCTTACTGCCATAGTGTGACATGGTTGAGATAGTTATATTCAATTTAGAGCAACAGGAAAGAAACCATGAAAAGACAGAAAAAATATAGCACAGAGAGAGGGGAGACAAGGGACAGGGAGGGTGGGACAGGGAGAGTGAGAGAGACAGAGACATGGAGAGCATTGACTTCAAGATTCTACAGAACAAAATAGCAGATATCCTAGGGGAAAATGGCTGTTGTCATATCAAGCACTTCTTTTTCTATTCCAGGTTTGTGACATTATTGTTAGTCTAAATGAGAGCCATTAAGATGCTTAATAATTATATATATATATATAAATATAATTATTGTTAGTCTAAATGGGAGCCATTAAGATGCTTAATAATTATATATATATATATATATAATTATTCTTAGTCTAAATGGGAGCCATTAAGATGCTTAATAATGATATATATATATATATCCACCTGTGTGCATATAAATATACATGTATATGTATAATGTTATATAATATAGATTCATATTGCTTGCCTTGTGGGGAGCGGTTTATGGAGGTATTACAATAAAAGGAACTCAAAAGAGGCTTGGTTTCATTTTCTACTCTGAAAATTCTTTATAGTATTAATATATTTCTTATTTTAATTTGTCTCCTAGAATTAATATTTTTATAGGTATAACTGAGTTTAAATGAACCTTGCCTAAAAGGTTTAATATGATGCAACATGAAATAGTTACCTACCAATGACATGATTATTGAGATCAAAACAATGAACACTGAAATTAAGATACTGAATGTATCTGTAAGTTAAAAAGATTCTAATGTTTCTGTGTACATTTTCAGCCTTTTCTTCTCCAGACAGTAGATATCCATTCCATCCATCAACAATTGCAGTTTCAATGAACACTGAAATTAAGATACTAAATGCATCTATAAGTTAAAAAAAAATCTAATGTTTCTGTGTAAGTTTTCAGCCTTTCCCTTTCCAGACAGTAGATATCCATCCCATCCGTCGACAACTTGCAGTTTCCACAGTTTTGTATGATTGGATATGGAGAGTGTGGATCTCTGTCTGATATCTCACTTTGAGTAATTATTTTGAAACTCATCTAATTTGTTGATTACTTAACTAATTAGTTTCTCTTTAGTGGTGAGTAATGTTACATTGTAGAGATATACCACAAGTTTTCCAATGATATGTTTTTGGGCATTTGGTCAATTTTTATTGTGGATTACAAATAAAGGTGCTTTGTGGGCTTCCAAAGTAAAATTACCTTTTCATTAAAGCTGGTTAAGTGCCTAGGAATGGAATGACTCCGTCATAAAGTAGGTAAATTCTTATCTCTCTACGAAACTGTTTTTAAAGTGATATGACATTAAAATATATGAATGTGTCAGAGAGGTCATTGCTCTATATCTTTGCCTAGCATACTAAGGATTGACTTTTAGCTATATTATTAGAAGCCCAGCCGACATCATGATAGTTTATTTGAAATTCCATTATGGCTTGTGGGTTCGTCTTAATCATTCCAAGTTCTTCCGAGAAGTTATTGTCATAATAGAGTTTATTCAGAACTGCCATCTCAAAATGTGGTTGCTTTTTTTTGTTGTTGTTGTTTTTGAAATTGTAATTTATTATAATTTTTCAGATTACATCCCAGTTGTCATCCCCTTGCTTTGTATCTCCCCATTCCCACCCCTCCCTCTTCTGCCCTATTCCCCTTCCCTAGACCTCCAACAGAAGGGGCCACCTTCCTCCATCATATCTGCACAGCCTATCAGGTCTCTTATGGATATCCTTCTTCCCTTTCCTCTGTGTGCCCACAGGGCATCCCCACCAAGGGGAAGTGATCAAATCGGGAGCACCAGAGTTCATGTCAGAGGCTCTCCCCACAATGGTGGAGAAAGAGCTGTCCATTGGCTACATCTGAACAGAGAGGGTCTAGACTTACTGCATGCATTGTCCTCGGTTGGTGCAACAGTTTGTGCAGGCCATCTGGGTCCAGATCCACAGGCCTTGATCTTCTTATGGTGCTTTTAAGACTATGGGTCCTTCCATTCCCCCTGTTTTTCCATACCACTCTCACCTGGAGTCCAGGAGCTAGTCTCAGCATCTATCCAGATCCCCTGCTGGGTGGAATCTCTCAGAGGACATCTATGTTGGGCTAAAATCCACTTATAAGTGTGTATGTACCATGTGTGCCTTGCTAGGTCTGGGTTACCTCACTCTATTTTATTAAGTCATGAGAGTATCTTATATTTCATGTTCAGGTCTCATGTTGGGTGCTTATTTTCCCATTATTTTCCAAGCCTGTGCTTTTGCTCCTCATTTTCATAATGGCATCTTTGAAGAAAAAACACTCTAGTGTGGCTTAGTCTATAATATTGGTTTGTAAACAGTTTTGAATTTGTATCTTTTATGTTTTAACTTTTCCAACCCATAGTGTTATGATTTTTTATCAAATGGTTTCTTCTAATGTCATAGATTGAAATTTTTGTTTTATATCTATTATTTAAAGTTTTTCATGGCTACATCTTTTTGACATTTATTTCTGTGTAAAACATAAAATTGTGGAACATAGTCAATTTAAAACACTGCCCCACTATTCTAAAATGCTGTCTTGATTTTGTCACTATGAAAATATTTTCATACTTTTGTAGGGATTGGACACATACTTCTGGACTCCCTTATATGCTCTACTTTTCTTTCTCCAGAATCAAGCATTTGTCTAACTAGTATAGCTTGTCTTATGATAACACCTGACTTTGTTCACCTGACTTCAGAAAGAATGTCGTATTCACCCTTCATGTTTTATATTTACATCGAAAATGTAAAAATCAGCTCTACAGTTTCTATAACAACAATAAAATGTCTCCAAGGAGTTTAGAGTTTGAGACACTATCTCATTGTAAAGCCCATGCTAGCCTCAAAATCATGTCCTTTTCTCAGCCTCAAGAATGCTGGGAATATAGGTATGTGTTACCAAACTCAGCCATTTCCTTAGCACTGTACTATCCCACACTGGGAAGAAGCCTAATCTATATATGATTCCTCTTATGGAATCCTCTTATTCCACATATGTTTGTGTGTCTATCCTTTCAATACTCTGAGTCAGTCTTCAAACTTTTCAACAGAGCTTTCATAGGTTTTGTGAAATTTATCTCTCTCTGTCTCTGTCTCTGTCTCTGTCTCTGTCTCTGTCTCTGTCTCTGTCTCTGTCTCTGTCTCTCTCTCTCTCTCTCTCTCTCTCTCTCTCTCTCTCTCTCTCTCTCTCTCTCTCTCTCTGTGTGTGTGTGTGTGTGTGTGTGTGTGTGTGTGTTTTAAGTGTTTTCTGCTGCCATGATATCCTTTCATATTCAGATACTTCATTTCTATTAAGTACGTATACAAGCAAAGTTGTTTTCCCTCCATCCTTGTGTACTACAAGCATACTGTCATCGCCTACCAGCTTCCCTAGCACCTTTGTAGTTGCCAACAGCTTGCCTGCATGGATGACCACAAAGTCTGAATAGACACACTTTCATCCACTGATCCAGTTGCAATGGCTTTGCTTCTGTTTTTCTCTTGGCACACTGACCAATACAACACATGAGAATGAATACGCTAGCTTGGGGTGTTTCTTTAGGATACTGGAATTGCTTCTCTACACAGGCTTCTTTTTTCTTAGAACTTGTGAGATATCTGAGAGTAAGATAAATGTCAGTGCGTCAGACGTTTGAGTATCTTTGAAGAAGATAGGTGAACCTGGATATGAGAGCTGGTAATTGATGGCATTGTTAGGACTTGATGCCCACCTAAGAAATCTGATTTTCAGCCTTCATCTCTTATAAATATCTGCCCAATAGCATATGCTCCTAGGCATGCTACAAAATGCTCAAGGTGGTGTTGTAAAGGTTGCCAGTGTCTTAAATTTACATGTGGATGTGCTGCCAAATGGATGAATGGAAACGTACCTGGAACAGTTGAAGATAGTATATGCAATTGAGTCAATTATTGCAATCACATCCCATGAGGTTTATGCTGTTTAAAGAGAGAAATGAAAACAAGAGATGGTAATTTGCTAAGAGAAAGTTCTAGATCAATGGATATAAAGCTCATGATAAGAAGAATTGTTATAGTAAGCACATTTTTAAAAAGGAGTTGAGGGTGAATCGTGGTAATTGAAAATCTAGTGTTTACTTTTGAATTGGTATGCTTTGTTATGCCAAGAGAAAAGGTACCACATTGGTATAGAGGCTGGTGTCTACTGTGACAGAACTTGGGTACTGAGATGTCTATAGGGTGGTGAACATGATTTTTATATAAATCTTTTTCATGAGTGATGTCAATATTAGAGTAGTAAAAAGATGAATAAGGTACAGATCTACAAGGACCAAACCAGAATCAGACAACACAAAGATGTGGGCATCATAATATATAAACTCAGAGTTGTTGCTGTCACCAGAAAGTGCAGAGGAATCTTCTATCTATCTCATTAATTATAGCCCCACCACAGTCTCCAAAACAAATGGTCCTACAAGGCTCAGAAGTCATATAACTCCTTTATAGTATTTACCAAGTTGTTATAGGTATGAGAGAGAGAGAGAGAGAGAGAGAGAGAGAGAGAGAGAGAAAGAGAGAGAGAGAGAGAGAGAGAGAGAGAGAGAGAGAGAGAGAAGACATATGTGTCAGATCACATATCAAGAGGAAAAAAATGAAAGTAGCAGCCAGTTACTGTAAAGATCTCTACAAAGAAACTGAATCTTAGTATCTTACTCCTGTTTTTCTCCTATTCACAACAGGAACAACACCACAAATGTTGGCTTTGAAAGACTCCTATCAGCTCAGAAGCACAGAGATGGAGATTGCAGCCTTCGTGCCCCACTAGCATGCATTCTAATTGTGTTTTTCAAATTCGCAGAGAGTGAAGACGTTTACCAGAGGCAGGTGCTGTCAATTTCTTGTATCATCTTTGGAATTGTCGTCGTGGGCATGTTCTGTGCAGCGTTCTACTTCAAAAGCAAGTAAGACCCTTTCTCTGGTGATTAAAGGTTCCTTGTGAAAGGAAGCTCTCTTTCTTTTTAGTCTCAATTTCAGCTGCAAGCTGAGGGATCCTTTGCACATGGGTCCAGCAGTGATTTGCAGAACATTAGAGCCTTCTATGGACTACAGTGAATATATGCAGTCATGTGTGGAGGGAATCCTCAGATACACATTGTAGGAAGGTCTCAGATTCACACAGTGACTGTCTGTACAACTTGCTCACCTGTCTGCATTAAAGGCTCAGTGGCTGTCCTGAAAGAACTAACTCTTCTCAGTGTGAACTGAGGTGGGGGTGGGGAGCCTCGGCTGTGAACCTAAATGCTATCACTATTGTAAATAGCAAAAGACTTTATCAGGGGGAAAAAAAAAGAACTACAAAAAAGTATCAGTTTGCTTTCAAACAATTTTTGCCTTGTAGTCATAAAATGTAACCGACATTTAATGAAAGAACACCAAAAGAAAAAAGAAAAAAAAATTGATTCACAGTTTTGGGATATAGGACTTGAATATGCTATGAATTTCATTTGCCAAAAACTATCTTCAAATGAAGGGACTTATGATGATTCATAACATAGAATTAAGAGTATTTTATATACATGCATATGTGTTTATAACTCTGCTCTTTTATAAATAAATATGGGTGGAATTATTTCTGGAAGTGATGTCATTTGCACTTAAAATAGCAAGGGCAGAACAAAGTGTTAATCCATTGAATTCTTGAGCCTCAAGACGTTTCTCCAGTTTCATTCCTGTGGCCTATCTGTAATCATAGCCAATGTATAATTGCTTTTTGTGTTAGACCTCTGGTTTTCTATCCATTTTCTCCTCTTAAAACAGACCACTTTCCAGATACAGTCTATAACATCTGTCTGAAGGTCACATATGTCAATTTTTAAATGAAGCTACATTTATGACTTTAAATAAAAACATTGGGTCATGACTATATGATTAATATCTATTATTTCAACAGACTTTTAAAAATGATTTTAGAATTTCAGAACCACTATAGTAAGAAGAAAGAAAATCCCCATGCACTCTAGAACTAGCACTCTAGAATTAGAGTCTTCTATTAACATGGTATTCTAGTCAAAATAATGCCCAATAATCTTACTGCATAACTAAACTCCATACATTTTGCCTTCCTTAGTTTTTTACATGATGACCCCCAACCCCACTTTTTTTTTAACTCTGGCTTTTATACAGGATGCCACATGACATTTCCTGCCACATCTCTGTGACTATTGTCTGTTACAGTGGTAATTTCCAAACATGTGCCAGGCACGCTGGGTTTTGTAGTGACTACACTCTGGCTCTTCAACATTCCAAGTTGTGTTTTTACTACCTTTTTCAAGTAATGTGGCAGTCAGTTTCTGCTTCCCTAACAAAGAGGCTGCAATACTGAACTTTCAAGACTTTATTTGGGCTCCGTTTGGTTCATTTTATTCTAAGAGTGATTGCGCCCATTACTTCGTGTAGCAGGTGGTGTCAGCACATCATGGTGGCAGGTGTAGAGCAGGGGAGGGCCTTTTGCCACTTAACAGAATGTAAAAATATAAAAGAGGAAGGGGTGTGTCTCACCATCACTTTCAAGGGAATATCTTCAATCACCATAAGACCTTGTAATAGGTCCACATTTTAAAGCCTCCACCCATCTCTCTGAGTGCCAAGTTGGACTAAAACAACACATAAGCCTTTAGAGATCATGTACTAAATTATACAGATATTTTTTTCTAAAATATTAAGCTATGAAAGGAACAAAGTAGAAAAACACAATTATGGTGCTATGACTCCCAGGAGTTTTAATTTAAGTATATGCTGTAAACCGCAGTACCAAATTTGATTATATAGTCTTCCAGCTGAATGGCATATCTGCCCATTGCGAGTTAGGAGTTTCCTCACTCTGACGGAGCCCCAGTTTGGCCACGTGAGAGCACTGGTTAGGATATTATACTAAGCACAGATGCACTTCAATCTCCAAGTTGCCCTCGATTCATGTTACTAGGAATATTTCCTTCCTGCTTTCTTTTTGGCAAAATATGAACTTAAAAATACCTTATGGAATTAGGATAAGGACCAAGTTAGATGATGCTGTGAAAGGCTTGCTTACTATTTACATGAGAAACACTCCAGGGTGGCTTGACTTTTTACTACTGATGGTTTTCCACTCTGAAACTTGGAGACTGGATAAGAGGCTCACTAGAGCCCACAAAGGGTTGACATTATGAGTGCCTATTTTCAACAGCTGTGTACTGGAAAGAAATTGGGTGTTTATATTATATTTATAGATCAGTTAGTAAATTGGTACAAAGATAAAACTAATCACTTATTTCTAGAGTACAGCTTGCAGGTGTAACACATTTAAGCAAAAGATTGATTAAAGCCATCTTAACAATGAAATCAAGCAAGTACAGGATGTCTGGCATCAGGGCTTTCAGAGCTTCTTCCTGGTCAGCTGGGGAGCTCCGAAACCATCATCTATTGCTGAGGCACAATGAAAAGCCTGAGTGTTTCATGGAAACATTGCTAAAGTCCAGACTCTTCATAGGAGACTTAGAGGACCAAAGCTGATAGAGAAGCGCACACTGGGATGCTTTCCCTCATCTTGCCTTAGCTGAGGAGATACTGGCAACGTATGGGAGCTGGGAGAAGAAGAGACAGCTTTCTTCAGGAATGTAGGTCTGGAGAAGCTACCCAGTCCTCAGCAGATGGTCCTACGCTCATGCACCTACAGGAAGGCGCTAAGTTGACTTGGCTTTAGAGAAAAAAACACATGAAGTTGAAAGAAGGGGAAATGGTGGGAGATGGTAGAGGAGCAATCTACAAGAGGAACAGGGGTCGATTTGACCGAAACATATTGTACAAATGTATGAATATTAAATAATGTAAAAATAAGCTGGAGGATAGAAGAAAAGATAAAAAGTAAATGAGTTTCTATAAAAAATAGAAATAATGAAAATCGAAGGCCTCTCCAACTGAATCGTATTACTGATCAGAAGTCTGAAGCGAATTGCCTTTGTGTTCCAGAGTCTGAGGTGAATATTCTAAATCATGTGCTAACACTTTGCTACCAAAACTGAAGTTTGCTGTTGTAAAACCTGCTGTTTCTTTTATGGATTCATGGATTCCTATGTCCTTTTTCCTAACATTAGACATAGAAGAATGGGCTTGATCTTAATTTTTATGCATAAAATGTGGATTATATGTATGCATATATAAACTCAGCTTTTGAAATTGCAGTTCTAACAGGATCTTGAGGCATGTTTCATTGCTCTCCAAATGACTTCACTGGAGCATCCATTTTGTGTACTAAGGTATAACCTCTGGCTAGAAAGAGCTGAGTCTTAGCCAAAAGTTCCCTGCTCGCAGTCATTTATATTTTATTTCCCATAGCCACTCAGATATTGCTGCTATAATCTTTTCTTCCTGTCTTTGTTACACTTGGCACCACATGCCGTCCGCAATGGTATCTCACCAACTGTTACTGCTCTAGTTGGCAGCACAAATCTCAGAGAGTGGAGCCTAAAAATGAGGAGGACTAGACCCTCATGCAATAGCCAACAATTTATATTCTAAGGGTGTTCTGAGGGTTAAGCAAGTTCAAATGAGTAAAGATCACATAAGTGTAGGCTGTATATCGTCGAAAGGACAACCAGTTCTTGAAAGCATCATCTGAATAGTTATAGCAGATGATGGGTAATTTGAAGTAAACCTACTTCTATTTACTACACCTGGAAGGAATGTGGCAACACATTTTCAGAGCAACCCATGCTATGGAGGAACAGAGGTCACAAAAGTTCCACACTGTTTTCCAAGTCTTTTTTTTTTTTTTTCACAAGCTCTTAGAGTTCTCCTCACATAATTTCAATTCATGGAACATGTTCTGACAAGCAACCTCACATATAATATAGACGTATGGTTGAAACAAATAATTGAGGTGAGTAACATGAGGTAGCAGACGTAAAGACATCTTACAGTCGGAGAATGTTCTGGTGGGGAGAGCCGAATCCTCTAGCAATGCCGAAAGATAGACTCAAAGAATTTCTCATCATTCCCAATGAGGCCTCGGGTCCCCATTTACAGATAATATGGTGATTTATTCAAGCCTTTACTTGCTTTAGTTGGGAATTGAGTTCTTAAAGGAGTGTCTTCTTACTTTTATCCTACACAGCAAAGAAGGATGAGGTTGCCTTGGGCAAACCTCAGTTAACTGAAAATCAATCACACGGCCCAACTCTAAAATCCGAATCACGGATAGCAGAGGAAATGTTTATAGGCAGAATCAGAGATGAGTTATCAAAAACTGGGAAAATAGTGGGAAACCTGGGAATATGAATTGCCAGTAGAATGTATACATTGTTGAGAGAACCTGGTTCTTCTCGTGGGCTGTGGTTTGTGTAAAGGATTCTTGGCTCTCATCGATGTCGTGATGCACTGCTGTTATCTTCTTCATCAGTGGAGGTCTTTATCCCCGTGTTGCCAGGACACGATGCTGAAAAATCTCAAGCAGCCTGCTCTGAGATAACTCACCTCCAGTAGGAGACTAGTGTGACTCTCTGAAGAGTGGACCAAAGGTCTGGGTTCAGCATAAGCCAGATCTGGAATTCCTAGTCAGGCTTGCTGACATCCTCACTGAACTCCGTTCTAGTTTCCCCCATTCCACAATCCAATTTCTTCACTTTCAAACATGGTGACACCACACACACCCAGTAAAAGTCCTGAATGCCAACCCTTTGCCAAGATCAGCTTCCTCAGACACTCAGCATGTGACACTAGAAATGGCATGTGTCAACTGCATTGTGGCATCTACAGTTCCACTACACACACATATACCATTTTAAAGCACTGGGCCAGAGGTACCTGCCACTCAGTAGTCTGGTCAATCAGGGTCCTGATCTTATTGAGCTGGTAGCACTCCAGGCTGCTTGTACAGACCTTGTACACAGAGATTGCTCTCAAGGGTGGAAAAGAAAGCAGTCAGATATTGGTCATTTCTTCATTCCCTTTTGCCAAGGAGAGAAGGGAAACCACAGGACAAACAAAGACATGAAAATAATCTTTGTACTTATGAAAGATGAAGACCAGGAAAGAGTGGGCTAGCAAAGGGCCAAATGTAAGGCCATTTATTCAGAAATATTACTTAGTCAGGACTTGCATGAAAAAGGTGTAGAAGAGGAATTATAAAAGGATTCAAGAAATACATTCAGATGATTTTGTGAATAATATTTCTTTACAAGCTTATTTGTATAGTCTCTGAATTATGAGATTACAGAAAAGACAGTGTTTGCACTGAGTGTTTGCTTTGTGCTAAACCTCCTTTTACTGCTTTGTGATGGTTCACATGGCTACCCACTCCCCGATCTCCTGTTTGTGACTGCTCTTTGCTCCATAAATGTTTATGAGATAAATTCATTCCTATCAACAAGCCAGGAATTTGTTAAGAAGTAAGGAGACTATTTTAACTAGATTAAAGCAATTGAGAGGGTTAGACCTAGAATTACTCTCAAAAAAAAATTGAAGAGATAAAAGAAATACTTAAGCTGCCAACCACTTCATACTGGGGTTTAAATTCAGAGATGCTCATTACCTTTAAATCCTTTAGAAAGTACTGGTGTTGTGTGAGAGAGGCAATTAATACAATCTTTTATCTTTTTTAAATTTTAATTTATTATAATTTATTCAGATTGCATACTGACAGTTATCCTCTCCCTTGTATCTTCCCATTCACACCCATTCTCCCTCTTCTGCCCTAACACCCTCCCCTAGACCTCCCTAGACAGAAGGGGACCCCCCCCCAATATGGCCACAACATATCAGGTCTCATCTGGATAGCCTGCTTCTCCTTCTGCTGTGTGCCACCTGGCCTCACCACCAAGGGAAAGTGATCAAATCATTAGAGCAATGGTGTCCTTGTTCTGTAGTATTTTTTTTCCACAGCACTGAGCATGCTGGGTAACAGAAAGGAAAAGAGAGGAACATTTTGCCTATAGCTGCTATGATATCCATTGGAGATAGCTTTTATGAATGCAACTTACAGAAAAGAAAATAGGCTCGGGGAAGTTTAGATAACTAACTATAAATGAAGTAAAACTGGTGGATGGCAGATTCAGGTCTCAAGTGTCAGCCTCTTTCACAGCAGGGCCCACGCTCTGGGTGCTGCTTGCCTGAGAAGTGTGCCTTATGAGAGGCACTTTACCATTGGGTCTCTCCTTGCTTGAGAACCGGAGAAGCAAACTTTAGAGAATGACCCTGCAGTTATGCTGATGAGTCTAGGGATGACAGATAATTACTGTGAAACCCTGGAAAAGGGAAACTAAACACACAGTGGTTTTGGTCCACCTGTATGGTAGAGATACTGAATGGTATAAACCTATGCATGCAAGAACAACTTCCTGGGGAGTTCAAAATCCTAGAGCAATCTCACCTGTCCCAATTAGAAGCTGAGAGACAATTATGCAAGTGGCTTGACAGCTCTGAATAGTGACTCTGAGTAAAGCACATAGCGAGACTGAGTGGGTTGAAACCCTTCCAACGTAATGTCCTTTAGCAGATGACTTCATCTCTTGGTGCCTTGGCATTCTCATCTATTAAATGGGTATGGTCTATTACCTCCTCACAAAGATGTGTTGTGGAAATAAATAAAACAATGAGCGTAATGGACTTTAAAAGCAATGCTTTACAAAGTGCTGTGTAAGCACTCGTTCACTAATGGTCAGCTTGGTTAGAGAACGGATATGCAGCTCAGTGGGAGAGGGTTTGTCTAGCCTGCATGAGATTCAGGATTTGACCTTCAGCACCATTATCAAAAAAAAAAAAAGTTAACAATTTCATTATTTGGGCTCTTGGTAACAAAAGTAAAGCTCTCCAAACAGACTAAAAAAAATAATTAAATATACACATTAATATATACATAAGCTATACATATGAAACTATATAAATATTAGCATATCTTTTCCAATATGATAGCCAAGCCCTAGTTTCAGATTTTTACCTTTGAGTCCTTCTGTATAAAACCTCCTCTCTAACTGTTGTACATGAACACTTTATGTTAGGGACTGCTTGTACCCATGGCACACAGGGCCAGAACAACACCTTCTGTTCATGTCTCTCTTTATAGTGCAATTGACTGTTAACCCCTCTATGATAATGAGCAATGTCAAACTGTCTCTATTCAGAAGTATTTCTTGGTATGGTTGAAAGGGATTAAGGGCTGGCTCTGTGGCTAAGTTCATATCTAGCTTTAACAAATAGGGATATTGTAACTAATATCGATACTGTAAAAGATTTTGAAAAAATAATATATTTATGCAAATATTTATCAACATATTCATTTCCGTAGGAAACAAGCTAAGCAAATCCAAGAGCAGCTGAAAGAGTCACAGAATGGGAAAAACTACAGCCTCAAGTCATCCAGTACAATGACAAAGTCGGAGAGCTTGATGAAGAGCCATGTCCAACTGCAAAGTGTAAGCTAAATGTCTACGCATTCCATTTGTTGCCTACCTCAGAATTTTTAGGTCACTGGGTGTCTTAGTTAATGTTTTAGTGCTTTAAAGAGACACCATGACCAAAGCAACTATTATAATGAAAAGCGTTTAATTGAAGCTGGCTTAGAGTTTCAGAGGTTTAATCCATTATCATCATGGTGGGAAGCACGGCAGTGTGCAGCAGACATGGTACTGAGAGTTCTATGTCTGGATCAGCAAGAAGTGGATGCCACCCCAGGTGTGACTTTGAATGTCTGAGACCTCACAGCCTGCCCAAGTGACACGTTTCCTCCAACAACAACACTAGTACCCCAACAAGGCCACCACTTCCCAATCATGCCCCTCTTTATGGGCCTATGGGAGCCATTTTTACCAAAACCATTACAGAGGTGATAGGAAACCTGTGAGCAGAGCTGTATAGTTGCTCAGCATTGTAGCAATTTTTGCTTAAATCATCTTGCAGTTGTGTGTGTGTGTGTGTGTGTGTGTGTGTGTGTGTGTGTGCGCGCGCGCGCGCGCGCGCGTGTGTGTAGTTAACAACTGTTCTTGGACAGTAATAAGAGTTTTGTTTTGTTTTTTTTTTTCCATAAACCACTTAGGGCCTTTACTTTATACCGTATAAATGGCAGGGATACAATGTCATAACTTCTGGAGGCTGATTCACGCCCCACTCAGATTGTAAAAGAACAAGAAAAGTTAGACTTAAAGGAGAATTGAGAAATGTAATCACAAAGTCATTTCTTCTAATACCAGGACTTATACTCATGTGGATCATAAATCTGGAAGCCAAAGACACACTCTGCCTGCTTCATTCTTTGGGAAGTACTTTTAGCTGTTTCTGAGATACATTGCAAAATAGTGATTTAGAGAAAATGGGACGCTATCTAATACATGCCGAGATATGCCTTGTAGGGTTAATTCTTTGCCCCCACATGAGATTGTGCTTCCAGATTCTGAGGCATGAAATGAAAGAACAAAGGCCATGGTAAAACCCGGGTGTTTGAGGATAATAGGCAATCACCCAGGACGCATGCATGCCCTTCCAAATGCTTAAATTGCTGAGAATTTGCACATCATTTGTGATTCTAAGAAATCATTACCCAAAAGTTGCCATTATGATGAGTGTAACAGATGTACTTAGCTGATTTAATGTGAAATTCATAAATCTGAATTGCTTCCCAGCAAAGTTTCCTGAAACTTTTATTCATGGCAATGTGCAGGATTGTTCTTTTGAGAAACAGAATGCCTTTGCTAATGATTCCTAATGAGTGTAATCCCAGCAACTTCAACAACCACCATGATGAGGGTTTCAGTTCCTTAGCAACTGGCCCTATGAAAGATAAACAAAGCCAGACACCTGTGGAAGCAGCAGGGATGGCTTGCTCTGAGCAATGTAACAGGTAATAGGAAAAGGTGTCCATCCTGAACTGTACTTAACTTCAATAGGTTCACCAATGGCCAGACCTTGTGAAAAGATGAGAGTAGTAAACCAGGGCAGAGCAAGGGCTTAATCAGAGACAGGGAAGTAAGAGTACAAAGGGTTGGACAGTGTAAATGCAATCAGGCTGCTGTGTCTGCTGGCTGGCCAAGATTGGGGTCAGAAATCTACCTTCCCACCGGGCTGGGAGACTGAGCCTCTACCCTTTCTGATGAATGCATTAAAAAAAAAAAAGGCCTCCAGGTCCTCATGGAATACACTCATTAGCACAGAAGATCCATATTTGTTATCATGAGCCCTTTCAAGAAAATGCACTGGGAAGGGAAACCAAGGACCTGTCAGGAGGTATAAGCAAGAACAAGCCTGAAAGCCCTTTCAAGTTTCCGGAGTTCTATTCTGATCCCAGGCAGGTATGTTAAGGGGCAAGTGTCACTGGCAGAAAATGGAACTGAATTACTGGAAATTAAGTTAGTATTTGTTCAACTCTTCTACGGTGGAGTGAACAGATAGAGAACAGCACCAATGGTGAGAGGCTGCAGTTTCTGCAACTAGAGGCTAGAGGTAATGGAACAAAGTCAGGTCTGGAAGAAGGACTGTTTTTGATAAGATTGTCACAAACTCATCTGGGATAACTGTGTGGTTGTCCGCAATGCGACCTTAGTTTCTCCATCCAACCACTGTAGTAATTACTCAGTTTTCTCTCTAGTATTACTATAGGAAATATTAAAGGGAAAATTTTATTCATGCTTTCTTTTTCCTATTCCCCTGGATGGAATATTATGATTCAAACTACAATGAAGAAATGAATTACCTATAGTGTTCCTAACATTTGAATGACCTTTGGCACATATGATTTTAAGGTCTCTGCCCCACATCCACCTCTTCCCCCTTTCTTCTGTAGCCTACTAGATATGGAAATTTTTGTGTTGGTGCAGGGCAAAAAGAACCTACTGTATTATTTTCTCTGTGTTTGAGGTGGTGTATGGGTGGCACATTTTTTATTACTATGATTGTTTGCACAACAGAAGGACATGAATTGAAAAATATTTGTTTCATTAATACCTTCTCTCTAATAGGTTCTAAATAGGAGACAGATGAACAAGAGAAAAGTTTGTTTAAAAATGTATCATAAATCTATTTTTAAAGTTTGTTTAAACTTTTAAATTTTAATTTGTTTATTTTACATCCTGAATGTAGTCCCCTCCCTTGTCGTCTCCTGATCCCACCCTCATTCCTTCATCCCCCCTTCCAGTAGTCCTCAGAAAGGGGGAGCCTTCCTCTCCTATCATGTGACCTCAGGCTATCAAATCTCATCTGGACTGCTTGTATCCTCTTCCTCTGTAGCCTGGACCCACAAAGAAACTGTGCTACCTATCTACTACATCTAAGAAGAGGGTCTATGTCTTCACCATGCATGGTCCTTGATTGGTTCATCAGTCTCTGTAGCATCCCACCCCACCCCCACAGATTTGTTGGCTCTATTGGTCTCTTTGTGGAGCTTCTGTCCCCTCCAGGTTCCATTTAAGCCCCAACTGTTCTATAAGACTCCCTGAGCTCCACCCTGAAGTTTAGCTGTGAGTCCCAGCATCTGCTTGGATCCCCTGCTGGGTAGAGTCTTTCAGAGGACCTCTATATTAGGCTCCTGTCCTGTTCCTTCTCTTCAACTGTTTCTGGTGTCTATTCTATATGAGATTTGAGAGACTGCTAGGAGAGTGGGAGTGCACTAACCTATAAGGCTGCTTGACACCTATGATGTCACATACAGAAAAATGACATGGGATCAGAACTTGGAAAAGTCACTAAATGATAACTAAGCAGTCTTCCTAGATGGAGTGCTCTGAAATAAATGAGCAAATGGCATTTTATGAAATATATATATACATATATATATATAATATTTTGTCATTTTATTGCATACATTTTTCTTCTGGCAAGAACTATGAGAAAATACCTATGCCAATGGCACATTATTAAATATAAGAATTTTATAAAAGCAGATTATACTCAGGAAAAGAACTTAATTGTTCTGGAGAAATCTATATTAGGAAAAAAAGTTTTCAGACTATGGACTATGATGGATCCTTGAGAGAGGAGGGGATTTGGAAGAAAAATTACATTTAAAACACATTAAACAAGGTCTTATATATGAAGTGAAGCTAGCTCCCTTTTACAGCCCAGAGAGGAGTATCATTAGGATGGGTAGATGAGACAGAGAGATAAGAGAGGAGTTTCTCTTTGGGGTAAGAAATGTGTTAGGAGAATTATTAAGGTAACTATATGTAGTATGGGAGGCTTTGAAGAGAGATTCTTTGGTTCTTCTAGACCAAAAATGGTGCCTTGGGTTCATTTTCAAATATTCCTAGAAGAAAGACATCTCATAGCCTAAGCATCAACCTTTTTAAGTAAGCCGCACTGTATGCCTGCAGCCAACAGCCACTGATTTCAAGAGAAGTGAACTTTGATTCATTGTAAGAACTCAGAGAACTGTAAGGCTGCACAGCTTCATCAGGTGGCCTCCCATCTCTTTGTAGCAACAACTTCACATAGGGAGAGGCTGCAACGAGGGTGGCAGCACACTGACTTGTAAGGCTGTGAGACTCCTGCCTGTGACATCACATACACAAGATTTACATGGGTTGGGAACTTGGGAAAGTCATTTTCTCAAAGCATGTGTCTTTATAAGGCAGTGGGCTCTCAGCAGAGGGTGGTTTGTCTTTCTTCCTTATTAAGAAAAATATGGAAACACTTTGGCTATTAAGACTTGGAAGAATAGTGGCACCTGAATACAGTAGGCATAGACTGGGGCATCTGAAGACACGAGCACCTCCCATAATGAAAAATTCTCTTTCCCAAAATTTCAGGGTCACTGCAGATTGCTAAAATCTATTCTCTGGTTGCAAATATAACTGGTTATTGGGGATCCATGAACATGCACCTACCTCCATTACTAGCTTTCTCCTGTGAGCATTTGGTCTTTTATCTCTATACCCAAAATAGTGCCAGGGTACTTGAGTCCACCTGCTTGGTTAAGATATTGGACAGCTCTTTGCTTTATCTTGAAACTCATGCTAACTACTCAAGTATTCTTTGCAAGTTGCAATGTTTAAGAAATGAATTATCTGTGTCTGGCATCCCTTTTGTTCATTAAGTATTCACAGAAAATATTTCACTCTATACTCACTTGACAAAAGAAGAAAGAGCCACCTGAAGTCACTTTCCAGACACACTGAGCTCTGGCTATAGATGAAAATAGATTATACCTACAATGACTTAGAAACAGCCATCCTTTACCTCCATTTATAGGTAAACTATTTGTGACTTAAATATGAGATGTTCTTGTTAGTTGTGTGCTAGTTGAAAAGAAGCTGAGGGTAGTGTCATGACCCCCAGAGCCATGAAGACAACAGTGTGAAACAGTGGAGTAGATCTGTTCTCACATAAAACCAAGAAAGCTACCCATAACCACAAAGAAAGGTAAGAAAATGATGTAGCCACCTTAAAGACAGGTTTATGGAAGAGTGTGTCATATGATGAGAATTATGGGGAAGTTAGGGTCCTCTCTTGGGGGCCTTTGTCTAATTAGTAAGAGAACTTAAGTAAAGATCCAAAAGGTAACTTGAGTATAATTTTATTAGGGTTTGAAAGAAAAACTAGGAAGCAGGCCAGCTGTAAATCTCATCAGCTGCCTAGAGGACAGAGAGATAGAACAGAAAAAGAGAAAGGCATGCTTTTTTGAATCAGGCACACGTGGAGCTCAGCCATATGATGGCACAGGCAGCCTATGGAAGGAGTGGACTATTGGAGAAATATTAGAAAAAAGCTTGCTTAGAACAGAGTTGGAACCAAAACAAGAAAAGGTTATAGTTTCCTGAGTAAGCATGGCTCGGCTCTGTTGAGTGGCTGAGCTAGGGGAGGGGAACATGGAAGGAAAAGTGCACTATTCTGTTCAAGGGATAATTATTCTGTTATCTCTTTAGCATGGCTTAAGGAAGCAGTGCCTTCATGAAGGGTGCTTCCTAGCCAGATGATTGACCTGACCAATGGAATGTTAGGTCTCTACCCAGGCAGAGATTCCATTCTCTGGATCAGAAGAAAATGTTTCCTTTAATGGCCCTCTAATGCTACCGTGACAATTAAAAGATAATAAACATTGCTAAAAAGGCAATGATAAAGAATTTAACAGTGAGCATAAAGTTAGTAATTATTAGGAGCATATTTATTAGAAAACCTTCATTTAATATTTTTTGGAAACATGGCAATACCAATGGTTGGTGACCTCAATGTTCATGGGCCAATAGTAGAAACAGGTATATACTAGGTTAGGATAGGGAGCAGAGGGGTGTGGAGATAAACAGGTTTGAGTGGAATCATCTTTTAGTCAAGAGTTATTAATGTAGCAGCTGGGTAGTATGGCCAGAGTCTAAAATTGGAAGCTTTAGTTGCACCAAGTGAAGCAAGGTGTCTATATTTAATGATGTCCAAGGGGAAGGGAAGGTGCATCACGAGGGAACAATCTTAGGTTGTGTGACATTACAGGGATAGAGAAGTGAGGTGAAGGGTAGGTGGCAGGAATCATTCCTCTTAGGGTACAGGAGAGAGACTGGGTTAATGTGTGACCTGTATATTACCCTGACTTTTGCTGAGCTGCTTTCAACCTCTGCATAGCACAGTGGGGTTATGTGTATTTCCGCCATGCTCACTGCCTTTCTGTGTAGGATCTTATTTCTCTGACAATATGTACATATATCTCATCCTACAAAATGACTACTTAAAATAAATTATGTTTCTCTATATATCTTAGTCTGTAATATAACTACTTAAAATTATATATATATATATATATGAATAATTTCTTAGAGACATCTGAAGCCTGCTCCTTGGTAGCAATATTTGATTTGAGTGATAAGAATAAGTTGAAGCCATGGCATTTTTGTAGGTTTAAGCCAAGGTCATATCTTTTAAACATGTATTTCTTTTTAGTAGTTCTTCTTTAAATCTGGTTCTTGTTCAACATATCAAACACTACTTTATTGATTCATGTATTCATCTTTACATTAACATACATATTAAGCAATTAATAAATATCAGGTGTTGATGGGTAAGCAGCCGGCACATGATGAGTTGTCCTTCAAAATGCCCATTATGAGTAAAATGTCCCTGCACTCAGGGCATTCACTTATTGCTAGAAGCGATAACTACTCACTCCTTGGATCTGGGATCTAAAGTGGGCTGGTTCCTACTGCCAATGGAGGGGGCATGTTGGGAGTGCCTCTAGCAGGCTGGGGCATTAGTGCTTAGAAGAAAACAGCTGTCTAAAAGATGAAGCTGTAGCCTCTATTCAGCACCCTAGAGGAAGGATGCACCTGACAGAGGAGGGAGATGGAAGGGGAGCAGGTTGTCCCTTGTGCCTGAAAAAGGCTGTAGTTAAAACATTTTGCTTTAGAGATCTGTCGGAAGTTGTTAGAGTCTTACTATTAAACTACATGAGCACCAAAATTCTCAAAGCAACAACGGGCAAGTTGATTTTAATTACTTGTATTTAAAAAAAAATCATTTGCCTGATGATTTTGGCACTGTCATTTGAACGCCCTGATGTTTACTTCTCAGTTCTCTCACTGTTAGGATTCTTTATTCAACTTCTACTCTAAGATGGTTTTTTCCTATAAAAAGGGTACAGGGTTGTGTGTTAAAGAAAAGAAACAATAAATCGTTCTATAGGAGTATGAAAAAAATCACTCTTGAAAATATGGCATAAACTTTCAGTTTTCCATCTCTTGGCTCCTGTGTTATATTGGTAATAGAAAACTTTTGACATATTCATAGATGAGCCAGGAATGGGGTAGAAAGATATGCATTTAAAACTGTTTTTCAAACATTCTCCCTACAGCTTTTATAGCCTGGGGTTCCAAATCAGGTGATTATCTGCTATGTCAACATTGCTTTCATTGAACCTTCTAACTCCTACTGTGTGCATGTACCAGGCCTGGGAAAAACAATGTCATTGCTCTACTGCCTACACCAGCCTGCTTAATTTGACAGGCCTATTGATTCCAATACACCACCAGCAGTTTGTTAGGAGCAAGGCAGCAAGGGGGCAGATTGCTGTGGAAGGCCTCCATGGCCACAGGGAGCACTTCCACACAGGAGAGTAATTAGGATGAGGGCTTCCCCCAAGAAACTACAATGTGGTGAACAGTAAGTCATTCAGGTTTAGGCTGTAGACCAGTGAATCTATTCATTCACTAATAAATGACATTCTTCTGCAAAGTGAGTTCATAATGCAACATAAACACTAGATCATCAGGATTTTGAGTCAAAGAAAGTATGTGTAGCCTACGCCAAACTTTGTGACAATCTAGAGAGTGTTAACAGGAAAGTCCAGACAGGCTTTTGACCAAAACAGTCAAACCTCACTGAGATTAGATCTGATAGGTAAAGCCACCCAACATGCAGGCCTGAGATTCTCCCAAGAGCATTAGAAAAAACTAAATTTTTTATTATAGACCCCAAATCCCTAAAGGCGCTCATCCTCAGCAGTTAAGCTGACCCACAGGAGGAAGGCTTGGTACAGATGAACTGTTTGGCAGATGCTGGTACACATTTTAAGAGCTCTCAGCTTAGATACATAGAAAACTAAGAAGATACTGATTCTGTCTTTAGTCTTTTGATTCTTTGTATGTATTCATGGGTGTCTTTTGTTCTTTTTTTCATTTTATGTATACTCTCAAGGATATGTTTTTACCCACAGAAAAGTTAAGAAGATACTGCTAATAGAAATTTTCATATATTCTGTACTTTTTCATAATAGAAAATAATAAATTAGAAGTGTACACTGGAATGCCACAAATTACAAAAACCTTAAAAATCAAAACTGATAAATTATTAATAATTCATTGTGTGTTAATAATTAATACACGATAATGAATAAATGTGTGTTAATAATTAATTATGTGTTATTTCTGAATCCCAATACTGATTGAAATGAAATTTTTACCTCACCATTTATTGATTGATTGATTTGTTTGTTTGTTTGTTTGTTATTATTTTGTGTCTTCACCCAGGAATGGCCCTGCTAATATAGCTATTATACATACTTAGCATCCCCTTATACTTCTCAGTTTGTAAGTTTTGGATGACTCTGCTGATCTGGGAAGTTCTGAGTATAACTAGTCAGTTATACTCCTTTGCTGAAATTTGTTTGAAGTTTTACTTGTGGTGATGCTAGACTTGTTGCCATGCAGAAGAAGCACTATTCCCACCATAGCAGGTATGAACACTGAGTGTGTAATGAGTCAGTATCAGTGTTACACTGCTCTGTTTCGGAGCCTGTATTTTTTTAAGTTCTCTTACTACTCAGATACTTTTTTCTTCCATTCCTCTGCACTGAGTACTCTTTGGAAAGAAGTGGTCATATATATATCACGTATAAGGATATATTTCTTCCTTATTATAAAAAAATCTTCCTGTGTCATTTGGATATTCTGGGCAGGGGATGATTTCTTCTCACTCACTCACTCACTCACTCACTCACTCACTCACTCACTCACTTATTTATTCTATAATCTCTATACCAACTTGTAGCAACCTCTTTTGTACCTGGATTTACAATGCAAAGAGTTAAATATAACCATATACTCTTAGGGAAGCCAGAATAAGCTCAGCTGGGCCACCGTCCTTATTTAATATGCTAATTAAGGAGATGGGCGATAAGAAAAAGTAAAGAAAGGTAACTTATGTAATGCAATTACATTGACAAAATAAAATGAATGAATGAATGCAGTCAGTTACCCCACATCTGCAGTGGAGGTGGAAACATGCGTTAAGGCTAAATTTGAGAGACAAATAGGGCAAAAGCGAAGTTACGTGGGCCTGGTTCTGGTGTAGTCTTTAGGGTTGTTGTGTAAATTCTGGTTCTGTGAGGTGGTCCAGAGAAGTCTTATTGCTGTATGCGGTCATGTCTGCCAATGCTTGAGGGGATTGTTTCTCGTCCAGGGGACAGCCCTGCCCTCATGGACAAGGACTCTCATGTGCAGGAGAAGAGTCTGATCCATGGTTTCTGCTGTTTGTAAGCAGAATGCAGGGTTAAGACAGTGATTTATCCATGTGCCTTTACCCTTCAAGGAAGGTGAAGTAGGTTAGACAAACATTCCTTGAGTAATTAACATGATAAGAGATAAACAGGTTACCACAAAATAAAGGACACAGGCACATAATGAAGGCCAAGATGCCAGGATTTTTATCTTGACTTCATTTACCTTGTAAGCTCCAGTGAGATTGTGGGATTTGTTGTTGTTGTTCCATGGTTTATACCAAATACAGTTTTTAAGTGCCTATATTAATACAAGTTTATTCTGTGATTGGGTTGTTCCGGCTTTCTTCACTAATATTTCAGTTGCCCCTATCATTTGGATAGTAAATATCAACTCATCAGCTTTTGAAGTATTTGTGTTGAACACTACAGGATATTTCAGGTTTATTATATAGATAATCCGGCTCAATCATGAATCAGGCTTTTTTCCCAATAGCATTCATTTCATGGCAGATGCTGTTCAAAACAAGTTCTGTGAGCTATGAGTATTTGTTGGCAATGAAATCGTTTGCTTATAAGCCCTCTTGGCAAACAGATCACAGACCAACACACAACTATAATTTTTTTAATGTAACTATCTGAACCTAAATTTGGCTAACTAGCAGTTCTCACTGATGTGTCCCTTAGTACCCATCAATCACTGCCTTTCATCCAGCCCCCCTCCACTGCACTAGGAAAAAACCTGGCTCCACTACCCCCTCATCCAAGGACGTAATTTCTCTTTCACAGAACGCACATCAGTAGGATAAGTTAACACTATACCTGTGTTGTATGCTTGACATCTAAACAAGTCTTTCCTTAACTTTTAGGACCCCTTATTTCCATAGTTGCATAGGACTGTGTTCCTTCCCCAACGTTACCTGCCCAAAGTGCACATTGACATACTCGTCAGACAGATCTGATTTGCTTATCAGAGTCAACATTGCTTCATGAGACCCCCCTCCCCTTACACTTACATGTCATTAGTGATATTAGTATAGCTCTCTATTTTAGCAATTCTAAGACTTTTATTGTTACATGTTTTCTTTTGTCAATTTTGATAGTCTTTATCTTTGAAGAAGTTGGTTACTTTTGCTGTTATGAAGTTTGGAGACAGTAAATTGCTCACAGGGTCCTGTGTATTTTCCCCATGCTCACAAGTGCAGTGAGCATGGTCTCTCTTTCATTTTTTTTGTTGATAAGTTGTGATAGAGATAGAGTCAAACATGCATGTATCTTTTTGCAATGTCAGAATTCATTCAATATTAATAAATCATAAGGCAGTATAGTGATTATTAATAGCAGTTTGCCAGGTAGCCCCTTGTGGTGGTTTGAGTAAGAATAGCACCATTAACTTGTACTTTTGAGTGCTTACAAACCAGGGAGTTGCACTTGTTGAAAGGTTGAAAGGATTAGAAGGATTGGGGGTGTGACTTTGTTGGAATAGATATACCTCTGTTGAAAGAAGTGTGTCACTGGGGATGGACTTTGACATTTCAAAAGCCCACGCAAGCCCCTGGTTTCTCTCTCTCTCTCTCTCTCTCTCTCTCTCTCTCTCTCTCTCTCTCCCTCCCCCCCCCCCATGGATCAGGATGTAGCCCTCTCTACTGCAACTGCTGCTCCAGCACCTACCTGCATGCCTCCATGCTCCTTGTTCTGATAATAATAGGCTGAACCTCTGAAATTTTAATCATACCTCAAGTTAAATGTTTTTTTCATGAGAGTTTCCTGGGGACGTGGTGTTTCTTTACAGCAGTCAAATCATGACTAAGAAATCCACGTTTCCTTGACAGTCAGGACTAGACAAATACAGATTTTTTTAAAACCCCAATATTAATTACTAATGTCCTCATTAGGGTTTATATTGATGTGATAAAACATCATGATCAAAAGCAGCTTGTGGGGAAAAAGAGGTCTCTGTTCCTTACATGTCCATAATATAATTCATTTTCAAAGGCAGTCAGGACAGGAACTCAAACCACACAGGAACCTACCGGCAAGTACTGATGCAGACGCCATGAAGGAAACACTGCTTACTGGCTTGCTCCTGATGGCTTTCTCAGCCTTCTTTTTTTAACAACTCAAGAACACCAGGCCAGGCATGGCACTGGCCACAGCGAGCTGGCCCTCATACATCAATCATCAGTGAAGGAAACATACCACAGGTTTGCCCAACAAACCAATCTTTTGTGAAATTTTTCTTAAATTAGGCTCCTTCTTACCAGATAACTCTGGCTCATATCAACGTGACATAAAACTATCCAGTACACCATCTACCGTGACATGTGTCTTCTGCATCCAGTAAATTCACAGCCGTGTCTTTCCGCATTTTTTTTTTTTTTTTTTGGTAACCATTTAAACATATGACATGAGTTTTGTTACTTTTTCTCTCTAAACAAATCTATTATTTTCTTCTTGTCTTGGTGTATAACTTACAGATTTTGCTAAATAGAACAGACGTAGCAGGTTGAAAAGTAAGTGTACAAATGTATAGATCATTTCTTTCTGAGACTGGGTCACTCAGTGTGTAGGCCATGCTGGCCTCAGATTCAGAGATCCTCTTGCCTTTGTCTTCTGCATGTTGGGATTAAAGGTACGTGCCACTATACCCAAGCTGAATAGGCAACTTTGTTCTAATTCTGTGTGTGATGTATGGAGTAGGTAGTTGTATGTCTGTGTATGCCGTGGAATATGTGTGGAGACTGGAGAACAGCTTTAGGTATTGGTTCCTGCCTTTCATTTTATTTTAAAACCGAGTCTCTTTTTTGATTTTTTTCTTCTGTGTACACAAGACTAGCCAGCCCATGGATTTTCAGCGATGCTTTTGTCTCCACGTCCCATCTCACCAGAGCAGTGCTGGCACTGCAAGCTAAATACAAAATACTAAGAGAGAAGCCCATTCTAAAAATAACATTTTGGGAAGAAATTTGTACTTAACGAACCAAATGGCATGAAGAATGAAAACAAGTGTAATATAAGGATGCCCTGAACACTTAAAAAGATTTACAAAGCATGTATTATAAATACTAGCCATAAGCAAAACAAGGTAATAGGTGCCTTTCAACCAGGACTATGGACAGAGCCTCCATTTCAGGATTCAAGCAGACTGAACTAATGTCTCAAAAGGCTTCTCTTGGAAATATGTTGGTTTTATAAAACGAAGTGAGCTGCTGACATACAATAATTTATCTAGAACACTAAGATTCCTCAAGAACATTTAGATGTTTCTGGCCTCAAGAAGTCTCTCTGAAATAAACCTCTTAATTTGGATTCTAAATGGATCACAAACTGATTGCAAGTTCAGGGAACAAGCACATTCTACCTCCCATATTTTTTCATTTGGGTTCTGGATAGTTTTTCAATATTCTTCATTTCTAGGTGGGCTAGAAAATATTTTTCCAAGTTTATATTTAGGCCCATCTTTCTTAAAAATAATTTTTCATCTTGAGGGAGTTGGTTGCACTTATTAAATAAAAACATTCTCCTGTTTTAATTTCTGGATGTTGTGTCCAAATGGAAAGCATGTCACTTAAGGTTATGGACAAATTACTAACACACACACACACACACACACACACACACACACACACACTCATCCAGAGAGTTCATTCATCCAGTTCTGAAAGGTACACTGATCTTCTATTTTTAACATTATACATAATTGTACTCATTGCTGTGCTATGTAGAATCTCTTAATTTACAAAATCTGTTTATTATGTTTAATATTCTATCATAATCAAGTTTACCAAATCTTTTATTATTTTGTAGTTCATTAAGAAAGTTTTTTTAAAAAACCCAGTTCACTTCTCTAATATTTTATGATTTTGTTTACCTGTAATCACTTAAGCAGGTTGTTATTTCTTAAACAAAACTAGAAATAAATTTACTCTTTTTTCATGAATAGCTGCTGTCTCACTACCTCTTGCTGAATCTTATGCTTTTCCTTCAGACTCAATGCTTCACGTATTTGTTTATCCTATAATAAAAGCTGTCAACATGCCTGAGTTCCTCCAGGGTTTTATGCTGTGCTATTAGCTGCACTGTGTACTTTTGAAGCTGTTTTTAAGTTGAAAATTTATAAATATTTATTACTTGTTGAGTTGTTTTTCCTTTATATGAAACATCCATCTTTAAAAGTAATTTTGTATAGAAGTAGAAAATTGTATTTTACTTGATATTATTACTGTTATACATTTCCCCCTATAATTTTCACGTAATGTCTTTATCCATCTTGCATGATCTTTACTTTATTGCTTGTTTTGTTCTTGAGAGTCTATCTTACTCTGCAGCTTACGATAGCCTCAAACTCACCAGGCCCCTGCCTTGACTTTCGAGTACCACACCACACCTACATCGTGATCTTTCCTCCACTGATTATAAATACGCTCCTTCATAAGTCAGATGGCTGATGTTATTGTTGGTGTGTGAATTTGTCTTTTAATGTTTATATCTAGCAACTCGGTCCTCATCATTGAGGGTTTCACATTCATCATGGCTCTTTTCCTACTTAATGTATCACTCTTTCTTGTTACACAGCTGTTTATGGTTTCCTTTGACTTAATAATATTTTCTTTCATTTTTTTCTCTTTTCTGGTTTCTATGCTTCTTATATCCTGGTCACAGCACATATGTATTCACCAGTATCAAAGATTAATCAGAATTCATAACTCCTTACTTTGAGCAACCAGAGTGACAGTTTGTTCTTATGTCTTGTTCTATGACTGAGGGATACAGTGCAGTAGTAAAACATGAGCAAGGACCCAGGATCAATCCTCAGCACCAAAATAAATAGAATGAATTCCTCCTTGTTTCTTAAATCTTTTCCAGTCTTTTTATCTCTCACTTTCAGCTAATTTGAAATTATACGCCCTTTACTTTTGCATGTCATCTAAAACAGATTTCTAGAATATTTCTATGTCATCCCAAGCTATACTTTTGGATTTTTCTTCCTGCGATCATAATATTTTTTCTAGTTCTTTGCTCCCATGTTATTCCTAGAATTTATATAAACACGACTTTAAATAACTGCTACCAATTAATTAGAAGTGGCTTATTCAATTAGAATGTAAGTGCTCTTCTTTCTTAATACCTATTTATGAGGGGGGGAAGGGAGAGGAGAGAAAAGGAAAGGGGAGGAGAGACATACAGTCATCTTTAACTTTCTTAACATTCTTCTGGGACTTTCCAATGATCCCTAGCTCTTGTGTTGTCAGCCCCCTTCTCATAATGTGCTTACGGCTCACAACTCTGCATGTGATTTCCTACAGTATTCAAAGGCAGACCGGCATCCTGCTACTGCACTGGAGAAAATAATGGAGTCAAGTTTTGCGGGTGCCCAGTCATTTCCAGAGGTCTCTTCTCCTGACAGAGGAAGCCAGCTTGGCAAGCACCACAGGTATGCTTAACAAATCTTGGTTGGGGTAGGTGAACTCATATTAGAAATAGACAGGTGCCCAGAAATGACAGGCCGACCCATAATCCGTAGAGGTGATTGTTCCGGCATCTATAAATACAGATCTCTATAGAAGTGATGTTCAGACAGCCCACAGCCAGTAACCAAACACTAACACTCCAGCTTCTCTCAGAAGCATCACTCTGTCCCTACAATAACATAAAGGAACTATTAGCTTGCATCAGAGCTGCAGGCACAGACCCATGAATGAGCAGTTGTACTCTGAAAAACTATTAAAAGAGGATTTTTCCCCTAGCATGCCTGATCACTGGTTGCAAAGCTAACATCTAATTCTCCTCTAGGCAGCTATGTGACATGCACCAAATGTTCCAAATACTTCTCACTAAAGTTCCAGGGGCAAATCCTGGGGAGTATTCTATGGACATGTAAGATATTCTGTTATCCGAGGAGTGTCCTCTCCCTCTCCCTCTCCCTCTCCCTCTCCCTCTCCCTCTCCCTCTCCCTCTCCCTCCCTCTCCCTCTCCCTCTCCCTCTCCCTCTCCCTCTCCCTCTCCCTCTCCCTCTCCCTCTCCCTCTCCCTCTCCCTCTCCCTCTCCCTCTCCTCTCTCTCTCTCTCTCTCTCTCTCTCTCTCTCTCTCTCTCTCTCTCTCTCTCTCCCCCCGCCATGTTGATCACAGAAACTACTTCACTGGGGATAAAGGATAGCTACAAAGTCATTTACTGCATCATAGGAAATCCTCAAGCTGAGGATGTTCTACACCATTTTTTTGTCCACTTTTTCTGTTTTGTGCATGAGGAATATATTTTTAAACAACAACCATATATAGTCCTAACCAAAGGATGAATTTGGATCTAATACTAGAATAGACACTATATTTCTTTGTATTAAAATTAATATTTTTAATCTGTAAAAGCTGTCCAAAAATTGAACATTCCCTCTCTTAGTGACAATCACTTTTAAATCTTTAAAATTATGTATATATTATATATATATAATATATAGAGTAATAGCACTGTATATATATAATATTTTCAATTTTAATCTAATATTATATATATTTTTAATCCTTTAAAATCATGTATAAGAGTTAAAGCTTTTAAAGTTGTAATAATTGTGTCTAGCAATAGAAGATGTTACCGACATTTTTCTCCTATACCTTCTCCTATATCTTTCTGTACACTAGCAAGGCAGAAACACACAAGAAAAAAGCTGAATTCCTAATCTCCTCCCCCAAAGACTTTACTATCCTGGCTGTATTTCCTATGTGATTTTCAGTTATTCTAACAGTGAGCACACTAACCCCCAGCAGTTGATGGTGATGGTCATTCTTATACCTCTGCAGTAGATAGATTCTAGGGTACCAAGGATTGGACAAAGAAAACATTTTCAGGATCTTCAGCTCAGGAGTGAGACAGTTTGCCATCTGCACAGTTGCACTGGTTACTGTTGGCAAGTCCGTGATTTGTCATAGCTTCATTTACGTACTGGAAAATAGCCATTTATTCCACTTGGCCTAATTAATTAAAAAAGTCTGAAATTACTAGCCTGTTAATAGTTTCCCCCAAACAGTACTTTCCCAGGCTTATTCTAAAATAATAATAATTAATAATAATAATAATAATAATAATAATAATAATAATAATAATAATAATGTTATCATAGTTATCCACTATCTGGTAAAATAGTATTGTATTACTCTGTAGCATATTATGGCAGAAATATTTTGAATTTGAGAAATTTAAATGATGATTTCTGCCCTGTTGGAACTACAGCATTACTGTGCCCAGGGAGCCAGTTAGCTTTTGTTAGTCTACCATCCTTACCTTTGATTTTGGTTTTTAGAACTCTAAGATTAAATGAGGGTATCTTAAAGGGCCTTCCTTTTTTTTTTTTTTTCTGTTCTTTGATTTGATGACATTGCAGTATCCGTTGGCATAGTCTATGTGCTGATAGGTGGGGAAGAGTTGATTTAGAAAGTACCTTTAGAACTGGAAATTAGAGATTAATACATCATAGCTTTTGTTTTGTAAAACATGCACTAGACTAAACAGTTTTATGATTGATAACCTGTTTGCTGATTTATATTTCCTTCCACATGTTCCATAACTTCCTGAATGCCCCTGGCTTAGAAGGCCTGAATCACTGATTGATCAATAGGTCTACAACTGCTTTTGAAGATGGTTCACTACTTCATACTGGTAGACCTTGTTTTGACAGCTCAGCAAGCTATGAATAATTAATTTCTTGTTGTGCACTGAAAATATGACTCCCTTGGATGCCTTAATATGTAACAAAGCTATTAACATAAACTGTTATTCCTAATGTTTAATGAAAAACCTACCTGTTGGAAAAAAATCTATCAAGGCATGTCATGTATATTGCATTATATTTTGGCAATCTAACTTGCTTACAAAGATAGCAATATAGGTTATCAACAATGACAGGAGCCCAGAGCATCCAGTGACACAGATGAGCTTTTGCACTGCCAGTTATGGCACCAAAAATCACAGAACACGTGGTGTTTTGTACTTCATATATGTTGGCCTTGTACAGGACACGTAGTGTACTTGAACTTTTTTATCTATGGTGTAAGCCCACAAAATACCTGAGGGTGATGCTAATATCTTGCTTTGTCCACTTCTGGCGTCATCCTCACTCCAGTCACTTTCTCTGCAAAACCGTATACACCAGTTGAAATTCAGACTTCCCTGTCATCTGGCTTCCGGCTTATCCAAGTGAGGTACTGATGAGGGATGAAAGGGCTTGAACAATGATGTCAGTCATTCCATTCCCTGCCTCATTTCTGTGCCACTTGGCCTACCTGGGGCCACAAAGCTAGCTACACGAATTTCAACACTTGTCTCTATTCTGAAATTTTTTTCCGTCTACTTGATGGTGGTAATAGCGTCATATTGTTGGTGGCCTGAAGTGCAGCAATGTCTTGTGTGGCTTCATCTCTTTTCCTCCCAAGGAATGACCACCAATCATGATTCCTATAAACTCCTCAATTGGTCCAATTTAAAATGCCTTTCATTTCTCTCGAGGCTTTTAGCACAAGTGCCACCATGCTTCTAATCGCACAGAGACATGAGTAGCTCACTCTAGTGCCAAATCCCCCAAACCCTAGCTTCTAATTCCTATGGGGTTAGACAGATGTGGGAGGGAAGAGAACAGAGTCAGTGTTAGAGATCTCCTTAAAGATACTGACTAAGAGACTGAATATGATGACCACGTCACTAGGCATCTGGGAACTCTACAACAGGTGACATGGCTAACAACTAAAATATGACATGATTTGGTGTCTGAGCTAAATTGACAAGTTAGTGTTAACCTGTCACTTTAACAGTACTGGCAAAATGGATCTTAGCACTCAACCATCAGTTAATCACACTCACAGTTGAACTATTTGCAAAAGGTGCCATACATGGCAGTGCATGCCTTTAATTCCAAAACTCAGGAGGCAAACACAGGTGGATCTCTATGAATTGAAGTCCAGACTGGTCTACATGTCAAGTCTCAGGCCAGCCAGATAGTAATTCCCTATCTAAAAATATTTTTATTAAATGTGTTTTATACTTATAAAATTGGGATAACGGTAATATTGATGGAAAAGGTGATAAATCCCAAATAATAAAGTAATAGGGGTAAGATTACATTTGCAAGCTGTCCCCTATAGGTACACTGCTTATGTTTGAGTATTTTTTTTCCTGGCCTGTGTAATTGCAGTAATATTTTTAGACAGTGTGGGTGCAGCATAAGATTTTTAGCTCACTATATACTCATGGAAGAAAAATTTGGACCATATGACCTGATACCTCAGGGAACACTTACGTCTGAACATTGGCAACTCAGAGCAGTGGAGAATGGAACTGATAAGGAATCTTTCAGTTAACTTGATGGTTCATCCTCACAGAATCCAGTGCTTGAAAACAGTCAGTGTATTAGGACTTACTTTCTTAAGATCAAGTATATAGGTCACTTACACATTTTGCCTTTGACAGCCTCTACCAATATTTAGTCATTTGAAATGTTTGGATGCATACACCCAACACAACTGAAGCAGGCACTTATTAAAAGCAAACTGGAATTCAAAACTAGTTTCTTGGGACTGATGAAAATCTGGGACAGTAAACTGAGAATTTAACACATATGTGAAGGAAAGAATGCCAATTAAAGTAAGGTCTGTTTATCCTGTCACTAAGAAATGGAAATTTTCCCCATAAATCCCCTCTGGGCTTCCTTCATTCTGTTCTCATCACTACATAATGAGGGTATTTTTATGCCAATTAGAAAGACAGCTACTGTAGCTTGGGAAATCCGAGTGAAAGGGAATTGGGATCTTGAGGCTTCCTTAAACCCAATTCTGCCTTAGCTAGAAAGCCAGAAATACGGGGGATTCTCTCTCAGCACCTCCAACAATAAATGAATTAAGCAACTTCTAATTTTATCTGAGTGTGTATTTGACATTCATAGCATAGAACTTTAAGGATGTGAGGCCTGAATTCAATGTCTGAGATGTTTTAGCACTTTGCAGGGGTTATTATGATCTCTTTGGTTTCCTGGTTTTATTTTGTTTCTGCAACCCAGCAGGAGTATTGCTTCTTGCTGCAGCCCAGGACAAAGGAGTGGGATGCTCCATAGGAATGCTTTCCGAAGAACACCACCTTCACCCCGAAACCGACTGGGTGGGATTGTAGGACCAGCATATCAACAACTGGAAGAATCAAGAATCCCCGACCATGATGCGATACCTTGCCAAGGGTAGGTCTTAAAGCAAGGGACTTACATGGGAGACTACTAGAAATCTGACAGTAGGTTAGTATATATATATATAAAAGCTTTCTTGGAAGCCTGGAAGGATAAAGTATTGTTTTTATCAGAGAATTAAAAAAATAAATAAAATTAACTTTCTGATCAATAGTATTGACAAAACCCTAAAAGATAGCCTTTAATATAAATGAGGTATCTACATCCATCCCAGTATTCTTGAATCTGGGGTTTTGGCAAATATTAAAAGTAGAAAGTCACAGGGAAACTTTCAGAACTCAGATGTCTTCGTTATTTGTGCTACAGTGGCATCAGAGACTTTGGACACCATGGCTGTTGCGTTCAGTACAAAAGCACCATGACCTCTAGGAGGCACAAACACCACATAGGGCTCAAGGCATAGAGTGGAATTAAAGATGGGTTCTAGTCATAACTGTGTTCTTGGTGTAAGCCACCCAAGGGCACAGGGAACAACATGTGATTAAAGTTTGGTTCTTGTCCCTTACAACCAGTGACAATTTCAGAAACTGTTGTCATCTGAGCCTAAGTATCATCTGACCAAAAGTTGATGGTCAGATCAAAAAGGGAAATTAAGAGTCTGGGTCAGTCATATGGAATTCACAGATACAGTGTTTTCTTGAGTGATTCTCATAAAGCTATGTTAATTTCAGGAATCTAGATTTACTGTAGATGAGGTTCTCGTTGACTTTCTGAATGAGCCAGGCCAGGGTTCAGGTGATTATCTCAGATTGGAGTTCTGAGATGTCCTGCTCATAGTATTTACATTTCTCTTTTCTTCTAGACATGAGATAGATAGACTGTTGCCCTGTCTAATTGATGTTGATGTGGGTTTCTTGAAAAAGAAAGGATGCTAATAGATAGGGTGCAAGGAGACAGGGCAGCTAAGTGGTCCAAACTGATGCAAGTGGAGAATCGTTCAGCATTTTGCTTGGCCTTACCTGTAAAAGGGTCTTTCCATTTATCTGTACTTATACTGACCCGGTTTTATAATTACTTTATCAGTGACTAATGGTTTTCCCCAGAACTGTGTACACTCATACACCCTTTCTCTCTCTATGATCACTATTAGAATGTGTGAGTGTCTAGAAAACCCATCTTTTACTGTCATTTTTTTTTTCCTTCTTGGCCACTACTCTGGTGTTTGCCCCAGGTGTTCCTGATGTAAGGATGCGCAGAGCCTACGTTAGGTTGTGGTTTGAATTACAAATTCACAGACCTCACAGGGCTCAGAGGTTTTCGTTTTCTGTCCTGTCTTTTCCCTCCTGTGCCTGCATGTCTGTATTTTTGTTTTGGCTCAGTCACCACTGGAATGGCAAGAGTCTCTGTAACTGGCTATCCACATACCTTTCCCCTGTGACATATGCACACACAGGTGACAAATGTTGACTCTGTCAGTCATTCTGGCTTCAGAACAATGAATCTTAGGGATCAATCTAATCATCATTTCTTAAAAATAGCCATCTTCCACTCTTAGGGGACGGACCCTCTCTCAGGACTGGAAATGGTGTTGGTAATAGAATTTTCACAGCTAACATTCTTCATATCTGCCCTGAGTCTGAAAGGGAAGTGAATGAATTTGCAAGAGCCATCAGCCACCTGGTCCTGTTTATCAAGCATGTGGTTGTTGTCTGGTAAATAGGCTCCATGTGTGTGGCTTCTCTCCTGGGTGGAAATTGTGCCCAGCCTGGACCCATCACTTTTCCTAGGACAGCAGGACTTAGAATGGGGAAGATGCAGACTGAGCGTACTTTTCTCTGACTGGACCTCTCATCATTGCCAGCTCTCGTAATAACGGCAGGCCTATTAACTGATCTATTACAAACTAATACAAGGAAATATATTCAGAAAAGTCAGATTAACATCCTCAAAATAGGTACAAAACATACTGCATTCCCACCTCATCTAGCTAGCACCTGGCACACCTTACTATAGGTATTCTTGGAAGGTGTTCTTGGTGAATATTGGGAGCATACAGCTATTTAAATGGCCATGTCAGATAAGCATTGGTCATCGCATGAGAAATGGTGAGATTGTGTATTAGCTTTCTGACCAAATCAACTACAAAACCAGGGAAGAGAGATGCTGAAAACACAGCAGTGGCTGACGACATCAAATGGAATAGTTCAGAGAGGGGATAGTCAGCTCTTTCCACTACGATAGTCCTCAGAAATCGGCTCTTCAGTCAATTAGCCTTACAGTGGTGATGCACACCTTTAATCCCAGCATTCAGGAATCAGAAGCAGGTGAATCTCTGAGTGCAGGGCCAGCCTGGTTTTTCACGGTGAGTTTCAGGACAGCCAAGACTACACAGAGAAATCCAATCTCAAGGAAAAAAAAGTATCAACTAGAGTAACAAAGCTCTGAAACTGACTCACACTCACAGCTTACACCATTTCAAACAGACACAATTATTTCAAGCTTCTTGACTCACCTGTGTCTTAAAAAGCATACTTGTGGCCTTTGATTTCTTTAAGGGATGACAGGGCATGCAGTCCAAACTAATATAACAGTTAGTGAGTAATTTTAGTATCAAACTCTTGGGGAATTGTTGAGATTCCAGAGACGTAGAACTGTGAATAACTTCTATATCAGAATCCTATCTAGAAATCTAGATTCTATTTCAGCATTTGCCGAAAAATCAGAGCTGTGAATCCTCACCACAACCCCAGAAGAAAACCTCAGTTAAACTCTGAGGGTCACCCTGTGCATCTGATGCAAAAATATGGCGCAGCTGTTTCACTTAAAGTTCACCGCATCACCATCCCACATGTACCCAAATAGTATGGTGGGTTGTATTTTTGTTTGGGTGTCTTGCTGAACCCAGCCTTGTAATAAACTAAGATTCTTCTTCCACTGATTTATACCACCAGCCCCTATATTTTAGGAATTTGGAAAATTCAAACAAGGCTACCCTTCTACTGAGATTCAAATCATGTTATGACATTGGGGCTTGCAACCAATTTGCATTCAGAATAAAGCAGCCTTGGAGAACTGTCTTTTAAAGCCCACCTTCATGCTCTAGCATGAGTTTAGAGACCGGTTATGCAGTAGCTGTCTTGGGAAATGGAGCAGGGTAGTTCATTTCAGTTCCCTTCAGTTCCTAATTCAGCCAGGTTGAATAGGTGTTTGAAGTTTGCCATTAATTGTCTTTGTGCTTAGTCATGCCACATTGATGAGTCATTGCAGCAATCAATTACAAGCATCCTCTAAGGTATTCAACAGTTTACAAATAGAATTTATCTATCTTTAATAATCTGCTGGTATCACCATCACATTACAGCTTATTAGACTCTACCCTAATGGTATGGATATACTGCATTATTATTCCTGTCACATTTCCTGGCTCTTTTCTATATGTAATTATATGAAAGGCATATTTTCACGATATTCATATCCATCCTATAAGTATGGTGCAAAGGACTAAACAAATGGCCCTTAGGTTTGCTCTTTTCTTTTTGTTGAAATTGATTCATGGATCACACTTTTGCAATCTGATTTCCTGTCATATAAGACATAGGGATAAAATTCTACAAAGAATTTTTTTATGCACAGCTGTATAAAATTAAGCACCCAAAAGATGTTATACTCCAGTTTACCTTAAGATTTCTCTTCACTAGCTGAATTTTATAGTGACAATTTGACACATGGGTTTGAACCCTCCTTCTTTCATTTCTGTAAAGATCTAACTTGTGGTAGGTCATGTGGATGCCTCTTGGAATTCTCTACTCATTTATCACATAAGAATCATGAACTAAAGTGTGTTTTATGAGGTAATTAGAGGTGAAATTACTTTCTCAAATCACTGTGTAAATATTAGCTGTTATTCCTGATATTAGCTAATGAACTACAAGAGTACTTTCTTTGGAGATATATTCCTTCGTTGTATGTCCATTAGATCAGGGTTTATTGGTGACCAAGCCTCCTGTCCTGGATACAGTGAGAAGAGACATGACTATTCACCCCTCTTTTCTAATTCTCGTGAAACTGCTCTTATCGTGACCTCATAGTAGGAAGCTCACTGTAGCTATGCAATATACTTTGTTGCAACCATTCTTTACATGTGTAAAAACTTAGACTAACTTAGAATCTATGCCAAGAAAATTAAATCAATTACATGGAAATTAGGTATGTTTATCTTATGCTTACATGTTAATGCTTAATATTTAAGAATAACATAAGAAGTAGAATTAAAACTACCAGACAGGGCCCACAAACATATTTCTGATGCATCTGTCTCCTTCCTGACACTGGAAAAATGAAAAGGGAAAAATCAGCAGCCCCGAGACATTCATATCCCACATCGTGGAATCCAGAAGTTACCTGGAATTGCACACTGGTGTTTTGACAAGCCATCGTGGCACACCAGTACCCTCTTTCACTGCTGGAACACCGAGGAACAATACTGGGTTGGGAGGATCCTATGGAAGGCACTGTATCTTCCCCCTGGCCAGGCAGAGGGATAGGATGCGCTTATTTTTTTGGTCCTCTGGTTCAGCAATGGGCCAGCAAAACAGTCCCTACAGGAACAAGTGCCGACAGTGGTATGATTTGCATTCCAATGTAAAGCAGAAGATTTGAGAACTGCAATGCCTTGATGGTCAATCAAGAACTTCCTGATGTCTCCCCATCACGGTGACCACCCTAGTCTACTAGACAGACCCAGGACTGAGAGGGTGGCTGAGTTATGAGTGGTGATGCCATGGTAGTGTCCTGTTTGTCACAATGAAAAAGGCCACACTTACGTGCTCAATCCCCATTTACTTTGTATTCTAGGATAGAGGTCAGGAAGACTATATCCCATCTGCCTATACAGCTGTGGTGTGTTGAAAGACCCCTGGACTTAAAGTAAGAAGATCTGGGTTTGAGTCTCAGTCTGTCACTTATTTTTCTGTGTGACCTTGGGCAAGTCACGTGATTCACTGATCTAAATTTCAATTTACTTCTCTGTCCGTGGGAGCATAGTATCCGTCTCATGGGGTTGCTGTGAGAAGTCAGTAAGATGGTGCATGTGGAAAGTAGTTTTTGGATGGAATTGTTCTCAGAGGCACCGTGGGAGCCAAAATATGACTCTGTTCATCTTTTTCAGGTATACATCCAATGGCTTAAAAACCCAACAGAATGCATCAATAAATATGCAACTGCCTTCAAGAGAAACAACCCCCTATTTTAATAGTTTGGATCAAAAGGACCTGGTGGGTTACTCATCCCCAAGGGCCAATTCTGTGCCCATCATCCCTTCGGTGGGTCTAGAAGAAACCTGCATGCAAATGCCAGGGATTTCTGAAGTCAAAAGCATTAAATGGTGCAAAAACTCCTACTCTGCTGACATTGTCAATATGAGTATTCCAGTCAGCGATCTTCTTTTAGAAGAACAACAGGAAGTGAAGATACTACTGGAAACTGTGCAGGAACAGATCCGGATTCTGACTGATGCCAGACGGTCAGAAGACTATGAACTGGCCAGCGTGGAAACTGAGGACAGTGCAAGCGAAAACACAGCCTTTCTCCCCCTGAGTCCCACAGCCAAATCAGAACGAGAGGCACAATTTGTCTTAAGAAATGAAATACAAAGAGACTCTGTGTTAACCAAGTGACTTGAGATGTAGGAATCTGTGCATTCTATGCTTTGCTCAACAGGAAAGAGAGGAAATGAAATACAAATTATTTATATGCATTAATTTAAGAGCATCTACTTAGAAGAAACCAAATAGTCTGCCGCCCTCATATCATAGTGTTTTTTAACAAAATATTTTTTTAAAGGGAAAGAAACGTTTCAGGAGGGATAAAGCTTACCACTAAAGCTTTTGGGGAGAATTCAGAATCCAATTTCAGTTGGTCCCCACACTGTCCTCTTTGGCTCTTGGAAGATTTGGCCAATTCTACCCTTTGGTCCCACAGTGCCAGTGTCTTTATGAAAAAGCAACTGGTATCCACCTAGCTTCAAAGAGATGAGGTTTAACCCAAGGGCAGATGTGCCAGTAAGCAGGCAGCCCTGGCCATTTTACTCTTGAGTTACAACCCTTAAATTTCTATTCATTAATGCTCTCACCACAGGTTATGTCATGTCAAGGAATGTAGTGCTTTGTATTTGATTTTTAAAGTATGGCAGGAAAACATAAGTTCTAAGGAAGACAGAAAATTGGAGTAATCTGGGCAATCTTAGCTACTCTTATGTGCCATCTTTCTCTGTAATTTGAAAGCACAGAACCTCAGAGGGAGGTGTAAAATTATTATAGGAAAAGAGACAAAATGACAATGTTGTGTCACTAAAATTATGCTAATAGAAATGTTTTTCTTGGAGAGTGCTTAGAAGCTCTGAAAGGGCACCTCTCAGTGTGTGTGTGTGTGTGTGTGTGTGTGTGTGTGTGTGTGTGTGTGTGTGTGTGTACCTGAGTGCACAGGTGTGAGGGTGCAAGGGTGTGGCCTTGTTCACCCAAGCAATTATGCTGTATGCACATGTGTTCCTTGTACGTATGTGTGTGCATGTGTGTGTGTATTTAAGCTTGCTAAAATTTGTTCTGAAACATCAGGGAATCTAATAATCAGAAGAGATTTTCCCTCTTAGATCTTTTTCACTTTAAATTTTCCATTAAATATAAATTTGGTTAGCGAGTTCTTGAACCAAGGTAACTTGCATGGCGGGGTCTTATAAAACTCTTGACAATGTCTAGACCATTTTCTGATGTGAATACAATTGAAAAGGACAGCCTTTGGCTTATTGATATCGGCATCACAAAGCAAATTAATGGAGGTTGTGTTTATTTTAAATCATTTACTTAAATTACTGACACAAACCAATTTTCAAATTGACAGTTGACCATTTTATTTCTTGTCATCCCCACTGCTATTTTATAGCAAGTCTGCTCTGTGTAGACAGAGGCATTGGCTTCTGTGGTTAACATGGAAGGAATAAATGGTTGAAAACCACAAATCCCAGACTATTCAGTTCACAAGCAATGCCCCAAACAATAAATTGTGTTGTATGTTCATTTGGAATAAAGCAATATTTTTACCACTGCTAAGGTGAACTGAAAACCTCTCCTGGAGACGTGTGTCTGTTTTATTTTCACTTATTTTCATGGGGCATTCAAGGAAACTAGTGTTCACATATCCAGTCTTTATCCAATTATTGGTGGTGTTGTTATGTTTACACTGTCTAAATAAAAAGGTACAGTATTTGAAAGTACATAAAAGATTGCTTTTACTGTAGTTTTGGGAAAGATTGTTTAATATTTCACTGGTTTCTGTCTCAAGCAAAATATCCATATAATTCTTTCTTGAGGTAAGTTATTTCTGTTACATATATTGCAAATTGTTATCTGTGAACATTCATTGATAACAGATAAAATACCACCTATGGAAAAGGAAAGAGCATTAAAAATTTAATCGAACCTGTTTAATAGGAATCCAAGATCTTGGATGTTGAAAACACATTGATGGAAACCTACCTTTTATCTGACAAAAGTTTTGTGACATCATTAGTAGCTATTACAATTTTGTTTTGAATAGAGAAGAGTGACATTATTATAGTTTTCCAAAATTATAGATTTTCATATATTCTTGCTCAACTTAGTCTTTACTTGAAAATACTTTCTATGTAAGAAAGTCCTAGTAGGTGTTTGTTAGGTGTATAAAATCCTGAGAGTTAAGCATCCACTGGAGCATTGTGTTGTTATTCACCCCAAGTGTCAAACAATAGTGAGGCCACACTGGTGTGTTGAAGTCAACTTTGCGGGGTTTTACTTTATTTTAGTTTTTTGTTTATAGGTTTTTGCTTTTTGTCCTTAAAATGTTATATATTGTTTGTATACAGATGCCATTCTTCTAACTAGGAGGACAGGTACTCTGAGCAACTGAAGTTATTTTAATGTATCTTTTACAAAAACAGAAACAAAAACCATAAGATATATAACTTAAGTCTCAATATGTCATCTTACTTAAATAAAGGAGAGTCTGCATATCATATGATTATGATTTCCCCCCCACATTCTGAAAATACTGAGTGTCAGGCACATTCAATGGCTATGTTATGGGAAGTTTACAGTTATTGCTATTTTTTGAATGCTCAAGACAAAAATCTACCACAGAAATGGCTATTTGTGGTGGTTTAAGTAGCCTTTGTTTCCTCTGGAGCAGGAAGCATTCCTGCAAAGTGTCTAAGCTCAAAGGGCACATCTTAGGTCACCAGATGACAAGTATCAAGTGTGGAAAGCACTGAGACTTTCTACAGTAACCTCACCTGGCAGATACCTGACTCATCATTGCTTTGTTCTTCAAGCTCATGAGCTGGCTAGGACATGATCATTGCTATATGATACCTTTGAGTCTGCTTCATTTTCCTCATTGTTATGATAGGAATACATATTTGTAATTAAATAAGTAACATACACCATTAATTGCAGACTGATTATCACACATTTTTTTGGTTCCTGTCATTTTCTGGTATGTCTTTTTTAATACAACACAATATTTTAAGTTACTGGTAGCTATTGTGGAATGCTGCTGTTGACCAATCTATATTGCTAAGGTAGAGTAGAAATGATTGGGGTTTGTTCTTCCTATGTATATTCAACACTCTCTTTTAGACTCTACTATATTATCTACCTTGCTGTGAATTAAGGTCAGTTTATCACACATCCAATGATTCACATCACTTTAAGTAACAAAAGAAGAGGCATACAAGAGTATTTCTCTCAAGACCTCACAAAGTAGTTAGGTAACACACTGACCAAAAAGAGTAGAAGGGCCATACAGACTTCAGATACGACCTGAGTTGTGAAATGAAAAGATAGTGTATTAGAAGGGCCCTGGTGTCCAAAGCTGAGGCTGCCAGTTACCAATTCTCCACCCGAATACAGCCACCCAACACCTATCATGCCATATGGTGCTATAGGAAATAACAAGTCCCTAATGTGTGTGTGTGTGTGTGAGGGTGTGGGAGTGATCTCCGATTCCAGCCCTGTGAACTTGAGAATAAGTGCTAAGAAACATTTCTCAAATGAGTATACTGTACACATAGGAATACAGCAAGTGGGGTGGGATTTTTAGTTGATCTTTTGGTATCTGGGAAACATTTTATATATAAATAATACTTTTTATTATTATTCAATTGTATAGCTTCAGTACAGTGTTTTCAGTGGATAGCATGTCTATGCTGTTTATATCTTGTCTTCAGAATTCGGTCTTCATTCTTGTCCAAACCAGTCCAAAGTTTCTAGGCTGTTCTCAATTTTATAAACACACACTATGCCATGGGAAATGAAGCTTTCAAGTAAGCTTTATCTCTTCCTCTTTTTTTGCTCATTCTTTCCCTTTTAAAGAAATACTTAGTGTAAAAGGAAGAAATTTCCTCTCTATGAACTACATCATTCTCTTTTACTCATCTGTTTCCTACTGTGACTACATCCACAATACAAATATATACAAATATTAAATTGGAGTGGTTATTTGAGCATCCTAATCTTTGCTTAATTTGACAAATAAAATACTAAGTAATGACCTCATGGATTTCCATGAAGCCTTCATGGGCAAAGAAATGTCTACATTTTGTCAGACAAACATTTTCAGTTTGCTCTCCTTCTTTGTCAAACTGAAATATCTTTGGATTAGAAAATTCACAAAATCCAACACCGAAGAATATTAGATTTTTTTCTCTTAAAATTACAATTAAATGACGAGTATAAATGATTACTCTCTCTAAAGTGTGTAATTGTCTCTAATGGCTTAAAAAAATGTCTTCTGTGAAACTGAACTCAAGTAAGGGTATAGAGTATTGGGAGATGTCAAGGAGCTCTATTCACTAATGTCAGACACACCAGTGAAATCAGTAACAAAATGACCACATGCACTTGGTAAATAGAGAGCAGGCTTCTTGCCCTTTGATAATCGTCATAAATACCTGTATTGATTGCATGTCTATTGTTGCCAATGGATGAAATGTGTGAAAAAAAAAACCAACCTTGTAATGTTGGTAATGAGTTAGACATACATCTTTGTGAAAGTTTCTAACTTGCAGATAGGAGCAATCTCTTGACCTCATCTGTTACATAAGTTCTACTTCATCTTTTTTTGTTTGTTTTTTATCTTCAGCCAATCACCTTGCTATCCAGTCACTCTAAACCAGGTCTTGACTAGTCAACGCATATGTTCATTCAAAACTGTGCTTTATGTAGTCCATGCCTACAGATCTATCTCACAAAGTCTTACAAAAGTCGGAACCTATGTATCAATCTATGAATAAGTTTGGCATTTGTAACAAGACATGCCATGGTGTAATAGGATTACTGCTATGGTTATATTTAAGGTAAATTTATGAAGGTCAGGTGATAAAGAAGGGACAGCCAATAAACACTAGATTCCAAAGCTTGAGAATCAAAAGTCAAACTTGGCTTCATATTTGTCTTTTAAAAATGTGAGAGTATTTCAATCACAGAGCAAAGCCTTGGCATGCCAGACATGAGACCATGATATGCCCTTCAGTTTCAGAAGCAGTCAACAGACTTGTTTGGTACAAAAAGTAAAAGATACATATTGATGCTCTCAAGTATTTGCATCTCATGTTTTTTGCTTCTTTTGGGGAAACAGTATTGCCATGTGGCTGGCACAGGTTATCAATGGACACAATCTTCTTGCCTCAGCTTATTGAATTTGATGTATATGTTTATTACTACACCTGGTGCAACTCAAACTTTTAAAAATAAACACTTTAAAATGGAATAAATTCTCAGTTGACACTCTCACATTAAGGTTCAAAATCTTTCTAACATTGAAGGCACCAAAAAGCAGTGCATACTTACTGGGTTTTTGTCATACTTGATGTTTTGACAAATCAGTACCGATATGTTTCTTTAATACCATACAGATTAGCACTGATTCGTCTATTTATAATTTGTTTGGATTAGGACCCCATAAAGTCTAAATCTTTTTAGCATTCAATAAGACAATGTGAAATATTGTTTTATTTTATTTGTTTAAAACAATGTTAAAATATTTGAATCAAAGACATTAAATTTCAGTTTTCTTGTGATTTCAAATTATAAGGATTCTATTGCAGTCATTTAAAAAGCAAATTAGGGGGAACACCACATTCTACTTGACTTTGACATATTTAGAAGTCTGATGAACCATTAAGACAACTGCAATATACTCTACATTGATGGTATACTTTCTACAGTAAACAAGTTTAAGGGCTTAAAACACTACATGCACACAGAACACTAAGCTGTATTAAACATCATCCACATGGAACCAGTGGATACTTCGAATCCAGCATCTCTTATTCAGAAATGCATGCAGCAACAATGTGTACTGGTTTATTCTGACTTTTATCTTTCACAACCTGTTGTTGAGTGCTCTTTTGTCAAAGAAGATCTAGAGGAGAGATGCATTTGTTCTAACAGAAACAAGTGGGAGAACATAAATTTTTACCCTAAAAATTGTTCACATGTGGCCATTGCATATGTACAATGATAATTAGAAGGAAATGGCCTTGACTCATGTTTTTCACAGATATGTAATTGTGAAGACCTATCCTGCTGAATATTAAAAACCAACACATGAATTTCATAATCAACTTGCATTGCTATTTCATCACACACATTTTTATCTGGTGGGGAACCCTGACCACCGCCAACACACGTGAGTTCCTTGGGAGCCTTCAGCATACAGAGTCTCTTAGGTTGTCTTCTTCCTGCATGTGCCTCGTCTTGTTTAGCTTCATTAATTGGGGATTTTCAAGTAGAAGAAGAGACTAATACAATTGTACTTGTTTTATTGTGTTAATGAGGGATAAGCTAGGAACCAATTGTTTAAATGTACAGTGGTAAGAAGGTCCTCCACTTGAACCTAGGCTTGCTAGCTTTCCTAATATCGTTAAGAGAACTTTCCATCTTGGAAGTTTTCCTTATGTTAGTTCTTTCCATGTCCATTTTGGGCACTCCAGGATCATCAATTCAAGTGGAAGGAACAAAAGTATGCGAAGCCAAAGGAATTATCTTTAACCAGTAAGTTACGAAGAATCATTAGCAAATAATGTCCATAAAGGATTGAGATGAAATATTTGCTCCCTAAAATTTAAAAGCTACAAACAGAAGAAAATGTCAAGCAAATATATTTATTTGTTCTCATAACAGAGTTAATTAAAAAAAAATCTCTTCTGAAAACTAGACTTCATTTTTATAAAACATCTTGTATTTATAGACTTATTAACCCAATATTATTTATACCCATTGAACATACATTTATACTAAAATGTTCATGTTTAACATCTCTTACAATTTGACACAGAATGAATGGGAACCTCTACTTGTTTCTGTGCACAAATCTATTTTTCCATGTTATTCTTGCCTCATCCTTATTTTCTCACTGACAACTTTCTTTGAATGCTTCATATTGTAAGCTAAACATACAAGAAACTACTGAACTAAAGATAGAGAGACACATATCCTTAAAACTAAACTATGTGACATAAATTGAACCTGTGATCTTGGGTCCAAACAATCTAAGTAGCTAAGCAATAATTCTATAGGCTGAGAAGTGTTATTATAATCTCTGGTTTAAAAAATACAAATGGAATAAGTTATCATTGGAAATCCTTTGTTTCCCAAAAAACAAAAGACAGTTACAGAAATGCTCAACATCTCTAGTCTTCAGGGAAATGCAAATCAAACCAACTCTGAGATTCCATCTTACACCTATACAAGTGACTAATATCAAAATTTCAAGTGACAGTGCGTGCTGGCGAGGACGCAGAGAAAGGGAACACTCCTCCACTGCTGGTGGGAGTGCAAACTTCTGCAACCACTTTGGAAATCAATCTGGTGTCATCTCTGGAAATTGGGAATAAGTCTATCTCAAAACCCAGCCATACCAATGCTGGGAATATACCCTAAAGATGCTCCACCATACAACAAGGATATCTGCTCAACTATGTTTATAGCAGCCTCACTCGTAATAGCCAGACTCTGGAAACAACCTAGATGTCCTTCAACCAAAGAATGGATAAAAAAAAAAAAAAAAAACCTCTGGTACATTTACACAATGGAATACTATTCAGCTATCAAAAACAAGGATATCTTTATGCAGCCAAATGGGTGGAACTAGAGTGAGGTAATCCAGACTTAATAAGACATGCATGATATAAACTCACTAATAAGCAGATATTAACCACATAATACAGTATGACAGTTACCTATTTCCCTAAATGTTTCCATACAGGGTGATTTAAAGAATGTTGTGTTTAGACAGGCAGTGATTATATATGCCTTTAATCCCTGTACTCAGGAGGCAGAGCAGGCCAGGCAGATCTCTGAATTCAAGGCCAGCCTGGCTTACAACACTAGTCCAGGAAAGCCAGGGATACACAGAGAACCCTTGTATCAAAAAACCAAAACCAACCAAACAAACAAAAAACAAAAAACAAACAACAACAAAATAAAAACAATGAAAGTAATGTCACTGAGAGTGTGAAGAATAATAATCAGTTATTCATTCAAATATATTACAATTATAAAATGATGTGAATTTTCATACCTTCTTCCTATATATGTTTATATTTTACTATAATAGTCTCCTATTTTATTCTTTTGTATTGTAATTTAAACAATGTCATAATGCCCTGTGGCAAGGTGTTTTCTTTGTATACATTGAATTTAGAGGTTATGCACATTACAGTTTATAATTTATTTAGACATACCATTATTACTTGAAAATCAAATTGTTGCAGTTCCTTTACTACTGTTAAATACTCCACATTTGATATTACACTGCAGACTAATTTTTCTTTCTCTTGGAAGGAGACAGAAGTTTCATAGGACCTGTAAATACTTAAAATTGTAAGTACTGCCTTTCTTTGAGTTAATGTGTGTGATGGGAGTTAATGTGTAAAAGTAAACTTTACATAAGGTATATAAAGAAATCTATGAAGCTCAGCAGTGAAAAACAACCTGCTTCATTTCCTTATTATATACAAGACAAGAAATGGTATGGATGGGTCAGCAAGTATGACAACTAGGAAAATTCATTTCAGACTACTCAGCTGCCTTTCTAGACATGGACAAGACACAGAGTTTTAATATCACTTGGGCTTTAACTTTTTTTCCTTTCTTTCCTTGACCTGAGCTGAAGAAAAATATCTCAATTTTGAAAATTAATTTAATCTACAATTAGAAAATGGTTCCCCTTTTATTTTACATAACAAAATCTGAGAAAATTTCAAATTACTGTCAAAAGATAATACTATCAATATATGACTACATTGACTTTCACCATTTTAAGTGACATTCATGTACAATGTCAGAAAATTGGAGCCATCAGATATTTAAAATATTATGTCTTACTTCATTAACTCTAGATATGATCTATGACTATTTATTAGAAATAATTCTCATGTGTGTAATTGCTACACAAGTCATCATATGGATGAAGGGTTTGTAACATCTCTCCTATGTAACTCAATCGGTTAAGTGTTGATTACCTTGACTAGTGCCGATATTTAATAGGACATGAATGTTAATAACAGATAATGTTTTCTTGGCATTAGAAGAGAATCTATATTATATGGAGTTTGTCTCTTGAGGATCACAAAGAATTTTTGATTAGCAGGTTTATAAAATCATAAAGAAAGGCTTCATAGAGCTGAGTGAAGCCACACCTCTCAAGCCACATAGAAGTAGTGTACTGGTGAGGAAGATAAGTTAGGAGAAAAACTTACTTTAAAATACTGTTAATTTTGAGACCATGAAAAAGTGACATTTGCCATTAAAGCAGACAATTAGGAGGAATTGAGAATATATGAGAATTTAGAAATTTATTCCTATTCATTTATTTGATATTCATGAACAGCCCTGAAAGGTCAATATTCACATCATCTCAAATGAAGCCAGGACAGAGGTAAAGAAACTTAGGTGCGAATATACAAAATACATGAAAGTTTTCAGAGCTCTTGTTTCAACTTGTACTCTCTGCATGCTGATTCCTTAACTTGCCATTTTATTTTATTTTATTAATTTATTGAGATTACATCTCAATTGTTAGGCCTCACTTGTATCCTCCCATTCCTCCCTCCTTCTTTCACCCTATACCACTCCTCTAAGTCCTTGACAGAAGGGAACCTCCTCCCCCACCATATGGTCACAGCCTATCAAGTCTCATCTTGGTAGCCTGCTTATCTTTTCTCTAAGTGCCACCAGGCTGCCCCACCAAGGGGAAGTGGTCAAATAGGGGGCACCAGAGTTCATGTCAGAGTCAGTGCCTGCTCTCCACACACCTGTGGAGAATGTGCTGTCTATTGGCTAGATCTAGATAGGACTTCTAGGTTTACTGCATGCATTGTCCTTGGTTGGTACAGTGGTTTGAGCTGACCTGCCTGGGTACAGATGTGCCACCCTTAATGGTCTTCTTGTAGGTTTCTAGGACCCTCTGGATCCTTCTATTTCCCCATTCTTCTTTACTTCTCTCACCTAGAATCCCAATAGTAAGTCCCAGTATCAATCCCAATCTCTGGCTAATCGCAAACTTTCAGGGGACACCTCTGTTGGGCTAGTGTCCAGTTATAAGTGAATATATACCATGTGTATCTTTCTGGGTCTGGGTTAACTCACTCAGGATGATAATTTCTAGTTCCATCCATTTGCCTGCAAATTTCAGGATTTCCTTGTTTATAACAGCTGAGTAGTATTCAATAGTGTAAATGTATCACAGTTTCTTTATCCATTCTTCAAATGAGGAATATTGGTTGTTTCCAGGTTCTGGCTATTACAAGTAAGGCTGCTATGAACACGGTTGAGCATATGTCATTACTGTTTGGTGGAGCATCTTCTGGGTATATTCCAAGGAGTGGAGTAGCTGGGTCAGATTGATTTCCAAAGTGGTTGTACAAGTTTGCACTCCCACCAGCAAGGAAAGAGTGTTCCCCTGTCTCCACATCCTCACCAGCATGTGATGTCACTTGAGTTTTTGATCTTAGCCATTCTAATAGGTGTAAGATGGAATCTCAGAGTCATTTTGATTTGCATTTCTCTAATGACTAAGGAAGCTGAGCATATCTTTAAGTGTTTCTCAGCCGTTTGATATTCCTCTGCTGAGAATTCTGTTTAATTCTGAGCCCCATATCTTAATTGGGTTATTGGGTTTGGTGGTGTTTAATTTCGTGAGTTCTTTATATATTTTGGATATTAGACGTTTGTCAGATGTAGGGTTGGTGAAGATCTTTTCTCAGTCTGTAAGCTGTAGCTTTGTTCTGTTGACAATGTCTCCTGCCTTACAGAAGCTTCTCAGCCTCATGAGGTCCCATTTATTAATTGTTGACCTTAAGGCCTGCTGTTAGAGTTCTGTTCAGGAAGTTGTCTCCTGTGACAATGAGTTCCAGGCTCTTCCCCACTTTTTTTCTAACAGGTTTAGTGTCTCTGGTTTTATGTTGAGGTCTTTAATCCACTTGGACTTGAGTTTTGTGCAGCCATTTTCTTTAATAAAAAAAAATTTCAATGTTCTACTTGTAGGTTTCTAGGACCCTCTAGATCCTTCTACTTTGCTATTCTTCCATGCTTCTCTCATCTAGAGTCCCAATAGGATGTCCTCCCCTCTGTCCCAGTATGATAGGCAGATTTGGGCCCAGGGGTCCCGCTCAAACTAAGGCACCAGCCAAGGACAATACAGGCCATAAAACTTTAAACCCCTACCCAGACCTAGCCAATGGGCAGAACATTCTCCACAGTTGAGTGGAGAGTGGGATATGACTTTCTCACGTACTGTAGTGCCTCACATTTGACCATGTCCTCTGGAGGGGGAGACCTGGCGGCACTCAGAGGAAGGACATCAGGTTACCAAGAAGAGACTTGATACCTTATGAGCATATACAGGAAGAGGTAATCCCCCTCAGGAACAGTCATAGGGGAGGGGAATAAGGGGAAAATGGCAGGGAGGGAAGAATGGGAGGATACAAGGGATGGGATAACCATTGAGATGTAACAAGAATAAATTAATTAAAAAAAGAAAAAATTTCAAATAGAGTTTCAAAATTCTAATACAGGGTGTTAATTCTTATAACCTACTGATAGTCTAAAATAAATGAGAGGGTAAGGGAAGATATTGGAATTAATGAACAGGGGTAAATGTACCCCAATCTTCTGTGTTATCTGAAAATTTGCATGGATAATTAGAGCATCATCATTTTATGCAATATAAATGTCAGGAAGGAGACCCAATGGGTCACATGACAGTCATGACCATCACTACAAACATTGTTGCTGCCATCAGGGCATGCTTTCAACATGACAAGAGAGAGCACTGTTAGGCAACACTCACCCAACGGTAATTCCCAAAATGTGATTGTGAACTAATATTCATTGGCCAGCGATTCAAGATTGGAAACATGTAAAACCATTGGTTCATTAGAAGGCATAAGAATGATTCATGTGTCCCCCCCCCTTCCTAGATACAAGTTCTCTTTTCGCACAAAGCAGAGAGATTGTGAACTACTTTGGCACAACCAACGATTCACCATCTATCCACATGAAGACTGAGAATGCCACCTTTAACACACAGGGGTCCTTGCTCATTTCTAAGTGAGATTTCAACTGTATATGCTGCTCCATTACCCTAAAAATTATGCTCAGCCATTAGATAGAAGGCAGACATTAATGACTGATAGGTAGAAAAAGAATGAATATGTGATAATCAAGTGAAAACCTGTAAAAGAATGATTTTTAAAAGTGTAATTATAAACTGACAGAATAAAAGTAGAATTTTCAGTACAAAACTGATCTAGTTGGGTTAAAGTTCAAAATCAAAAGCTGACTAATTTTCTATTTTTCTATCTTCAAAACAGATGTTTTTCATATTTCAAATGTTAAAATCATAACAACCATAAATAATTCTCCTCGACAAAGCAAATGTCAAGTATGAAATAGAATAGTTCATTAAAAAGCATTTCAAAAATCAGATTAAAAACAAAAAAAGAAAGCTATACCTGAAAGATACTTGAGTGTCAAACTAGCAAAACATTAAGGATCAAAGAAATATGCTTTATAAGGTTTCAATAAGAACCTAAAAAAAATGTTTTAATCAGCACTAGAGAGATGGCCCAATGGTAAAGTGTATTTGCTATTTTTGTCAAGGACCTGATTGATTCCAAATAACCCTGGCTCCCTCATCTGGTCTTTTTGGGTCTTGGCGTCCTACACACACACACACACACACACACACACACACACACACACACACACTCACACACACACACACACACACACACACACACACACACAGAGAGAGAGAGAGAGAGAGAGAGAGAGAGAGAGAGAGAGAGAGAGAGAGAGAATTATGTTTGATGTTAAAAATATAACATTATATGAAACAGTAAAATGAAGGTGCAAATGTGAGCAATAAATTTTAAAAAGAGACAAAAGCATTACTGGTATAGATCACAAATATAGAAGGCTTGTATTATCCAACTGCATAAACTTTTTTGTGTTCTTGTTTTTGAGACAGGGTTTCTCTGTGCAGCGTTGGCTGTCCTGGAGTTTCTTTGTATACCTAGCTGGCCTCAGACTCACAGAGATCCATCTGCCTCTGTCTTCCCAACTGCTGGAATTACAGGTATGCACCACCATGTTTAGCACATAAACCTTTCTCGAATATTATATTGGATCTCTCCATGAAATCCATGACTTCAGGAAAAACAAAATGGATGCAAATAGATTAAAAGAAGATAATTCTACATATCAGGATACTTGTGCAAATAAAAACAATAGAAATCAAGAAAAAGGAGTAAATAATTCCAAAATTATTTACACTGAGTTTCCAAGCTCAAATAATTTTACACATAATATATATGTGTATATGTGCATATATGTAATACAATTATCTATTAATATGCATGTGTTCTTATTCTGTACACTATGTAATAAAATATGTGATTACTATTTACAGATATATTCACAGACTAAGATATGAAATTTCCTCCAAACTTGACGAAGACTGTAAGGTTGAGAAAACTTACAGTAGGTTTCTGTGTTTTGTACTTCTTGAACAAGCTTCAGGTTGGCTAAAGTGACATGGCAAATGGTGTGAGAGCCATTGATAAAGTGCCAGAATTTACATAGCTCTTTCCCATGAAATGTGAGATTTGGAAGGAGAACTCCTTGAAACAAAATTTCCAGGATTCGATAATAACTTTTTTTTTTCAGATGAAAAGAGAAGAATGTTTTTTTTTTTCCACATTCAGACTCATTGGAGAACATTCCAAGAAATCTCATTAAGATCTCATAGTGTTTGTCCTCTGACATTCACACCTGGGCATGACGAAACACCAGCACTCTGGCTAGAGGTTGCCCTGTCACTGGTAGCATGGAGAGACATGAAGAATGAGAGCAAGGATTACAGGAAGTCTGTGGTGGTCCAGGGCAAATGATGGGATTCTGACAAGGGGTCAGCTGTGGATCCACCAACTTCTCCAGGATAGCTGCCTCTAGATCTCCAGGCAAAAGTTTCCAACCCCAAAACAAGGCTCCACAAGACAAGTTCAAGTGTCTGATGGACAGCTTCATTCAAAGAATGGAATTCATCCCTGCTCACTTTCTTCCTGTTTCCTTATATCTCGAGCTTAGCTATGGGGCCAAGCAGGGGAAAGCAGGTAAGCAAGGACAAGGCCTGTCAACCAGTTTTTATTATTATAAATCCAAATCAATGCCTCATACGTATTTGCATCACAAATGCTTTTTAAATTAGAAAGCACATTTAGTATGCTCACTATGTTAATATTTGATGGAATTTTCATTGGGAATATTGCTGCTGTCCAGTATCATAGTAAATGAATATGTTCAAATAGATCATAATAGCATAATAAAAAGAAATCACCACAGCGGCCTAATATTTAGTTTAACAATCTGAAGACATGTTCCTATTAGTTCATTTATCAGTGTGATTTTTCTTCCTATACAGGCAACAGCAGATAGTACTTTGAGTGCTGTTGCTTCAATAAAGCATTTATCTAATTTAGTCTAATTATCTACTTCTTTAACAGTGTAAAGTCAATGGTGAGCGCTAGGTGGGCAGTTAAACTTTACATTCATTTCTATTAGAGTGGGAGGCTACTTTCCCATGATTTTACTACTAAGATAGATGAGTACGATCCAGCAATTAGAAAGGAGTAGGAAGATAGCCATAAATGTGTCCAAGGTGGAGTTACAACATAAAAGAAACTTCAGCAGGAAACCAATCAGCAAATTACAAGAGAAGCTAGGAAGTATTACTTACAAGATCTGATTGCGGTATGGATTGAGATTCAAAGCCCATTTGTAAAAAACAAACACAAACCGCAAACAGAAACATAAGGGTCAACTTAGCATGGAACTACAAGTACCATGCTTCAGGCATGTAACCTGCTTGGTTGACCCCAGTGTCAAGAGAAGTGCAACACAAATGATGTCACAGCAATATACTCATCCGTAGGTGAAAATTAAAATACTATGAAGATATTTTAAATTAGGTTCACTGTATTATAAATGGTAACTGACACTGCATTAAAATACAAAGAAGGTCGAAGAAATATATTTACACATCAAGGTTTTATGAATGCCAGTTTCAAATGGAATCTTTTTTAGTGCCTATGAATATAAACAAAAGAAAAATCCTTAAACATGGATTCATTTTAAGATTAGTAATTACAAAAGTATTATGTAAATGATGAAATTGCAACAGTTACAACATACGTAATGAAATTCCACTCTCCTAAATAAATAACTTTTAAAAATAAGAAAGTAGTGAGCACCCAGCTGCTAATTCATCACACTGGCAAGCATCAATTGCTCCATTCTGTGTGTTGTGTGTCAATCTAGAATCTGTAAGTTCAGCTAAGCCCAAATGAGATGCTCTGATGCTTTAGTGAGAACTGTGTGTCAACTGAATCATGGTCAAATATCAAGAAGTGGAAACTTATGTACACACAGGAGGACAAAACCAATGTCAGTTTGTGTGTGAGTGCCATGTTTTATGGATGAAATCATTCATGGGAGAAGTTGTTTAGATACAATCACTTGACAATTTGTAGTACAATTATGTTCACTGGCGCACTCCTGTATAGCAGCAAAAATGAAATCAAATGGTTAAGAAACCAAGAAGAGACTTGATACCCTATGAGCATATACAGAGGGAGGTAATCCCCCTCAGGAACAGTCATAGGGGAGGGGAATAAGGGGAAAATGGCAGGGAGGGAAGAATGGGAGGATACAAGGGATAGGATAACCATTGAGATGTAACAAGAATAAATTAATAAAAAAAAGAGAAAAAAAGAAAAATTATGCTATTTTTAGTTAATGATAATTCTATTAAATTTAGTATTGCTGAAAGTATGTTAGATATTTTTCCCCAGGTACTATTTATATCCAGAATGTAGGGTGAGACTAAATTTTATAATATAAGAAATGTTTATATGCCACCTGTTCCTTTTCATCTGGCATTTCCCTATATATAACAAAATTACTAAAAGCAATAGGAAAAATTCTTAAAATGTAGCAACAAATAAGCTATGGCATAAAAGTAACAGATAATAATATTGAACTCAGTATCAGACTTTGAAAGGAAAGTGCTTCAATGTGAACTATTGGAAGAAAAAGTTAAAATATCATAAATGGTTATTTATGTATCAGTAACATATTTATGTTATATTTGTTTCCACAGCCTAGTTTATACAACCTATTTCTAAACCATTGTCAGATGTCAACCTGGTTTCTTATGTTTTTGGTGCTAATAAGTACATAGCTTTATGGCTCATGCCTCGAAGGGATTTGCCTTAGTCTTTGTCATGCCTCTTTGATTTGATTAACTAGGGCTTCTTTCTGCTCTTTGCATTAAAACTGTGTTTTTGTGGAGGAGGCTACAAGATGCAGCACATCACTGGTTTCTCCCGAGGCCTCCTATTTTCCAGAGATTAGGCATCCTTATTCATGGCACCAAGCTACTGTAACAATTCCCCTTTAAGCCAGGGGCAAATGGCAACTTTCCTAACTGCCTCTTTCTACCTCAGAAAGCTTGTGCCTCTTTTGTCCATGACTTAATACATGACAGATAATTCCCCAAATTAAACCATCCGTGAAACCATTGGCCTTTAGCAAGATGTACTGCTGCCTACTTTCAATATCCTAGTTGCTAAGGAAGGATTTGAGGTTTTTGGAAAACTCTTGGACCCATAGAATACTGAGTTGTTCGTAGAATTGTATTTGTTGTTAACAAAATGCAATCAGCTCTTATCCAACTCTGAGCTGAAATGTGTGTTCAGCCTCTTTGACTTTATGAAGACTGACTGTGGAGGAGGCAGGTAGTCTAGTATTCATTCAGCAAGTATCAGGGCCAGCATCACATCAGAGAGAAGCTGGGTGGCTGTTAGTCAAGCTTGCTTCTTCCTAGGTGAGAGAAACAGCAACGACTCCAGCCTATGAACTCAACACTTCATTCTTAAAACCAAAACGGCCATGTTTTTCTGTGGAGAGTGACTGGATGGCAAGAATGAAAGATATTCATTCATATCTATGCCCCATACATTTTTCCATACCTATCCCATCATATATAAAGACGGTCATTTCTCTATATGTGTGACTCCATACATAAACATGTGTGTTTCTCTCCATATGTTGCTTTATATGAAACCTCTTCATTTCTTTACACTTATTGTCCCATATGTAAACATATATATATACACATATATATGCAACATGTATAAATATTGTCATATCTCCATGTCTATGCCCCCATGTAAACATGGCCATTTCTCTATATCTATGCTCTCAAAATATGGCCGTTTCTTTGTAACATTACACCTGCATATGTAAACAACTCAATGTATTGGATTTTTGGCTTTCTTCTTTTTATTCCATTCTTATATGCAAGTAAGCTGAGATACAACAGCAAATGTAAGAGTCCTCATTGTCAAAAGGTTGGATTTCTATGCTAGGATAACTAAATAATACTAGCTTGGCTAATGACAGAAGACCTGAAATAAATATATGGGAGTATGAAATAAAGGAGGTAGAACTATTTTAAGTAGGACTCCCACTTCTGAGGATATTCCTTTCATCATAGGACTAAATAATGAAAAGGACTCTTCTAATCAGAGAGCCAGGTGCAGGCCATCCTGAAAGAAGGAAGGCAACCATGAGATAGTCAGCTGAGGAGAAAATGAGCATTACTCTTCATCAGCAGGAGGCCAGGCTGTGTGAAGACTCAAAGGGGATGGTAAAGTACGGCGAGCTGGCACAAAATGGTGATACACCCAGTCTTAGAGATGAGAGGAGTATTGAGGTTACCGTGTGCACAATGAGACATCATTGGGAAGCTTTAAGGAAACAAGGACTCTGTCCCGGGCTTCTTTTAAAGGATGTCTCTTATGTCTTCATAAACACAGCTCCCAGGTAGTAAGCATGGATCAAGGAGTCCTGATGACATAACACAGGTGAGAGATGTTTGATTAGTTGACTGCCTGTGCCAATAGTCACACATTGAAACAATAAAAATGATTCATTTACACTTGACATTTATGATGGGATTTTTCACAAATTGACCTTAAAGGACTATCCAACTCCAAAACCTACCACTTATTTCTAAACTTAGGGGAACTCAATGCTATCTTCCATTCTCCAAGATCATCTTAGTACATTTCACGGTGATACTGCATCATCCACCTGTCCCAGTACATCACACCCTAGCATGTCCTCTTAAAATATTTTCAGTTTTAAATTCCATTGGATTTTCCAAGGCATCTTACTTTTTAAAACTGTTTCAGATACTATAACTCATTTAAAAATCTTCTTCTTTTTTAAATGTTATTTTATTAATTTATTCATATTCTATCTCAATGGTTATCACCTCCCTTGTATCCTCCCATTCCTCCCTCCTTCCCATTTTCCCCTTACTCCCCCCCCCCCATGACTTTATCACTATCATTCCAACCTCTGTTCTGAAATCAATAAGTGGCTACTCTGTCCAGATAACCCTGTGTAATGCCAATTATATGTGAGATAGATTCTGTGGTATGGCATGAGCAGTAAAGGTACCTGATAGAGTATTACCTTTCCTTATTGTTCCAAACATTTAATGACTTTGAAACTGTGACGAGAAATGTATTCATTCACAACTTGTTTAACTCACTGAAGAGTAGCAGGGTTGTCCCAACTTATTCTCCTTGCACTGCCTCTGGGACAATATGAGAGCAGACTGTATTGTGATAGTGCCATGAAGTGACAGAGTCACACTTATTACAATGGCCTAGGAAGATCTTCCTCAGAAAGACATCTTAAGGCCCGCGTTTGCTTCAGTGATACGTTGAAAGGAAAGGGGCTCTCTAGGTCCTAGAAATATGACATTATTTCTTAGACAGGAAATGCCTCTAGCGACTTAGGGCTTCAGACAAGTAGATAAGTGGACCTGAAGGACAGGCAGATTTGGAACATGGCAGAGTTCTAGAATAAGGTTACATCAGGGCATGTGAAGGACACTTTACGGCTTGAATAAACAAACACAAAATTATATTTATTTTGACATTCTAGGTCCCTAGAAAAGTACTCAAGCTTTCTTCTAAAGAAAAGAGTGTAGAAAGTAAGATTTAGAAAGGTATAGATCAAAGAGGTAGCTTCATGACTCCAAAATACGTGGTGCCTGCTTTTCGGTGTACCAAGGATGGACACATGGGAGAAGTTGAAAACTAAAAGTAATTTTCTTTTTAGCTAGAAATAACATGACAAACCAGATTGAAGGGAAAAAAAGAAGGAAAAAAATCCATATGTTGTCTTTAGTAATGATGGGTGAAAGTGCAACTTCGTAAGAAAAAAAAAAACAAAGACAGAGAGAAGTGCTCTATCAGGAGAAATCATGAGTGGTTTTTTTTATAAAAGACTTTAGATTATTAATTTCAGGGTGTCAAGAAGTTCTTATAGCCCACTGAGATAAAGCCTGCTTTAAAAGTCTGTCAGTGTGAGCTAAAAGTGTATGAATTTAGTTCTAACTCAGGATAAAAACCTAGCAATAGAATATTAAAATCTAACCACCATTGAAAAGAAAATGGGTAAAGTCTATTCTGGCTAGGGAACCGAGAAGAAGTAAGGAAGGTTTTTAAAAAACTTATTGAAAAGTGAACTCAAGGTGGTGGTGGTGGGAGCCGAGTATGGACAAGGAGGAGAGGAGACGGATGTGACAAAGAAATGGCGGTAAGAAACATGACAACTTCTGATGCTTGGTGCCCATTGTGTCTGAGTTCTGAGGATGAGGCTAGCACAGAAACAAACCTTCCAGATTACCAATGTTTAAAGCATTGGTGTATTTTTCATCTTTTAAAATGTAGTTTTAAGAAACTGAGTGTGCTGCCTCACATGTACCTTACTCTTCTATCTTTGGTGACTGAGCTGCAAACACTAAGTGGCATCGTCAGTTATCCTGGCAAAAAAAATACAGGCTATAGCCAATGTCGTATTGGTGCTTAGGGATTCTAACAAGAAGCTAGTATAATCTGTGTTCAGGTTTAAACATTTATTTTATGTATATGAGAGCTGGCCTGCATATATACAGGAAGTTGGCAATCACCATGTGAGTACTGAGAAATGAACTGGCCTTCTGCAACGGCAGCAAGTGCTCTTCACTACAGTGACATCTCTCTAGCCTCTGCTTGGATTTAACTGCTCTAAGCAAGCCATGTGGACACCCAAAATGTTTCTAAAAATGACACTCAATTTGTGTTCTCAGCAAGGTTCAAAATGTTTCGGGGCACCATTATTAATGCCCGTTTGACACTCTCAAACTGGATTGTCTAGTAAAATCTCAAATGCTTTGAGGTAGATCTATTTTGACTCCACTCCAAATCTATGAGGAAAAGGAAAGTTTAGAGCTGTCAGGTGACATCTACTTTGGAAAAGATGTGTCACAGACATGCTAATAAATTTGGTGCAGTGTAAAACCAGAGATCTCCTTAATCTTAGTTATGCTACCTGTATGAGCCACATGAGAGATCTAGGCTGAGGTTCCCACTGTAAGAAAGTGTCAACATGTTTAAAAAAGAGAGCCTAAGACCAAGTCACGAGTCTTACTATCACGGTTCTCAGCTTACAAAGAAAACATCTCTTTTCTTATGTATATTACTGGGTTATATTCTGTGGAAGTCATATGACTTCTTAAGATCATACCTAGATAAGATTTCCCAGAACATTATCTGGTACGTATTTATGTTTTTGTTCTTAGAAACGGTACTTTTATATATCAATACAAAACTCATATATTAAAAAAAAAGTTCAGAATAAAATACTTAGGTTCTATAAATTGAAATTTTAAAGTGCAATCATCTTTCTGGGATATAGTTAATCTGAATTCACCTTTAAGTTTTTGTTTTCATGGGCGATTCATTGTTGAACAGCCAGTTATGTGTTTGAACTGATTGCTGTTTATGATGTTTACGTGCTCTGAGATGGCCTTAATTTTGCTGTTTTCCCCTGACAGTAGAATCAACTTCCCAGCAACACCACTCTCTGGATCAGGAGTTGTCTGCAGCTTCAGGGCATCCACTGCCTCCTATGAACAGACATGCTCCAGCCTGGATTCAGTGTTTCAGAGAGCTTTTGGTCTGAATCATCAAATAGGCCTAAGTTTTGACAAAAAGAAGCATCTACCTTCTGTTCCTGCAGCACCCACTGTCTAGGTCAGGGCAGGTGTGGAAGTTACATAGAGAGAGATGTCAAGTAGTCAGATGGTTTACAGTTCTCTCTCACTGTAGCAAGAGTCTTATCATCATTATTCTTAGCTTCAAATTTATAAAAAATATTTTATTATATAAATTACGTGTTTATATTTCATTGATGTCTTACAATTCCTTAAGAGATGACTTACATAAGGTTTGTCAAGACATTTTACAGAAAGGAGTCTGCGAGCACAGAGCAGGTAGTAATCGACGAAGCAAAGTCCTAAAAGAGGTGAGAAATCAGAGGCTCACTGCTCAGAATGGCCTGTGGTAGGCCACTCTTTTCAGTGAAAAAAAAAAGAAGGTACAGAATCTGGGTGTGAGCATCAGCAAGTGTGGAAAGTACAGTCTCTATTCAGAATAAAGATACTGCTTTGCTGAAAATAAGATCACTAGCTTAGTAGAAGGCTAGGAAAATATAAGCAGTAATTCATATACAAATTTAAAAAAATGGCAGGGAAAACTGATCAAATAAAAATCTCTAGTCCAAGTTGAATAAACAACAACAAAACTAGACACACTAGCTACTGTTATACATCAGCTATAGAATGGCTGTGGAAAGGACAAAAATAGGAAGCCGGTGCATTTTTGGTGTTTGGGCTTCTTTGAAAATAAATACAGAAGAGCTAGACTTCAAGTAAGCCGATGTTACAAACACAGGCCAATTATGCATCCATAACTGACTATGGAAACAAGGAAACTAAGAGGCCTGTTAGTTTTCTGAATGAAGACAGTTCGGGAAACATCAATACAAGAAATTCACAAACACCACGTATTAGTTCAGTGGTTCTCAACCTGTGGGTTGCCACCCATTTCGGATTGAATGACCCTTTCACATGAATCCTATTTCAGATATTATGATTCATAACAGTAGCGAGATTACAGCTATGAAGTAACAGCCAAAATAAATTTATACTTGTGGCTCACCATAACAGGAGGGACTGTATTAAAGGGTCGTAGCATTGGGATGGGCGAGAACTCCTGGTTTTGTTATCTTTAATGTGGCAGATGCACCAACTCATGGATTGGTACTATTCCCTCCCTCCTGCTACATAATTTTATACTAGAAAATTAAGTCATGCTACTTAGAAAACAGTTCCATTTACACCTAAAACTAAACTCAAGTCTGTTTGACTGCACTGTCTTAATTCAACCTTTGAAAGCATTGAAATTTCCTGGCAACTCAAAAATAGTAGAAGTGGCTTAGAGGCACATGACCTGGTAGGCCATAGTCTGAGGTGAGGATATGGATATTCATCATTCCGTTGTTTAAGTCGTTACTGCTGATGCTCAGTCTAAGAGAATGTGCACCTGAGAGTGAGCAGAGGTGAAAGTTACCTAGGAAGACACTCCTAGAAATCAGAATGCCAGTATGGTTTGAGAGGTATACCGAACAGTGAAATGTGTTTGCATTACTTTTACAGGCATGGAGTTGAAGTTAAGAAGAAATCATAGAAGAGAATAAATTAACCTAGAGAACAATCCTGGGAATTAGAGGTCATGAAAGTTGTACCCTCTTGCTTTCTAGTTCACAGATACTATGTCAGATATTTTTGAGTTAATAAATGCATCATAGTGTGCATGGGTATATCATGAACTCAAAAAATAATGCATCTGGGCCTTATGGAAGACTGGAGCAAAAAACAGAATGGATGGAGGCCAACAGTATTCTCATACCATCTTCCATTTGAAGCAATAACTCCCTAGTTGCTAGCAATGGCTGCTTCCTGAAAGGATCCACATCCCATGCAAAGCATCCATATAGCGTTTGACAACTATTTATGACTCCATTTTGAGTGCATTCAATCCCCTCTTCTGGACTCTGTGGATATGTGAGATGCATGTGTTACATGGCCATACATGTGTGCAAACACATAGACTAATACGAGTAAGTCTTTTTTAAACAAAGAAATATACAGCTATAAGCATACATATATCCATGTTATGATGTGTAAGAGAGGTAAGAGGGGGTAACCTAAGAAAATACTCTGAAATCAAAGAGTCTTTTAGGTTTTTGACAAGCTAATTAATGAATCTTTCTGAGGAGGAAGATTTATGCATATGGTGTGAGATACTGCTACTCATTTCTATTGTCGTTACTATCATTGGCCAGTGAGGTATTTAATAATGTATATTATGAGAGTGTTGTTTAAACATCACTTATTTCTCATAAAACCACTCTATCATAGTAAAAGTCATGCTTATTAGGGTTTTATAATACTAAACTATACACAAGAAATTACCAAAAAACTTTTAAAATTCAAGATCTTCAAGTAAAGCTTATATCCCTTCATGCTCAGTGTGTTGACTTCTATCTAAAACAATCTTATGTTTACATGCAACTAAAAGCATAAAGATGCTCTCATGAATCTAGCAATAATTCTATCTCCTGAAGTTCCTGTTGAATCCTACCCTGGCATCGCATCACCAAGTAGCTGGTTCTAAAGAATGAGCAAGAAGTAGTCTTTATATTCTTAGTTCCTCTTGATCTATGTGTGTCATGGGGATTAGGGTTTATTGGGTTAAAACCAATATTTTGAACACCATCAACATGTAGATCTGGATTCATCTCCTGAAAGTCCATGTGTTACAGTAAAGAGTCTGAGCTCATTGCTGGAAGTGACTTCCCCAAGATCAGGAAAATCTTCCACAAGAAATCCAGACTTCTGGGTTCTCCACAGTTGAGTGGAGAGTGGGGTCTGACGTTCACACGAACTCAGGTGCCCCATATTTGACCATGTCCCTTGGATGGGGAGGCCTGGTGGCACTCAGAGGAAGGATAGCAGGTTACCAAGAAAAGACTTGATACCCTAGGAGCATATACAGGGGGAGGTGGTCCCCCTCAGTCACAGTCATAGGGGAGGGGAGTAAGGAGAAAATGGGAGGGAGGGAGGAATGGGAGGATACAAGGGATGGGCTAACAATTGAGATGTACTATGAATAAATTAATAAAATATATTTAAAAATAAATTAGTAAGTGCCACTTCAGGCATCAGGAGCCTTAAAAAAAAAAAAAAAAAAAGGAAAGAAATCCAGACTTCTATACCCTGGCAGCCTATACTCCTGTCAATATTTCTGTGATCACATTTTCCCACATGATCTGCTTCAGAAGAACAAAATTTTCCCCAAGTCCTTTGAGGTTTGAATGATAAAGTAATGAATAATTTTCTACCAAATTATTATCTTGCTGAATTTTGATTTCCCCTCTCTTTTTCTAGGCACTGCTCCACATACACTGCAATAGCTTGTCAAGTTTCTAGCATGAGAGTGCTGAGTATAGTTTGCATTCGCTGATAATTTCAAAGTGACAAAAGAATAGGTGCAGCAAAGAGGAAGGAGTATGTTTGCATTAAATAGAAGATGTAGTTCTGAAAATACCTAGGTTCTTACTGCCAAGGAAAGGTTCGCGCTTTGGATTCCACATGTGTCCTTCATATACTAAATCATTCTCTGGCTATTTCATGGTCCTAATCTCATTCTACTCAAAACTTGTATTCCATTCCCTTCATTATAAAGCTATATATCCTCCCACCCTATGCTGTTTCTCAGCTTTAGAAGCTTTAGTTTTTATATTCATACACATGCATATTTTTCTCAGACAATAAAATCTCCTGACTTCAGCATAAGTTATTTATATTTTATAAAACATTTCTTTTGAGGAACTCCCCTTTCCTTCCTACAGATATTTGGGAATGACATATTTACAGGTTCTAGATGATAGCTTTATGTAAAGATGCACATTTTCCTAAGAAACTGATTTTGAGGACCAACATATGAGCCCCTGACTGTGGTTTAGTGGGTACCCAAAAGCAGTAGGCAGAAGAACCTAAGACATCTTGAAATGCAGTGGAACTCTCCTCGCTTCTCTGGAATGGTCCACAAAGTGTCTCTGCCTCTTATGAAATTGTGATACACACACAGCTGATCAAGGAAGGAAAAGCATAGAGGAAAAAGGCCCCCCTTGCCTGATTAAGTCCATTAGGGAATGCCAGGGTTTTCAGATTCGAGGTTCAAGTTATACTCTGAGGTTCAAAGGTTTTTCCTTTGGATGTATTTCATGTACATTCTGTTACCCACTTGCATGGTTCATTTTCTCTTCATAAATAGCTTTGGTGACTTCCCTACCTTCTTACTGAAACCTAATAGACTCATGTCTTAGTTTTATCTTCACTCTCTTTATGCCTGTGATAGATCTACCCTGAGGGTTCCACTGGCAGAGAGAACTCTACCAGGGATCTAGTGAACATGAGTCTATGTAAATGGACCCTTGTGAGGGCTATGAGTATCTAAGAGAGGTACAGTATGCTTGGATGAAAAGGCTGAATATCTATTCATAATTTTCTAGAAGATTGTCTAAAGGAAACACAAATAAAAGGACCTTTCATATCTGAGACCATAATAATGCCATTGAAGATTTGTTTTCATTCTGAAAAAAAAATCAACACTTAAATTTTCATTCTGCCTCTTAAAGAATTATCCTCAAATTACATACAATTTAGGTCCTGTGTCAGACATTGACATTATTCATGATGACTTTCAAGAAGAATACAAGAAGATTAAATTGACTCATTCTCTGGTGCTTTGAGGATAAGGTAACTTTCAAGAGCCAAATTGGAAAATTCAACCTCATTGAAATTATTAACTGCCTAGAGAGGGTGATGCCAAAGAATGAGAATATATTTCAGGTGTGCACTTCAAATCTGGGGGTCCTAGGTTTTCCTTAAGGACACAGATGGCACCTGTCACATTTTCATAATGGTGCCTGGTTTTTCTGCCACCATTGCTGTCTTGTAAAAATTCTACCACAAGTACATTAGTAGATGAGTACAAAAGAGATGCTAATATTATAAAGTGTCTAACTAATTTTCTCATGTGTATTTGGAGCATCACCTAGGGATGACTGTGCCCCAGCTTCTTGAGACATAAATCATCCCTAACAACTTACTAGCTGATGTTCAGTGTTGATACAAAGTAAAATTTCACCTGAAAGCCAGTGAGATATAATTTAGTCTGAGCCAAATTTGGGTTATCATGACCTGAAGATATGGATTCATATATCCTTAGATAATGTATTCGGATATGGAACAGACTACATGAACTTTTAATTGGCACAGACAAAGGAAAGTCATAAGTCAAAAAATTTCCAAATACATTGGTAGGGACATAACATGGGTTGCATATAGCAAAGTGTGGAAATCTCTGCTAGAGATCACCTTTTAGAGGTTAAGTTAATACATTATAAAGGTTTTACCTTATAATTAAAAGGACGTTAGGCCAAAAATAGAGAGCAAGGTTGACAAGAACAATAAGCATAGTTCAAGATAATTTGTCTCTGGATCTGCAACATTCTATCTTGCCATATCCATGTCTCCATACTCAGCCAACTTTATGGAATCTTCAGCATAGGGTAGCTTTGATTGGGGAACTTCAGTTCATAGAAAATTTCACTGGTCCCTAGCAGAAATCTACTTACTCTACTATGTCCTTTCATTTGAAGTCTATCATTCCAGGCCATCATCTGATATTTAATATTTCATTTCATGGAGTCCTTGCAGGAGATAATGTTAACCAGAACAATGAACTCCAGTCAGCGTCACTTGCTATAATGATTATTTGAATACATACTTCCCTAGTCATCTGAAACATAAAAAGTCCTTTAAATAGTGAATTTACTAAAGGAAGCACTTTTAATTGTAATATCAGAAACCTGGAGAGTCTCTGTGTGTACCAGACCCTGGCCTAGAGAACCCAGTTATACTTTTCTTGGTTATGTTTTTTTAGACTCAGTTGGAGAATATGGTGTCTGCCCTGTGCTAACTGCTTCTTCTTTTTACTAGGAGTTCCATTAGAGTACCCAGGTGGCACAATGCTTCTCATATGTCAGACAGGAGACAGACCCATGCAGTCTTGTCAGTAAGATTTCCCAGAAGAGTCGGTAGCACCTGACTTAAAGATATACTAACAACTACTAAATGGAAGAGCTCATATCAGGTAGTGAAAGAGCTGTTGTCACATTCCCAGAAGACATAATCAAATACTATAGTTGATCACAATCTCCAGAGACTTAAATTCCTCAGCTATAGGGTTACCATGTTTTTCAAAATATTCCCATTAATTAACTTAAAATATCAAGATAAAATGTGGAAGAGAAATAGGCTAGCTTCATGGTTTTGCAATCTCTCATAATATTTGGTAATTTCAGTGATTGCTTTTTAAAAACATTTTTATTTTTTACACATACATTTATATTATTACATGTGTTTACAATAAACTACCTGTAGCAAGAAGAAACATGACACAATCAGGAATTATATAAATGTTACATTCTTAGTGTTTTGGCTATTTGTATTTGACAGCCTTAAAGAAAACATCTTTCCTATCTTGGTGTGTCTAAAATTCTGAATGTAAATCAATCTCCATTACATATTGTCATTATCAACTTAAAACATCTATCTAGACCTAAAAACATCTTAACCCTAAACAACTAAGCTTCATTGTAAAACTAGGCTACCTGGTCTTCAACTCCATAAAAGACTTGAGAAGAATAAATTTTATTACCTGAGTATGCCGGGAGTGCAGGTTAGTAGCTTTCCAAATGAGAAGATAACAGAGACAGTTTTCTACCTGAATAGTAACCCAAAATCTTTACTATGTTCATGTATCTTCTTCAGCCTTTTGGCCCAATATATATGACAGACATATTTGTGAGGCAGAAACTATTGAGGACTTGTTTACCTTGTCTTGGCAGAGTTTGGCCATGGACTCTGCCTGCATCCAAGCTTGGCCTTTTTTAGGCAGAATTCTGTCTGTGGTAGAAATTAAGACATTTTCCTCAGTGGCTTGTTTGCCCCCTTTGAAGTCATCTCCATCAGGGGGTTCTTTGATGCTCATCATCCTCTTTTAAGTAGGTTGGGTATTGCCAGGAGTTAACCGGTCTCATTGTCAATGAATCTTTAAAATACTAAAAACATCTTAAATGCCATATTCTGCATGTCTCTGAGGTTTTTGGAGACCTCATCTAACTATTCTACCTTATTTTTCTATAGAATCATATCTCTCTGCTGCACATAAGATGTATATTCTTGTGATAAAAGTAGAGCAGCAATTGACATGACCGTGATCCCATCAGCTAATAATCAGTGACACAAGTCTAAGCTTTCTGCCAGGAAATATTAATTTCCTTATCATGACTGCTGGCTGGACTTTTCATGACTTATGTGTAGTGAACAGAATATGCAAAGTAGAAAACTGTAACTTTACAATGGAAAGACCTGGAAACACACTTTATCTATGTTCATTTTATATCCCTAAATGGTGTGATTCAAAGACTAAAACTCTTTATCATTCTCTCTAGAATCCATTAACCACAACATGATTATGAGGGATATCAAGTATCTATATGAAGATATTTTAAATATTACTTTACCTATTCAAATATTTAATGTCATGAAAATAAAAAACTATGGAGTCATGATTAGTGAAAACTTAAGGTAACTTAGTAAAGAAAAGTAATGATATGTGCCTCTGTCCCCACAAATTTCATATAATAATATTTCAAACCCCAACAGCAAAAAATGGCTCCATTAGCAGATAGGATCTGTAAGGAGACAATTATATTAAAGTGGGTTCTTCTGAATGAAGCCTTCATCCAAAATGAATGATGACCTTGCAAGAGGATGACACAAAATCATAGACAGTGAAGGAAAGGCAGGTGAAACCACAGGGAGAGGTAGTACCTAAAGGTCAAGGACAGAGGATCAGAGTAAATAAGCCTGAAGACCCACTGTGCTTTGATGTGCTGCCTGCACAAGTGAGAAGATAAGTTTCTGCTGCTTATGTCACAGTGAGATCCTGTTGTACTTCATTGAAGTTGCTTATGCAGATTAGGATTCAGTATCCTATTTGGGATTGTAGAAGACAAAGAAGCATTGTGGAAAGGCTAGTGAAAACTGAATGGAGTTCCATATACAATCATTAGTATTATGAGTGTGCTTGGTTCAGAGATTTAATAACTCCAAGTCATAGATGATAACATTAGGAAAAGCGGGTAAAACATACCTTGAAACTCTCTAATATTTTTCTTTTTTTTTATGAATAAGATTTCAAAAGAAGAAGCTAAAAAACAAAGGCCAAATAAGAAACCTAAACAAGATATAATATATAAGGCAGGACATCTTAACAGTTCAACAGAACCCTATAAAAAACACAATAAAAAAGATGCATTGAGGTGAAGTCAGAGAGGAGATAACTGTGGCAGCCCCGGGAGGGAGGCCAGAGAGCTGTCGCTTTTAATGAACCTTCTCTGCTTTATGTGCTCAGCCTTTCACTCTATCCTCGGGCAGCCCTTGTTGTCATTATTGGAATCTTCCGTCATTTTTGTCTTGAGAGTATTAAATCTGAACACCAATGCCACAAGGGCTGATGAGTGAGTACTCAAAGATACTCAGAATTGAGATAAGAATACACTGAAAAGTAGTTTTGGGTCATCGTTCCCAGGTATGCTTTTTTTTCCCCATCTTTAGAGTTCACAACCCCTGTTTTACACACACACACACACACACACACACACACACACACACACACACACACATGATTTATCACCAAGCCTGACCACTCCAAACTTATAATGGTTTTCTTTTTAACTTGTTGATGATCATGAGGGTGAGGATGATTTTGATGATGATGATGATGATGATGATGATGATGGGGATTTTATGGATTCATATACCCACCAGGCTATGAGGCTCAGAAGGCATGTGAATTCATGTTGTATTCAGATGCTCAAGAGTTGCACAGTCTTCGTACTTTTGTTGTGTTTTAGAGAGAGGAAAGCACACTGCTGTCCTCAATACAGCCTATCAGATACCTCAAGGTCAAACCTCTTTTTTTGACATTTTTTCATAATACAGCCTCATTCTCTGTTATAGTATCATAGTGCATGCTCAATTAATACATGGCAAATGATGGAGGAGTAAAAAAGTCCAATAATTAAACCAACCAGCTAAAATCTATAGGAATATGAACAAAGACAAATTTAGACTTATCTGAGGAGGTTCACATAGGAAAGCAGAGTTGATGACTAGAGAGCATGTAAGACTTTATTCTTAATGCAGAGTATGATATTTAATGCTAGAAAAAACAATTCAAATATGCAGAGATGTGGGACATACAAAATTATTGAGAAAATTGAGATGAGAATCCTTATTTTACAGTAGCAAATCTTACTTACTATTATGGACCTATTATATTGACTGTACTGTTACTCAAGCTCAATATCTATACACTATAAAATGAGATTTATAGAACTGTGAATATTCAGAAACATAAAGCATACTTAAATTTTGTATGTAAAAATTTAAAAATCAATTAATTTATGCCACTATATGTCTACTAATATCTCCTCCTAAATCAGGGGCATATTCATTGTTAAAATATGATTATTGAAATCTGCTGTACAGCTGAAAAGTAGGTGTCTTTAAATGTGAAGCATAGAAGACAAAAACAAAACACCTTAGGTACATACGCGAGATTACATTTACAAGATAATTTTAACTTGAGTTCGAAGTGATAAGGAGGATATAAATATGTTGCATTATTATTTCCAAAAGTCTAAAGCTTTAAACATACCCTAGAAAGCACTCATGAGGCTAATTTGGTATCAAAATTTACGTTACAGAGCAGAAACAAAGTAGAAAAAATATTCCATATCTGTTCTCCAACAGGACAAGTTGTCATTAATTGCTGTAATCTAACTGTCCACCTGATAGATGTGTTTAAGCAAATGCTTGTAAGCTTTTAGTGATTCAGAAATCTCCTCTGAGCTTAGGCTGATAACCACTCAACTCCATGAATAATGAGACTCGTAATATTGTCCGACTCCCCACCATTAACCATCATAGTGAGAGTTTACATCCCATCCTCTTCTACAAAAACTCATCCAGAAGGTACTACAGAAATACATTGTATATTCCTTCAGCTCCTTTACAAAGATAGGGAAGAATGCAATACTGACTTCATCAATGATGTAGAGTCTGAGGAATTAGTCTAGAGTCTAAAACCTGTGGGTTGAGATCTAGCCCTAGAGGCCTTAAGATAAAGCAAGGATCAACGCTTTTCCCAGCAGACCTGCTAGTCAAGTTTATTACCTATACATAACGAAATCCTTGAAGCATCATGTTTCAGTTCCCTCATTTATAATATTAATATTTTAACACCCCAGAGAGTGTTTAGAGGTCTTTAGAAAATATAAAAAATGCTATCTATAAAGATGAGTAGCCATTTTCCCTGATTCTAATATTTACTTATTTTATTTTTATTGAAGAGAACTAGGCCACTGCTCTCAAATCAGAGATGCAGTGACACAGCAGAAAATCACAAAGGTACAAATAACATCCTGACTTCCATTTCAAAAGCATTCTCTCTGGAAACTTCAAGAGAGGGAAACACAGATGAGGTAAGGGAACGGCATCCTTTGCTGAGGCTGATGCACGAGGCTGAAAGGGCCTGCAGAAGTGAAACATGCACCAAATATTCCTCTCTGTGTTAGACTTAATATTGGATACATCTCTTTATCAATTTCCCAGTGCACAATATGGCACTGGTAACTACAGTTGAACCAATGCATTTGTTCATTTCTTAAGTGAAATTTGTACCCATGGATCATCACTTTCTCCTTAATACTTTCTCTTTTACTCTATGATTCTATTAATTTATTTTAGATGCCTTGCATAACAGGAGAAAGGGAGTATTTGACATCCTATGAGGCTTATGTCACCTAGAAGAGCATTCAATTTGCATTTATTACAGAAATTCCTTCATCGTTGGTAAATTGTATTCAATAAAAGAGGTTCCATGGCTCCTTTCTCCATTTAGACATAAATTCGTTTAATTTTCCACTTTTTATTTGTTTATATAGTTATTTATTCATTTAGTGTGTGTGTGTGCATATGTTTGTGTGCACATGTGTATGTGCCATGACACTCTTTGAAGATCCAACAACAGCAACAACAAAAGTTAGAAGCAAAAAAAAAAAAAAATTATGAGTTCATTCTTCTAGCCCTGTTTGTCTTGGGGAATGAACTCAAGTAATCAAGTTTGGTCATGGGTATTTTTATATGCTGTATTATATTACCAGCCCCACAAAGTAATTATTAATGAATTTCCTTGTCCTTCCCCATGTTACAACTTTCTGAGAATTGACATTATAGGTGGTTGATTTGGAGACTGAGTAATGTCAGTATCCTGCATGAGAGCAACAGAAATGGAAGTCCAGAGTAAGTGGTTGATCCCAAAAGGGAACAAAAAGATATCTGTGGGCCTGTAATAGCTGTTACCCAAAGCTGGATGTCAGATACTGAGCCAGGGCATTAGGGTAGGTGATAGAAGATAGAAAACCACCAAGAGGGAAACTCCTTACCTTCACAGGCACCAAGTGAAAAAAAAAAAAAGATTTGTATATAATGAGGGTCTGTCTCCTCACTGATGGAGAGAAAAGGAATAAACATGACAAAACTGACCAAGCACTCAGACTGATATATGATTGTGGAGAACGATTGGCAGTGAAATATTTTGGTTTTCAATCTAAAAGGAAATACAAATGAATTGGTGCATGTACAGCATGCATTTATAAGCACCACATGCTCTCTCCCTCTCTGTGGAGGGGCCTGCAAAGAGCCCCTATCACATGATCTCCTGCTCTTTACAGAAAGGTACAGAAAGAAACTCATTGCAGGGGTTAAGGGCAGATGTGGCACCAAACTCTTCATTCCAAAATACTGTTTCATCGAGATGCACGTGAATTTCTTGACAAGAGACAGACTTAAAATGATATAAATAAAAAAGAAAGAGTCAAATTGGCACTATTTATAGAAGATATAATCGTGTGCTTAAAAGACCCTCAAGACTCCACCACAAAATCCCTGAATCCATTAACAATACTTAGCAAAACAGTGGGGAACATCGAGTCTTTAAGGCTGCCAAATACAAATAGCCAAAACACTATGAATGTAACATTTATATAATTCCTGATTGTTTCATGGTTCTTCTTGCTGTAAGAAGCTTATTGTAAGTATGTGTAGTAATGTAAATATATATGTATAAAAGAAAAATAATAAAATAAAATATAAAAAAGAGAACACTAGAAAATTGGTTCTACTATCAAAAATAGTTTACAGATTTAACACAATCCTCACCAAAGTTTCAATTCTATTTTTCCGTTGGGTTAAAAGAAACAATTCTAAAGTTCATATAAAAGCACAAAAGACCCTGAATAGCCAATATCATCCTAAGCAGAAAGAGTTCAGGTGGAGGCATCATATTAGCTAATCTTAAATTATTCTACATAGTCATATGAACAAAACCAGCATATTACCAAAACAGACATAAAGCTCAGTGCAATAAAATAGATGACCGAGGCACAAAATCACAGTAACAGCTATATGATTTTAAAAAAAGGTCTAAAACATATACATTCAATAAATGGTACCTGAAACACTGTTAGCCCATATGTAAAATAATGTAATTATGCCTCTTTCTCTTATATTTAATAATAATCAATAAAAAATGAATCAAAGATCTTAGTGTAGGACTTCAAACCTTGAAACTGTAAGAGAAATTTTAAGGTAAAATACTTCAAAATTTATAAGCTTAGGCATCACTTTCTGAAGAGGATCATATACCACAAGAAATAGTGTGAAACTTTGAGAAATTGAATAAAACAAAACCAAAAAGTTCTTCAGAACAGAGAAAACAAACAACCTGAATGAAGAGTTATCTCACAGATAGGGGTAAAAAAATCTTTACAAACTATGCATATAATGTAGATTAGTATTTTAAAAGCATGCATAAGTGCAATTATTGAACACCAAAACAATTAATAAATGGACTAATGAAGTGATTTGACCTTTCTCAGAAGAAATATCAGTTGCGAAAGAATATTTGTAAAGACATGAACACTTTCAGCCATCAAGAGAATGCAAGTTAAAACTAGTAGATTCCTTCCCATCGCATCCCTGTCACATGGCTATCCTCATTAAAACAAATGGCCACAAAAGGTGAGAGTGTGGGGAACAGAAAGTCCTCATACGCTTCTAGTGGAGCACAGACTATGGAAGTCTGCAGAAGACGCCTGGAAATGTGAAACGTTTACTGCTGTTTAACCAAACTCTACCACTAGGGGGCATGCACTAGGGGGAATACAAGCCAACATACCACAGAGATTCATGGACGTGGATGTTACCACTACACTACTCACGATAGCTACCAAAGCCAACTAGCCTACAGTGCAATCCAAAGATGAGTGGGTAAAGAAAACATGCTGTGTTTATACAATGGACGTATTTTCAGCTGTAAAATAAAGAAGACACATTTTTTGGAAAATAGATAAAATTAGAGTTCATATATTAAACAAAATAAGACATACTTACACAAGCGCACGTGTGTGTCTGTGTATGTGAGTGTGTGTTTGCGTGTTTGTGCATTTGTGTGAGTGCCTGTGTGTATGTGTACAAGTATGTGTGTTTGTGTTAATGTGTGCCTGTGTGCCAGTGATTGTGTGTAGGCATGTGTGTCTGTGTGTGCATGTGTGTGATTGCATGTGTGTAAGGGTGTGTGTCTGCACATGCATTTGTATGTGCATATGTGTGCCTTCTTTAGTGTATTGTGTACAAATACATGATTGTGTGTGAGTACATGTGTATGCTCATGTGTGTACATGTATGAACATGTGTGAGTGCATGGGTATCAGTGCATTTGTGAGTTCATATCTGTGACATGTGCCTGCATTTGTGCCTATATGTGTGTGATTTTTTTATGTGTGCTCCTGTGTGTTTGTGTGCGTGCACATGTGTGTCAGTGTTTGTTTGAGTGCACGTGTGACTATGTATATATGTGAGTGTATGATGTGTGTGCATATGAGTTCGTGTGTAGAAAATATGTGTGTGAGTGTGTGTGTGTGTGCTTCTGCATGTGTGTGAGAGTGCAAGGATGTGTGTGTATACATGCCTGTATGTGAGTGTGTATGAATTTGTGTGTATGCTCCTGTTTGTACCTGTGTGAGTGTGCATGAGTATGTGTGTGAACATGTATGTTTATGTACATTTGAGTGCATGTGAGTGTGTATATATGTGTGAATGGGTGTGAATGCATGTGTGTGTATATGAGTGCATATATGGGAGTGAGTGTATGAGTGAGTGCCTACATGTGAGTGTGTGTGAGTACATGTGTGTGCTTGTATGTGTACATGTATGCATATGTGACTTCATGGATATGAGTGCATTTGTAGTGCATTTCTGTGTGCAGGTAAGTGTATGTGAGTGTGTGTGTGGGTACTACATGTGTGAGTGAGTGTGTATGAGTGTGTGCATATGCATGTATTGTATGTATGTGTGTGTGCATGTGTGAGGAAGTAATTTTAGAGTAGAATAAAACAGATAAAAGAGAAGGCCATGCAGTCCATCTGACATGAAATCACAAGGAAGGACTGTTTGAATGTAGAAAGGGCACGAGCAGAAGGGAACAAAGGGTCTGGAGAGAGCAGTGGAGAATGTCAATGATTAAGGACAAAGCATGCTGGGACACACCTGTAATTCTAGCACTTGGGGAGGCAGAGGCAGAGGCAGGCAGATCTCTGTGAGTTCGTGGACAGCCTGGTGTAAAAAGTGAGTCCAGAACAGCCAAGGCTACACAGAAAATCCTGTCTCAAACAAAATAAAACAACAAAAAGAACAAAGTGTAATGATATGTGAGTATGAAAATGCAAAACCATGATTCATCAATTTGTACACTAACTTAAACTTTTATAAAAAGCTAAGTGAAAAAGTAAAATAACTTTGAAAGCAGTGAATGTCTACTGATATAAACAGATGATATAAAAAGAGGGAACTTTTTCATGCAAGACAACCAATGAAAGCAGAGAATAATAGGATGAGAAAAATCATTTTTCTACACACATTCATGTACACACACGTGTACAAACAGGAGTGTACACACAAACTCACACACAATCACATACAGGCACACACACACTCACACACATGTATAATATGGCTAAGACATGATTAATGACAATAAAATAGGACAGTATCTCACTAGGGGTACCTTACTGACATAGTTGTAATGGATGTAAATATGTTTTTGTTTTGATCCTGAGTGTGGGATGTGAAACAGACTTGTATGAGTGTGTGTCGTGTTTTTCCACTGGAAACAGACTTGTGAGAGAATAGATGATATTTGTCCATTAGAAAAGCAACTGCCTCTTGTGGGACATTATCTTTACCAACTGATAAACATCCTAGCATGGATTCTGAGAGAATATCTATGTGTCCCAAAACAAGAGGCTTGGCTTTTTTGGCTTTTTTGTCTTGGATGTTCATTACTTCACTTCGAGGTGCTCCTAAAGAGAATCATTCCAGCGAATTTTTAGAAGTTCTGGCTGCAGCTCCGAGTTCTGGCTGCTGTAGTTGCATTCATCTTTCTTGAATTGCTGGTTTGCTGTTTAGCAGGTCGGCTAAAATCCTGCCAACTATTTCAGTAGAATCATTCCAAGGAACTGAGTCTAAAAAGGTCTACTTCTCCTGTTCCCATTAACCTTCTTTTTCACCTAGTGTAGGTGGGTTGGAAGGGAGGTGTAAGCATTAAAGAACCCCAGATAAAGTAGGTTTGAAACATTCAAAGCCTACACATAGTCTCAAAATGTTTCTAAAAATAGTTATGCACTTTCCTTACCATTCTTGAAGAGTAAGTATAATTACTTTTTTTCTAAGCATAATATTTAAATCCTGTTTGATAATGTTTTAGAGCCTCACTTCTACCTGTTGTATAATTTGGGAGAAGGTTGCTTTGCTGGCTACTTTTATGTCAACTTGACACAAGCTGCAGTCATTTGGGAAGTTGAGAAAATACTCCCAGCATATTGGTATATGGGAAAGCTGTGGCGCATGTTCTTAATTAGTGATTGGTGTGGAAGAGCATAGCTCACAAGGGTAGTGCCACCCTTTGGTAAGTGGTCCTGAGCTGTAGAAGAGAGCAGGCTGAGCAATCCATAGAGAGACAGCACGTCAGTAAGAAGCACTGCTCCATGGCCACTGCATCAAGTCCTGCCTCCAGGTCCCTGCTCTGCTTGAGCTCCCACTCTGACATTTGTCCGTGATGTGCTCCACTGTGGAAGCATAAGTGAAATAAACCCTTTCCATCCTTTATTGCTTGTGGCCTTGGTGTTTTATCAAAGCAAAAGAAATTCTAAGACTGATGGTAACATAGGCACTACTGTTCTTCTGATATTAAGTGATGTCATTTATAATTTTTTTCAATCTGGTTTGAAGAAATCTCCAATATTGTTATTAATTTTTGTTTGTGAATTGCTATTTAATCGTGAAACACAACATCACTGTACTCTGCAGTCCATATGTTAAAAAAAAACACACACTGTGGATGGAGCTCTGTCCATGTGGTCACTTATCTAGCTGTTTTCCCAATCTTTCACTCATCTGAAAATGAACTATTTTTCTCTTTTAAGTATACTGTAAAACAGTCATTTTAGTCTTTTGTGATAATTTTTGCCACACAAAGAAGTTGCTTTGGTGAGGGGCAACAACTACACTTATCTATACTACAAGTTAGCATATTAGTGTATTGGAATGCAGTTGGGAATTAAACTAGTATAAGAAAGTGGCAACAGTCGGTTACTCTCCAGGTTTCATGGACTCATCAGTCACCGACAGTTGGCTGGATTAGCAGTCCCAGGTGTTGATGGCTCCTATTTAGTGAGCCCTATGTCCACTTTGACAGCTGCTGGTTTTTCGTTTTTGGTGTATTCTGTCAAGCTATTCATTGTCATAGACAACAGGTTTTATAGTAAGGTGTTAATGTTATGTTTATAAAACTGTGTTTGCTTCTCAGTGTCTCTCTTTACCCAGCTATCACACAAACAATTGAGACTTTTATATTTGTTTAACAACAAGCTTACAACACAAAAACTGAGCAGTTATTACTCTATTCTTAACCGTCTAAGCCCATCTGGTTTTTTTTTCCCTGGGTGCATCCCAGTGACACTTGCACTTCATAGCTTTTCTGCTCTATCTCCTCTCTCCTGATATTTCTAGACCTCTACAGTAGCTGACTCCACTAACTCCTCCTACCCTGGCTCTCAGGAAGTCCAGCACTATTCTCTCCCTTGCACAGTGACAGGCTGTAAGCTGTGTTATTGGAAAAGAAAGGGGACAATTGGGGAACAGTGTTTACATATCATTGAGATAAGAGATTCTCAGAGCAAGGATTGCAACCAGATAGGGGGGAAGGAGTTACAGAAACCAGCTTTTGAAGTACACAGTAATCTTATGCCTACAGTAAGGCAAGGCTATTAATTGCTTTTCTCCCTTGATAGCTTGCATAGCACCTTGGATTTTACGATGAATAGTCCTTAAGAAGGAGTCTTCCAGGTTAGTTCAGATCCATTCTTCTAAGTCCTGTGTTTGAAGTTTGTGGTATCTTCAGCAGTAAGATCTCATCTTCAGCTTTTGGAAGGCAACCAAATGCAACTACAGTGGACTATATTGCTGAGTAAAACTCCTGGACTCACCTGGCCAGAAATTCAAAGGGAGGTTCCTCAAACCTGACACTATGGTGTTATGGTCTTTGTTTTCAACGTTTGGATCTTGAATAAGGTATTCTCATTCATCTGGCAAATAATTTAATCCATTGTATTTTGACAATAATCCCACCCCTCTCCATTTTAAGTTTTTTTCACCTGATTTGTACCTATTAATCTATAATTTTTATTTCTGAGCTTCTATTTGAATTTAATATTTACTTTAAATAGTTCTCTAGCATTATAAGTATATCTATATGATGGGTATTGTTTGTTTGAAAACTTATTGACTACATGCTCTTGGCTCACATGGTTTCCTAAAGACTTTCTTCCAAATGTATCATATCCTCATTTAAATTCACCATCTTTCTTTGTTTCTCAAAACATTTAAAGATTTTGATGTAGTGTGCAATACCTTGGACTTATAAATATCTAAAATGATGTTGTTTGAATAAATTAACAAGTAGAAATACACACTATGTAGGGAAGGTGTGATTACATGTGAAATAAGGGCAGTAGTGACATATATATATATATATGTATGTGGATATATATATATGAAAATGTATGGCATTTCCTGAGTCTGAATTCAGCAAATTTATTTTTATACAGCGATATTTCTCAGTGATATCATAATATATAAAGTAAATGCACACATACATATTTGAATAAGTGTACAGACATATACATAATGCAGAAAGGCAAGATAAAACCTATATAAGTGAGATAATTAACTAAATCTCAGGAAACCTAAGCAGGTGGTGAAATTACTACAACATCTATCCTATCTGTGAACTTCCGGTGCCTATGACAAGGCTTGTCCTGCTGAAAAAGCTGCAGGGTCTCCATATTACAGCGCAACAACAGGATCTCCAAGAGGAGTCCCAGTGAGGATCCAGTATTGATAATGTAGCAGAAGTCAGAGGCCTCAAACCAGACCATTGACTCCTTGCAATGAAAGGAAAGCTGTTTGGGCAAAAGAGTATATACACTGTGACACACTGCAGCTTCTATGGCAAGATGGTTTTTGTTTTTGTGGTTCTATTTTTCATTTTTTATTTTTTTGGTGGTTTTTGGGGGGAGCATTTTTATTTTTGTTTTTGCTTTTTTTTTCTTCCCCCGAAGGAGAGAAGGTTGCAAGTGCTGAGGGGGAATATGGAAGGACTGGGAAATGAATAGAATTGGTATAAATGATGTGAAATTCACAAAGAATCAATAAAAAGATTAAAGAAAACAATTGCAAAGCAATGGAACATAAACCACCCTCTGGAACAGAGTTCATTCCCCTGCCCAAAGCACAGCTGTGTGTGCTTGTCCAACCTGGAGGAATGGCATGATATGAGAGGTGGTTAAGGCTCAATGTTTTCATTGACATAGAAACTGTTTATTGATGTTCTTGGAATTTAGAACTTTAAGAAGATATTTTAGAATTTAGGTTTACAAGTCAAAGCACACAGAATATCTCTTCCCTTCCCCATTTCAACTCTCTAATAAAGAGAAATTACTGAGCTCATTGTGTATCAGGTCTTAATAATAGTCTCTGAAAAGGAGATAAGTTAATCAATTTGTTACTGTCACAACAAATGCATGGTGGTGTCTCTATTGGTAATAGTCTTTAGCACATTTACAAAAATATATTAAAGGTTTCCCTGACCATTTTAATGGAACTTATATTGAGGAGGGGAGAGGAGGTCAAGGGACGATAAGAGAGATTGAGGTGAGAGTACACGGAATGTAATCCCACACACACTCTCCCTGTCATCTCCTCCCTGAAGTTCTCTTTTCCACATTCATGTCTTTTTCTTCTATTTTGTGACATACTTATTTTTAACCAAAACTGTTATAGAAAAAGGCACTTTTTTAATCATACAAAATTTTGTTGGCTGGTATGGGGTAACTTTTTGTAAGTTATTGGTCAGTTAATAGCCAGAGGCCCCAAAATGAGATCATTTTTTGATAACGGTATTATCATATAGTTTCTTGATCTAAGGAGATGACGATGAAGCACACGACCTTTCCTGTGAACACCAGGACACATATCTAGAAGTGGCTTTATCAGTAACATCCCTTTGCTTAATTTTTATTTAGTAGATTTTCCTACCCTAGAGCATGAAACTTAAATTTATTATTCTTTATAACTGTACAGTATTTACTATGAGAACTATTGTCTTAAACTAAAATAATTTCCTACTGATGGACAGATATTCAGGTGTCTTTTCCCAAAACTACTAAAATATTGCAATTGGGCTGAGAATACGGCTCAATGGAAGAGAACACTTGTTTTATGAGCATAAGGCCCTGTGGGTGAATCACCAGAACACCTGGAAAAAGTTGGGTATTGCCATGAGATAATTTATAAATGCAGAATGCTTTGTCAAAAGGGTGTAGACAAGAGGAGGAGAGATGGTGTTTGATGGCTGCCAGCCTAACTCTAGGCCCATTAAGAGACCTTGTCTCAAGGAAATAGAGCGGAAAATAAAAAAGTACAGCACTTAGCACCTTCCTTTCCCCCAACACACATAGATGCCCATATCACACCTACATCATGAAACTTCACATACTACAAATACAATTAAATACTAAAATGGACTTCATGTTCAAAGATATCAGCACACTTTAAAAACCATTTCTAGCTTCCTTCAGCTTCATTTATATACGATAAGGGCCAGCTTTGAAAATGCACAAGCGTGTGAATACTGTATGTAACCACCTGTATCCTGGTGTGAGCATTTTCACCACTCCTGGAAGCATCTTTGTAGTGTGGACCACATAAACATTAATCAAATACCTGCCCTTACACATTTGCCTTTTCTACCATTTTATGGAAACTGGAGTAGAGAATATCTGCAGTGATAAAATACTTTGATACCCTATGAACATATACAGGGGGAGGTAATCCCTCTTAGGAACAGTCATAGGGGAGGGGAATAAGGGGAAAATGGAAGGGAGGGAAGAATGGGAGGATACAAGGAATGGGATAACCACTGAGATGTAACAAGAATAATAAATTAATAAAGGAGAAAAATAAATAAATAAAATAAAATACCCCCGAGGAGAGATGCTTGGGTAGAGAGTTCATTCTGGCTTACACTTCAGTGGATCATCTCATTGTACAAGAAAGGCATGGCACCAGGAGGAGAAGGCATGAAGCAGGACCAGGAAGTCACCAGATCAAATGGCATAGTACCATCCCACATTTATGGTAGGCCTCCATACTTCCTCAATTAACCTTAACTTAATCAAAAAACCTCTCATAGATATGCCCAGGGGATAATTGTATCTAGGTAGTCTTTCACAAGTTTGTTCAGAGGCTTGTCTCCTAGGTGGCAATTATTAAATGAACAAACATCTACTCTCATCATATAGAGAACCAACCTAGATAATTGGGTCAACAAAAGGCTAGATTCATGAGCCAATGAGTTTAATGGCACCTAATTACAGAAGTGTGAGTGGGATCATCTACAGGAGCTTATAGTTGGCTAAACTGTAAGGAAAATCTCTTTAACAACAAATAACTGCTCATGAACACTAAGGGAGGGATTGATCTTGGGAACTTCCTCCATTATAGCCATTACTATGTGTGTGAAATGGAGTAATGGACTTTATGTTCAAAGACATTAGCACAATTTTGTAAACATGTCAGGAATATTAGATTCCTCCTGGGGAAGTTCAGAGTCTCTGGAGTCCCTTCATGCAGTGAGAAAATTTCCATGAGATCAGTTTTGTGTTGTTAATCACAGGTATTGAGAGTTCAGGACACAATAGTCATACCTTGTCTGGACAGCTTTTCACAACACCAACATTTGATATTTCTGTTTTACAGATCTATTTACACATATGTCATATATAAATGGGTATACACAGCCATTCTAATTACATAGCTTTGGCAAACCAAGATAGAAAGCAGCATATGGAATATTTTGTAAGGAAAAACTCTCCAAAAATAGCTATAAAACATTGCCTTCTAAAAAACAACAATAAAATAAAGAAACAAAAACCCAAAACCATCAAAAAATACCTTACAGTGACAAAAGTAAAATTATACCCACGGGAGAATAATTTAAGATCCAAATATTGGCCAGGCGTGGTGGCACACGCCTTTAATCTCAGCACTCGGGAGGCAGAGGCAGGCGGATCGCTGTGAGTTCGAGGCCAGCATGGTCTACAAAAGTGAGTCCAGGACAGCCTAGGATACATAGAGAAACCCTGTCTCGAAAAACCAAAAAAAAAAAAAAAAAAAAAAAAAAAAAAAGATTCAAATATTGAGGTGATGGTTATGAAAATCCTTATTTTTATTTTGTTTAAAGTATTTTAATTACCTGACTACAAGTGTTTTACATGTGAGCATTTGCAGATGTGAATGTATATGCCTACACAGATCAGGAGATTTCAAATTCTTTAATCTAGGCTTACATGTTGTTGTAAGCCATTGGGTGCAGGAACTGAAACAGAGTTCTGATCTTCAAAAAGATCTCTTAGATGCTGAGCTTTCTCTCTATCTCCTAAAACCATTTATAAGACCAAAATTGACACAATATGAAAGACAAGACAAAAATAACAAGAATTTTTAGACCCATATGACTGATTAACTAAGTGCAATAATTCTCAATAGAAAACTGAACTCAACAAGACATCAAAAAGACTATACAGTCATCAAGTGGGATTCATATCAGAGATCCAAGGGTGGTTTGACACAGGTAAATAAATAAGTTACAGATGAATAAATGAAAGACAAAAGTTCTAAGCTCATTTGGATATTTGAAGAGAAAGTATTTGATAAGATTTTACATAAAACATTCTATAAATTGGATTTAAAAACATACCTCTGCATTCAAAATTTTATGTATAAAATGCAAAACGTTGTGTGTAATGGAAAAGGCCTAAATTATATTCTATGACATAAAAAAGACAAAGATATCTGTTTTCTTCAATTTTATTTAATATAATACTATATAAATATTACAGTTGGAAAATGATGGGTTTTATACTTGGAAAGTCCTAAATGTTTCATGAGAATGTATCAGAGCTTATATCCAGACTCAGTTAAGTGACAGGTTACAAACTGAACACACAGAAAAGGAAACATACATTTACCATTTTTAAATTGCTGTAAAACACCTCATGGAATCTTCTCCAAGACTGATCATATAGCAGATCACAAAACAAACCACAACAGATACAAGAAGATTGAAATAATACTTTGTATCTTATCAGATAACTATGGACTAAAGATGGACTTCAACAACAGAAATAACAAAAAGCCTCCACACACATAGAAACTAAATAGCTCTCTACTTAATGACAACTGGATTAGGAAAGAAATAAAGAACGAAATTAAGGGCTTCCTAAAATTCAGTGACAATTTTGGAACAACATACCCAAATTTATGGGACACATTGAAAGCAGTGCTAAGAGAAAAATTCAAAGCACTAAGTGCCTTCATAAATTAGAAACATCTCATATAGGCAACTTAATGTCACATCTGAGTGCCCAAGACACACACACACACACACACACACACACACACACACACACACACACACACACACAAGCAGAAACACCCAAGAGTAGATGTCTGGAAATAATCAAATTCAGGGCTGAAATCAATAAATTAGAGACAAAGAGAACAATTAAAAGAATTAAAATGTAAAAAAAAAAAAAAGAATCAAGATGTCTCTTCTTGGTAGCCTGCTATCCTTCCTCTGAGTGCCACCAGGCCTCCCCATCCAGGGGACATGGTCAAATAAGGGGCACTAGAGTTCATGTGAAAGTCAGAACCCACTCTCCACTCTGCTGTAGAGAATGTCCTGTCCATTGGCTAGATCTGAGTAGGGGTTTGAGGTTTACTGCACATATTGTCCTTGATACCCTATGAGCATGTACAGGGGGAGGAGGTTCCCCCCAGTCACAGTCATAGGAGACAGGAGTAGGGCGAAAGCAGGAGGGAGTGGGGAATGGGAGGATACAAGGGATGGGCTAACAATTTAGATGTAACATGAATAAATTAATAAAATATATATTAAACAAGAATAATTCACTGAAATTTAAAAAAAAACTAACAAAACTAGAAGCTGGTTCTTTGGGAAAATCAACAAGATAGACAAACCATTAGCCAAACTAACTAAAAAGCAGAGAGACACTATCAAAATCAGAAATGAAACAGGAGACTAACAACAGACAGTGAAGAAATGCAAAGAATCATAAGGTCCTACTTCAAAGGTTTATATGCCACAAAATTTGAAAATCTAAGGGAAATGGACAATTTTCTTGATCGATTACACTTGCCAAGTAAGAATCAAGATGAGATAAACAAATTAAATATTCCTATTTCTCCTACAGAAATAGAAGCAGTTATTAAAAGTTTCCCAACCAAAAAAACTTGGGGCCAGATGGTTTCACTGCAGAAATCCATCAGATCTTCAAAGAAGAGCTAATACTGATCCTCTTCACGGTACTCCACAAAATAAAAATGGATGGAACATTAACAAGCTCCTTCTATGAGGCCACAGTTACCTTGATACCTAAACCTCACAAGGATTCAACCAAAAAAAGAGAATTTCAGACCAATTTCTTTTAGAAACATTGATGCAAAAATCCTCAATAAAAACACACACTGAATGCAAGAACACATCAAAGATATCATTCACCATGACTAAGTAGATTCATTTTAGGCTTTCAGGGATCATTCAATATGTGGAAATGCATCAATGTAATCCACCATATAAACGAACTGAAAGAAAAAAAAACCCACATGATCATCACCTTAGATGCAGAAAAAGCATTGACAAAATTCAACACCCATTCATGTTCAAAGTTTTGGAGAGATCAGGGATACAAGGTGCATACCTAAACATAATAAAGGCCTATATACAGCATGTCAATAGCCAACTTCAAATTAAGTGGACAGAAACTCAACAAAATTTCTCTAAAGGCTGCCCACTTTCTATATTTCTTTTTAATATAGTTCTTGAAGTTCTAGCCAGAGCAATAAGACAACAAAAGGAGATCCAGGGGATCCAAATAGGAAAGGAGGGAGTCAAATTATCCTATTTGAAGATGATATGATAGTGTGTATAAGTGACCCCAAAATTCCACCAGAGAACTCCAACAGCTGGTAAACATCTTCAGCAAATTGGCTGGGTACAAAATTATCTCACAAAAGTCAGCAGCCTTCCTGTGTACAAATGACATTCGTGCTGAGAAAGAAACTAGGTAAACTATACCCTTCATGATATCCATAAGCAACATAAAGCATCTAGGAGTAACTCTAACCAAGCAAGTGAAAGACTTGCTTGAAAAAAACTTCAAATCACTGAAGAAGGAGATTGAAGAGGACATCAGAAAGTGGAAAGATCTCCCTTGTTCACGGATCAGGAAAATTAACCTAATAAAAATGGCCATCTTACCAAAAAACAATTTACAGATTCAATGCATTCCCTATCAAAATACTTACCCAACTTTTTAAAGACATTGAAAGATCAATTCTCAATTTCATGAGAAATACAAAAAAACAATAGCTAAAGCAATGATGTACAATAAAATATCCTTCAGAGGAATCTTCATAGCTGATCTCAAGCTGTACTATAGAGCAACAGTAGTTAAAACAGCATGGTACTGGCATAACAACAGGCTGCTTGGCCAATGGAATCGAACTGAAGTTGCAGAAATAAATCCACACACATTTGGACACTTGATTTTTGACAAAGAAGACAAATCTATTCAATGGAAAAAGTAGCATATTCAATAAATGGTTCTGGTCTAACTGGATGTCCACATGTAGAAAAATGCAAGTAGATCCATATTTATCACCATGCACAAAACTCAAGTCCACGTGGATTAAAGACCTCAACATAAAACCAGAGACACTAAATCGGTTAGAAGAAAAAGTGGGAATGAGCCTGGAACTCAGTGGCACAGGAGACAACTTCCTGAACTGAACACCAACAGCCCAGGCTTTAAGGTCAATAATTAACAAATGGGATCTCATGAGGCTGAGAAGTTTCTGTAAGGCAGAAAACACTGTCACAGAACAAAGTGACAGCCTACAGACTAAGAAAAGATCTTCACCAACCCTATATCTTACAAAGGACTAATATCTAAAATGTATAAATAGCTCAGGAAATTAAACAATACCAAACCAAGTAACCCAATTAAGAAATGGGGCCCAAAACTAAACAGAATTCTCAACAGAGGAATATTGAATGTCTGAGAAACACTTAAAGAAATGCTCAATGTCCTTAGTCATCAGAGAAATGCAAATCAAAATGACTCTGACATTCCATTTTACACCCATCAGAATAACTAAGATAAAAAACTCAAGATGTGAAGAAAGGGGAACATTCCTTTACTGCTGGTGAGTGTGCAAACTTGTACAACCAGTTTGGAAATCAATCTGGCATTTTCTCAGAAAACTGGCAATAGGGCTACCTCAAGACCCAGCTATTCCACTATTTGGAATATATCCAGAAGATACTCTACCACACAAGAAGGACATATGCTCAGCCATGTTCATAGCTGCCTTATTTGTAATAGCCAGAACCTGGAAACAACCTAGATGTTCCTCAGTTGAAGAATGGATAAAGAAACTGTGGTACATCTACACTATGGAATACTACTTAGCTATTAAAAACAAGGAAATCCTGAATTTCTCAGGCGAATGAATGGGACTAGAAATGATCATCCTCAGTGAGTTAACCCAGACCCAGAAAGATACACATGGTATATAGTCACTTATAACTGGATACTATCCCAACAGAGATGTCCCCTGAAAGTCTTCAATTAGCCAGAGATTGGGATTGATACTGGGACTTACTATTGGGACTCTAGGTGATAGAGGTAAAAAAGAATGGGGAAATAGAAGGATCCAGAGGGTCCTAGAAACCTACAAGAAGACCATTAAGGCTGGCAGATCTGGACTCATGTGGATCAGCTCAAGCTAGTGTACCAACCAAGGAAAATGCATGCAGTAAACCTAGAAGTCCTATCCAGGTCTACCCAATGGACAGCACATTCTCCACAGGTGTGTGGAGAACAGAGACTGACTGAGACATGAACTCTGGTGGCCTCTATTTGACCACTTCCCCTTGGTTGTGAGTTCAAGACCAGCCTGGTCTACAGGGAGAATTTCTGGACAGCCAAGCTTACCCAGAGAAACCCTGTCTCAAAAAAACAAAGAAACAACAAAAGAAGACACTAAGATGGAAAATAATGTGTATTAGTAGGTCAGAAGAGAATGTTCAGATGACCATAAAGCCAAAATGATTTAATGAGGAAATTCTTAACAAATTAGCAATATTTTATTCGTGGAAAATAATAAATTAAAAATTTTAAAATTCACATCAATTATATGAGACCCAGAAAAATGAAAGCAATGTTGAGAAAACACAAACAATAAAAACTGAATTTGATATTATAGAAATAAGAGATTCAAAACCTATTTTAAAGCTATTGTAATCAATATGTCATGACAGAAACATGAATTAAGACACATACAATGAAGCAGCATAGAGGACTTAGAAATTAGCTACATTCATATCTCTAAGTTTTAAATAATATTGATGAAAATCATAGACTGTGAAGAAATTTTGTTGATAAACACCATGTAAATGTGTAGAATAAGCAAAGAGCATTGGTTTCTCTCACTACACAAAAACCCAACTCAATTTAGACTAAAAACCTAAATTAAAAAATACATAGGAGAAATGCCTCAAAATGTTGATGGAAATTAAGACTTATTTTAGATATTCTTAAAGGGTTATATCATCTTAATATTCTACACAGCAAAGAAATTAGCAATAGTTAAAACACAACCGGTAGAATGAGGTAAACATTAGCAAACCATTTATTCATGAGACTTCATATCAGGAACATACAAAGAACTGAAAAACTATGAGTGGCTAAAATTAAAAATCCAATTTGCAATATGACAGATAACAAGACAATTCACAAAAAGACACATACGCTATGGATACTAGCACTCAGGAGGCTGGGACAAGAAGATTTTGGCTATTATATTACTGAATGTACATCATATAGAGATGACATCATGATGCAAAAAAGACAGCCATATTCCCAGGCTTACTTTACACTATTCAAAGGGAAAAGCAATCATACTATCAATACTGATGACATGCAGTGAACAAATGGATAAAGAAAATGTAAGTGTAGACACACATAATGTTTATAAATATGTATTTATATGTGTGTGTATTTGTATATGTATTAACATTGTGTGTCCATATATTGTATAAATATTGTGTGTGTGCATTTGTGTATTAGGCAAAAAAGGAGTGAAAAATCTGCCATAAATAGCAACATGTATGGCACTGAATGTCACAGGGTAAATATAATGTCCTATGCAAAATATTGCAATTTGTAAATCATCTATATAATATAATATATTAATCTTGCTGAAGAATAGAACATCATACATATGGCTACAACAAAGCAGGAAGAGAAAGGTGAATGAGAATTTAGGAGAAATTCAGTATGGGGCACTGGAATATAGAGTGTAGGAATTTTATTTTACCTATAACTCAATAAGGTGATTATTAATATAATTCATTATATACTTTATAATGACTATCTACAGTGTATGGAGTTCTCACTACACTAGAAATGATTAACACTTTAAGTAATGAAAATGGTTATTGTTGTGATCTAATTATTATTCATTTCATATATGTTTAATCACATAACATATCATATAAAGATATATAAATAAACCACAAGTTTTAAAAAAGAATCAAGTAATATAGAAGCACAATACAATATTCAGAAAAAACGATTTTTACTGAACATATTACTTAGGGATCAATAAAAGAAAAAGGAATATGTTATAATAATATCCATAAGATTTATATTATATTAGGAATCATTGGTAATAGATTATTCAAGGTACATAGGAAGAAATGTATAGATTATGTGAAAATCCTATGGCAACTATGAAAAGGACATGAGAATCTGTGGGTTTGGGTGTCTGCAGGGGTCTCTGGACCCATCATTCATGTGGACCAGACCAGTTTAAAGATATGAGCCTATGTGGGATTTTCATTGAACCAACACAAATAAGGCTTCCAATATAAATGTAATATATAACTATGGCATCTCTCTAAGGCAATAAAACCCCAACTAAGGCAGAAGTTGGTATAAGGGGCTGTGGTATTGCTGTGATAAGCCTTGACATACTTTTGTTGGGAGGAATATGGATTTAAGGAGTTCGGATCCAAAAACCAGTTGAATGTTTTAAAGGGCCATCCTAATAGAAGCATGGAAGACAGTGGTGGTAAAGATGGTTTGGACTGTGGGGGCCTGGATCCAAAGATTTCAGAGGAGGAGAATTTTACATTGTTGCCTAGAGATTGTTCTTGTGATGTTTTGGTGAAGAATGTCACTGCTTTTGCTGTCGGAGGATTCTGTCTGAGGCTAAAGTGAAGAGATTTAGATTAATTGCATTGGAAAAAAGACATCTCAAAAGAACCTAGTATAGACTCTGTTTTGTGGTTATTAGAAGAGCCTTTTGATGAAAGGAGCAAGAAGAGCTAGGGGGAAAAAACATAAAATGTATGGTTCAAGGAGAAAAGTGACACCAAAAAGTAGAATCGAGCTAAGTCTTCTGTTAAGGAGATAACCCTATTAAGAATGGAAAAAAAGGAGTGGTGACCTCACTGCAAGATCCCACCCAGATAAGCTTCCATTTTACGGAAAGGAATTAAAGAACAGTTTAGGTCCAGGAGTGGTGGTACAAGCCTTTAATCTTAGCACTCGGGAGGCAGAGGCATGCATATACCTGAGTTCAGGGTCAGCATGGTCTACAGAGCAAGTTCCAGGACAGCCAAGCTTAGGCAGTGAATGAAATCTTGGAAAACAGGCAGCTGGTGTAGGTATAATTAAACAAGGGACCATGTTCCAGCCCCAGAAAGCAGCAGAACTTGGCAGCTTCAGCCATCAGATTCTTGTTTTAGAGTTAAAGATAGAAGAAAGGGATTGTGAAACTCCCTCCATGACTTAGGAAAGATGCTGAGGTCATATATGCACAAATTCTGCCCAGTGTGGCACAAAATCCCCTTCTGCTGCCTTCAGGTCAAGATGTAGAACTCTCAGCCCCTTCTTCAGCGCCGTGTCTGCCTGGATGCCGCCATGCTTCCCACCATGATGATAACGGGCTAAACCTCTGAAACTGTAAGCAAGCTCCAGTTCAATGTGTTCCTTATCAAGTTACCAGCCACCTGATCATGGTGTCTCTTCACAGCAACAAAATCTTAACTATGACAAGCTTGCTTATAGTGTCCGAGCTTTATTCTATTACCATCACGGCTGGGAGAATGTCGGTATGCATGGTGTTGGGGAAGCAGCTGATATCTACACCCTGATGCACTCTTCAGGAGAGAGAGTAGGCCTGGCATGGCATTTGAAACCTCAAGGCTCATCCCCAGTGACATGCTTTGTCCAGCAAGGTCACACCTCCTAATCTTTCTAACGCTGTCCAAGAGTTCTACGCCCTGGTGACCAAACATTCAAATATATGAGTCTACGGGGTTCATTTTTATTCAAAACACTATGGGCACCATGTACTTTTGGTAGACAAATTCTTAACTATGTTATAGTTTTGGTTATCATATAAATGAGATCATTTTTAAACATAAATATCTCGGTGTATTTTAATTGTTCCTGAAAATTTTTGAGTATAAAAGTATAGAATGCAATTACTGCTTGCTCATAAAATAATGTAATTATTCTCCTAAATTCAAATGTAACCTCAGAATAAGGGCAATATAAACTCTATTCAAACACCATAAATATTTTATTAGGCATTCAATTTCTCATTAATATTTTTTTTTCAGAGACAGGGCCATCATGACTTGCTTTGAAAAATAAAAGGATTTTTTCCCTCCAGTTTGTACTAAAAGTTGCTCATGCAAGCCAATCACAGAATTTTACACTCAACTGAACATTTAGCATTTTATAGATCTTTAAACACTGATGAAGGCAAGGATACAATATGGCCACTGATATGAAAGATTTTAAAAAGTACAAAGTACTTTACTAGTAATGCATACATAGTAGGTTTTATTAATATTGAGGAAGTGGGTAAAAAACCAACAAATAAAAGTAAGAAGTAACCCGAGTGTCCTGGAAGCTAGAGTCAAATGCAATAACAAGCAACCATGGAGCCAGCAGCACAAGTCCACATTTCCTATTCACAACCAGGGGTGAAGACTCACTTGCACATTTCTGTGTATACTCTACTGAAAGTCCTCCAAGTCTAAGTTCAAGATTTACTGTCAGGTGAATTCTCATTGATATTCTATCAGTGAGAGGGCCTGCCGAGTGCTCTGGAGGGAGGAGCAGCGCTGCATCATTGTTGCACCTGTATCAGCTGTGCAGGTGAGACTGGCAGCAGTCCTCTGAACCCTTTCAGGGAATCACCAGCTTTTGTTCAGGTTCTACAGGTTCACAGGCCTCCTTGCTTTCTGAAAGTCCCCATGTGTTCTGACATCCCCAAAGTCATCACTTACAAATAAAAAGTCCAAGTTCTTGTATGAAGTCCTTGGGAGTCTTTTTATCCAACTCTCATATTGTATTTGGCAGTAGCCTATGTCTAGTAGTCACTAATGTTTGAGACCTAAAGATGATTAGGTGGCAGGCAGCCTTTTACTGTTATCTATGTGGCTCCATTTCAATCACATGCCTAACGCTTCTAAGAGTCAGTAGAAGCCACTGACATTGTTTCTGTTCTAAAAACCAGACTGGTAAGTGGTTACCAAATCATATTTTATTCCATGCCTACATATTTTCTTGCAGGCAAGTAGAATGACTCATCAACTTGAGGCCCTAGAATAACGTCCTGAGTCACTGAAGTCATATCTCAATCCATGTAGAATGATCTTATGAGTATAGTTCATAAATGATTTTATAAGTACTTGCCAATCATAATAATGTCGGTTGTAAAATAAAACTATAGATTCAGCAAAACTGAATAGATAGTATTCATTAGATGTTCATGGTTTTGCTTTGAAAATGTATTTTGTTGGTCTCTATTGATTTTGTCTAGTGACAAGCTCTATAAAGTCATTTTATTCAAATTTATCATGAAGTTTGACTTTATTCACCTTATTTATCCCCATTCCACTTTCCCCCTTTGTTCCACAGATAGTTTTATTTCTGTTTTCAAGTCTCATACATTACAGTCTGTATGCGTGAATGATTTTATATGTCTACATAAAACCTGATATAAACAAAGAGAGAAAATATGGCTTTGTCTGTGTATTTCAAACTATTCTGTTCTCAAGTTGCATCTATTCTCCATCAAATGGCTGAATGTAAGTATTGTTTCTACATTAACAACAGTTTACTTTTTTAATTCTCATTTTCTTAATTCTCTCATCCTTTGATACCTAGGCAGATTCCATAATGTGGCTATAGTGAGTATTGCCACAATATACATGGATATGTGACACATGGTGAGTCATAATATTTTCTAGTTTTTCAGAACCTCACTATTGATTTCTGTAACTAATGCACACCTCAGATGAAAGCTAAGACATATATGGCTATATTATATATTAAGAAAATTCTGGACTCACCCATGCCACACAGAACAGGCAATAAAAAATGCTGAAAGACCAACCTCTCACCACGTAGCACTGACAGGAGGGCTGTAGATACACAGAAGCCCACTTGCTGATACACATTGCAGTGTGAAAAGAGGAGGACACCCAGGGGCCCAGCAACAAGCAGCATGGCTCTCCCACAGCAGGCCGGGCACCCCTACCATGTACAAGTACATGCTGGACAGTTAGGAGACAAAGAGAAACAGAATGATTAGAACATTCTGAAGAGAGAAGAAACTGGAGATGAGAGGGAGCAGAGAAATAGCCTGCTTCGAGTATCCTGCCTCCATCCCCATCTGCGGCCATTGCGAAGTCAAAGCCATTAGTGTCACTGAAGGCCATGTCTGTGTCTTAGGCCCACCAGTAACAGGGGCTCTGTATCAATGTCCCTAGCTCATAATACCCCTGGAGACCATGCACGTGGTCTGGGCAGATAAGTAGAACCACATAGATATCCAAGGGCTGTGCTGAGTTTGTCCGGACCGTTACTGCCTCCAGCAGCACTCCAGGGAGCTGGCTCCACCTCTGACCAGCTGGCCTGCACTTCACCTAGGCAGCATAGTAGATCTGGCCCTGGTGGCAAGGGCATGGGTGAGCTGACTACTATGGAGTGAATACAGGAGAGCCTGCCATTCTTCTGTGGTGAGGTGGCCTGGCCACAGGGGTGATGCCCTCTGCCCCATTGGTCCTTCCACCTGTGGCAGTCAGGAGAGCTATCCCTCTGGTTCCAGAGAGTAAGGGAGCTGTCCCTGTTCTTCACCAGCTGAAGCTATTGGGAGAGTAGGTCCTGCCCTTCACCTGGACAGCACAGTAGCGATTGCCCTTGTGGGAAGATGTGAAATGGGACAGCCAGCCCCGCCCTCACCAGCTGCAGCACTTGGGAGAGTGGATCCCATGCCTCCACTGGGCATCACAGTGGAGCTGGTTCTGGTTGTGTGAGTGTGGATTATCCAGCCTTGAGGGCATGAGAACCAGGGAACGGACCATGATCCCTGCTAGCTGCTGCCTTGGCTGAGCAAGCTAGGGCACTGCTGTAGAGCTCTCCCTGGTAGCACAGATATGGGAAAGCTGCAGTGCAGACCAAGTTAGCTCTCACCCAGGCCCAGATGCAGGGCTTTAAGTTGGTCCACCCCAATCTACCTCATCTATAAACTGTTGGAGCATGTGAAGGAGCTGGTCCTGCTGATCCAAAGCTACAGGATCTCCATGGCACAGGGCAGCAATAGGAAAACTGAGAGGAGTCCTTGTGATGATCCAATATTGATTGTATGACAGAAGCCAGAGCCCTTGAACCAGTCCAATGACTCATAGCAATGAACATTTGCAAGTAAAGATGTGTGGACAAAAGTGTATACTGTGGGACACACTGTGACACACTACAGCTTCCATGAGAAGATGGTTTCTATGCTTTGTTTGTATCATCTATTTTTTAGTTTTTATTTTTGTTCTTTATTTTCTTTTGTGTGGGAGGTTGCAGGGACAGAGGGGATGGGACATGTTTGGGACTAGGATCATGATGTGACACTCACAAACAATCAATGAAAAGTTTTTTTTAAGGAAAAAATTCTGTTTATCTCTTCATTCAATATTTTATTGTACCAGATGTTGTTCCAGGTACTAAGAGCCGAACACCTGTATTAGTCATCTAAGGCAACCACCACAAAACAACACTCTTGGAGGTTTCAATGCTAGAAACCTTTTCATGCTTCTGTGGACAAGAAGTTAAGAACCAGGTGAAGGTCACGCTCACTCCATGTGGAGTGCCCCTCCTCAGTAGCTAGCTGTCTGCGCTGGGCCTCCATATGACTGTTCTGTGTATTCATGGGGAAAAGGTTCTGGATCTTCCTCTGATTATGAAGAGTTGATCAAGTCCTGGTTTATGTGACCTTGACTAACCTTAATTATTTTCTTAAAGGAACCACCTCCAAAAGTAATCAGATTGTATGGTGTGGCTTCAGCAGATCAGGTGGTGGACTATTTTGATCATAATACCATTAAAGCATAATTATCACAAAGTTTACTTTCCCTAGTGAAGTTTACATTAAGAAAACCCTAAAATGTTTGGTTTTAAGAATGAAGCAAGGGTTCAAAGTTTTAAACATTGTCAGCTGTGTGCCTCCAATCTTTTCAGACAGCTGGGGTGTTCTTGCTTGTAGCTGTAAAACTAACGCCTTCACATCCTAAAAACACTGAGGTTCCCTGCCAGATGTTCTTCTCCATAAGCCTTCAGAGCACGGCAGCCAGGTTATTTTTTTAAGAGCAGCAAAAGGGTATCTCACTCCAGTCTGCTAGGACTAGAAGCCAGTGAGATGGTTCAGCAGGTGCATAGGATTGCTAGAAAGCCTGAGGGTCTACATTCAGTTTTCTGGACCCCACCATGGTGAAAGGAGAGAAGTAACATGCTCAGGTTACCTTCTGGTTTCCATGTGGGCACCACGCCACACATATGCCCACACACATAGAGTGGCTCATTCACATATACTCTCTTTTTAAATTAATTAAAATATTTATTCATTATACATCCGGATCATAGTCTCCTTCGTCCTCTTCTCTCAGTCCCACCCTTCCCCCCTCCACTATTCCTCAGAAAAGGGGAGCCATATTCCATCCCAGAGCATCAAGTTGAATCAGGACTGAGCATGTCATCTTCTACTGTGGCCTGGTGAGACAGCTTTACCAAGAATGGGGGGAGTAACCAATAAGCAGGCAACCAAGTCTATCTTAGAGACAGCTTCCGATCCCCTTACTAGGGGATCCATATGAAGCCTGAGCTGGCCAACTGCCATGTCTATGCAGTGGGCCTTGGTCCAGTCTATGTATGGTCCTTGGGTGGTGCTTCAGTTTCCAAACCCCCTTTGGGCCTTAGTTGGCTGTGATGGTTTCCTTGTGGAGCTCCTGTCAACTCCAGGCCCTTCTATTCATTGCCCCTACTCTTCCACAGGACTCTCTATGCTTTGCCTAATGTTTGGCTGTAAGTCTCCACATCTATTTGGATCTGGGGCTAGGCGTAGCCTCTCAGAGGACAGCAATGCTAGGCTTCTGTCTCTGAGTCAATCAGAGTATCATTAACAGTGTCAGTGCTTGGATCTCTCCCATGGGGTGGCTCTCAGGTTGGGCAAGGTATTTGTTTGACCTTCTCTCAATCCCTGCTCTATCTTTATCTCTGCACACTAGAAGTCTCAGTTAGAGTCACCCCCATATCCTTCTAGAAGCCTATCCTGTCCTAGGTCCCCAGATTGTCACAGAGATGCCTCAACCCATGGTTCCTCTTCTCTGCAGGCCCTATGTACTCCGGTCCCCTCTTAATCAAGTCTGGTATTAAATTAAAATATAGATATTTTTAGAAAAAGAAAACAGTTAAAAAAAATAAAGCCAAGGAAATAATTTCAAATGCTTATCTTCTGATTTTTAATACTAAAAGAGTGTTATGTAAATTATACATTAGTAGGTTTTGTAACTCAATGATGGAACTTTTTCTAACATTTATGCTAAGACCTGTGGTTAGCTGTGTCACCAGTATTTGCCTACTTTCAAGATTTTAAAGTGCACCTTCAGAGATGGGTATCTTAAGAGAACATGGATAATTCATTCAACATACAGGGAAGTAAAAACCCAGCACTTACAGGTTATTTGAAAGGTTATTTGAATTTTTTATATTAAGCAAGGACTGAAAAAAATGCGTGTGACATTTTGTTGGACTAGTATATGTGAAGGAAACTTCTATTATTTTCTCTTTACATCTTGTATGAACTGGAGTCATTAACAATGACTAGATTTGAGGAAGTTTCCAACCCACTGTTATTCTGACACATCAAAAAATATATGCAATATACTGCCAATCGAATGCATAAAAACACTGCAAGAGAGAAATTTCAAGTCTCAAAACCACTGCGGTATTTAAAACAGAAAGATTTACTATAAAATGAAATGACTCTTACCTCTACAAAAAGGAAGAGAAAAGGCTGTACCTTTTCTCTCAACTTTTTATTCTATGGCTGCATGACACAATGTTGAAAATTCAGTATCCTATCCTATCACTACCTCTTTCTTGCCTTCAATTAAAAGCCTTTTACTTTTAACAACATTTTAGGTGACTCATGTTCTTTTTGCTATGCTTGGTGAACATACATTCTTCTTTTTTTCGTATGTCACCACCAAAAGAACAAAAATCGAGTGTTTTTTCTATGCTTAGCACCTATTTATGTCTGAATATTTTGGTTTTCTCACCTATACTTTTTCATAGCTTCTCATATGTGTGTCCCTCAGCAGAAGGACAAGGGGTAAACAGATGGTTGGGCTCTTCCCCAGGTGTGTCTCTGATTCATGTCTAAGGAGACTTCTCACCTATTGGCTCTATATTTCAACCCCTTTTTCTTTTTAAATCAGAGCAATTTCGTCACGTCCCTCCTTTGATCCGTTTTATTCTCTTACCAGCTACATTCTTCAGTAAATGTTTGAATAAATACTTTGGTTTATTTTCTTGCCCACCTTACTGCTGATCTTACCCACCTGTTCAGCAGACTCAAGTCCTGCCTTGCTCCTGAATAATTTACTTAAATGTACTATAACCCTAGTACTAGGGAAGAGGCCTGCTTCATGTTATCATCCTGCATGTTTCCATATTACAATACTTCACATTAGGCCTCCTTGATGCTAACTGCATTCATTTTATTGATTTTCTACTGTTGCGCATGAAGTCACATAAGACTTCATGTGATTAAGTCTATTCATATTTATTTTTTTGCTTTCCTTGGATTTAGGAACTAGTCTTAGTAGAGGTAGTCTTTGATCCAAAACTCCCATAGCTATAATCAAGATATGAGATGGGCTGTGCCTTCATCTGTAGGCTGGCCTACAGAAAACACATACTCCAGGTTCTTTCAGATTTTTAGGAGTCAATTACTTGTACCTGTAGCACTAAAATCTTCACATCTCAGAAGCCACTGGTAGCCCTCTTTAAGTGGTCTTCTCCATCAGCCTTCTGATGTCATCAAAAGTTCCTTGCTCCAGTCTTACTCTGGTCTATTAAGAGAGAGTCTCCTGCAGTAAGATATAATTAAAGCACCACCATTATCCCCTTCATCTTCATTACAGAGTATAATCTAGCCAAGAAAATGATATCTCATCTCCATTACCAAAACATCTTGATTAAATACATGTGAAAGCATACTCTAATACTGAAAAGGAGGCCACTCTCCAGGGTGTCACGCCATAGAGTGGACATCATGAAGGGTGCCTTGGACTTTACCCAACTCAATAAAGTTCCTCTACTAGTGTCATTCTTATATTTGCCTTTTCTAGGCAAATCCTTCTTTTCATAACATCATTATGTTTTCTTCTGGTTTCTTGACCACTTGAGAATGCAGGTGTAGTTCTTCAATTAATTTCTATGCACTGAATGTCAATCTAACAGGAAATCTTTACAGATACATCACAACGTGTTCATTGCATAATAATTCCCATGCAGTGAGAAGACTTCAAAGTTAACAAACTTACCTTCTCATCCTGGCTTCAAAAATTATAAAGTGTATGAAAATTTAGAAGTTCTTTGATAATTCTACTTTCAGTACAAAAATCTATAAAATGAGGACAAGAAAAACCCAGAAGGTTGTGCTCATGCCTAAATGAGTTTTACAGGTGGATTGCAAGTATTCATTGAATAACTACCCTCCTTTTATTAACATGCCTCTTCTATTCACGATGGCTTTATGTGAGCATAAGGGAGTGTTTGGAAAAAGCCACATAAAAATCTAGATGTGTCTTCTACCAGTTATGTGACAATATGTCCTTTGCTCTTCAAATCAAACTTTGCATCTCTAATGTTGTACTCAAATATTTTTCTTCAAACAAATACAACTATTGTTGCTTCTTCTACCAAAAAGACTCAACTTCCAGCTCCATAGATTAATAATGCCATACATTAAGCTGCATACTTTTGCCAATTTCCATGAGGTTAGACACATATCCATACTGTATCTAGATGTTCAGCTAGAAAGCTAAAAAGATAAAACTACAGAGAGAACTATGATGCTTTTCTTTTAATTTCTCATGAGTACAGTTGAATGTGAGAATTTACTTGATATTAAAATTACACCTGAGGCACAGTCAATTTCAGTAAAAAAGTATGATTTCTTAAAGCAGAGAGTAAAAATTGAGTTTATATTGCCTACTTGTAACATGAGTCTAAAGGAGGGCCACCAAAGTTCTGAGTCCTAGAAACATGGTCACAAGAGAAAGCCCTTCACTGTTCAGACTATGGCAAATCTTTGCCATGGTTTATCCCTTAGATAATTTCCCCCTAGCTACTTTTGATATTTCATTTTCTCTGTATAAGTACGGTCTCCTTCCAGTGAAGGCTCCTTTTCATTTTTTGGATTGCTAAGAAATAAATTATCTATTTCCTGTATTCTAGGTAGGAAGCACTTCACTAAAAGGGCAACATTGTAGACACTGACATGATAATTATTCTGCTTTCCATGTGGCTTTGTGGGTCCTGCCTAGGCCAGAAGGATTTCTCCTTAGCTGAAAACGTAGCCTCATAGCCAACCCTCATTGACAAGTCCCCTTGTTTTCCCATGTATCCACTGCATTCAGCTTACAGGAATCTGTGAATAACCACACCACACGCGTATCCATCATCTCCCAAAACGTAAGTGGTCCAGCCAGTTTCTCTTATCATCTGTGGATAACTTCTAATGTCACTTTATATCTGTTTATCTTTCTACAACAAAGATTTAGTCTTACAGATATTCCCAATTCCAGTGGAGTGTAGGAAACAATTTTCTAGCTGGTAATATTACCATCTTTTACAAACAAGAGTCCTCTTACTAGGGAAGAAAAGGACACGAGACATTAGTAACAATTGTTGCCATTCAAGCCACAACCAGAAGCCCTTCCGAAGACTGCATGAATGAAGTGGAATGCCACAATCATGCCAGGCAGTTAATAAAATTCTTATAGGTAGAATTATCTGCAAGAAACCTTACTCTAACACACTTTAGTCATATTGAAAGATTAGGAAAAAATGATAACATGGAAATTGTACCATTCTACTTTCCACTTGGATGCAGCTCAGGCTATGAACTGAATTAATTGAATATATACACACATAGTCTAGAAAAGAAACAAATGCTTGATTGTAGAACCATCATGAATCACAACATAAAGTATAACCCAGTGTGAGAAACTTGAACTATGATCTTCACATATGTTTGTGGTTAGGTTATTCATGATGGGCTCATAGCACAATGGGTAGGTTTAGTAACTTCTTTTTTTTTTTCATTTTTTTCTCTTTTATTAATTTATTCTTGTTACATCTCAATGGTTATCCCATCCCTTGTATCCTCCCATTCTTTCCCCCCCCCATTTTCCCCTTATTCCCCTCCCCTATGACTGTTCCTGAGGGGGGGTTTACAGAGGGATTACCCCCCCCTGTATATGTTCATAGGGTATCAAGTCTCTTCTTGGTAACCTGCTGTCCTTCCTCTGAGTGCCACCAGGTCTCCCCCTCCAGGGGACATGGTCAAAGGTGAGGCACCAGAGTATGTGAGAAAGTCATATCCCACTCTACTGTGGAGAGTGTTCTGTCCATTGGCTAGATCTGGGTAGGGGTTTAAGGTTTACCGCCTGTATTGTCCTTGGCTGGTGCCTTAGTTTGAGAGGGACCCCTGAGCCCAAATCTGCCTATCATAATGTTCTGCTTGTAGGTTTCTAGGACCCTCTGGATCCTTCTACTTTGCTATTCTCCCATGCTTCTCTCATCTAGAGTCCCACTAGAATGTCCTCCTCCCTGTCTCAGTTTCCTGGTAAGTGAAGGCTTTCGTGGGACATGCCCCTTGGGCTAATATGCAGATATAAGTGAGTATATACCATTTGAGTCTTTCTGCTTCTGGGTTAACTCACTCATAATGATCATTTCTAGCTCAATCCATTTATCCACAAATTTCGGGAATTCCTTGTTTTTAATAGCTGAATAATATTCCATAGTGTATATGTACCACAGTTTCTTTATCCATTCTTCTATTGAGGGACACTTAGGCTGTTTCCATGTTCTGGCTATTATGAATAAGGCTGCTATGAACAGGGTTGAGCAAATTTTCTTGTTGTGTGCTAGAGCATCTTCTGGGTATATTCCAAGGAGTGGAATAGCAGGGTCTTGAGGAAGCCCTATTCCCATTTTTCTGAGATAGCACCAGATAGATTTCCAAAGTGGTTGTACTAGTTTGCATTCCCACCAGCAATGAAGGAGTGGTTTACTAACTTCTAGAGACTGACAACGGGTTTTGCCTTGAAGACTACGAATGTTGACATAGATTGAGCAGATAAGCTGACATTCTTTGGAAAATCAAAGGTAATCTCACCCATGGGGAACCATAAAATGGGTATGATGCCTAGGACAGTGGCTTGCTGGCATTCAACCTTCCTGGTACTCAACAGTTAAAGACCAAATATTAAATTTCTAATATTAAAAACATCTTATTCTTCCGTTCATTACTCTTTCTGAAAAGTATCTCCTTGAGATAATACTATTTAATCTATTTATCTATTATTCTTGTCCATAGTATTTATATACAATTTCAACACATAGCACAAGGAGAAAATTCCTCAATAGTAGGCAGGAAGAAACAAAAATCCACTGGGCTGGAGCTTCTTCTCCCACAGTTTCTGTGGTACTTGTGTGATCACTGGCCCCTTTTCTTTTCTCCCTTCACTTTTCCTTTGTAAAATGAAGGCATTTGCATTGCTAACTTCAAAGAATTCTTTTTATTCATACCTTCCCCAAAGCTAGATATTTTAATTACATTGTTTTCAGTTATTTTTAAAGATTGATCCCTCTGTACTGTGGTATTTATATTATATCCCCTTGTGTGGTGACAGTGCATTCCTGAGAGTGTATGAACAATCAGAGGGCTCAACAGCATCCTCCGGTAAGTGCCACCTCTCAGGCTCTTCTCTAATTAACTGTGACCTCATTGAAGCTGAAATAGCCATGGGGGATGGGGTGCCCCACAGTGGAGAACCTTGGGTCAGTGTATCCAGGCAGAATGTAGTATTGTTTTAGGTTCTCAGCCACTCTCATTTCCAAATAAATGCTGTCTACAACAATAGGCAATGTGCCTCCTGTGCTTCCAACGAGAGAATGGGGCTGCCACTTGGGGATGCCATTGATGTTTCTCTTTTGATTCAATTATCTACAAATTAATGGGGTTTCCTGATGCCTGGACTTTCCCCTTTTCCCACTTAAGTGAGCAGTCGGAAAGGTAAGCTCCAATCACAGCATAAGGCTGACAACTTTAGCCACCAGCTTCTCATTTATCCAAGTACCAACAGGTAAAGCATACCTGAAGTACACGGGGGTCTCTTTTTATGAAACTAGAAAGGGAGGGATTCATTCTGCCATTTAAAATGAGATAAAGTTAATCTATCCTGTCACTTTTATGGAAAGGCCATTCATTTTTCTCTCCTGCTTCCAAACGAACATAATGAAGTGGAGTGATGGGAGAAAACGGAGACAGTGATTTTTGAAAATTCGGGAATTTTCAAGCTATTGTGGCACTAACACTAAGGGTGACCACAATGCCCCATTTTCCAAGTTGTCTTTACCTGAAGATCAGGATTTCACAGGAGATCACTCGGAGAGCATGTTCATGTCCTGACCTTGTCAGGTAGAGTCACACACACACACACACACACACACACACACACACACACACACAGCCAAACAGATCCCAGGCGTAGGAAATGGTGCAGATAGGTAACCATTCAGTAGATAAAGATGTTGAAAAGCATAAAAGAGGGAATTGTTTTGTTTTTTACTTTTCTCCTTATAGATACCTGGATTATCTTCGTTTCTGATTAATCACACAGGTTTATTGAGAATTTGTATCTGTATCACTTTCAAATTCATTTAAACTTCTGGAGTGTTAACTGGGATGATAAAAGCATTTGAATATGAATGTAAATTAGGCATGCCCTTCTGCTGGATGCAAACAATAGAAAGTTAAGGAGCAAAAAAAGTTAGTAGCAAAGTTAGTAGCAAAATGGAAGGGCAGAGACCAAGGTATTTCATCGACAATGTGTCTCATTCTGTTAGGAAAGAAAAATGTTTACTGAAGCGATTTATTCTTAGGTCATTTGGCAATAGTCTGGAACCTGTTCCATACCTATATGTTATATACTAGTTTCATGGAAATAGAAACATTTTATACTTCAAGGAAGCACTTTAGGACACAGAATTAACTCAAAATAACTTCAGGAGGTCCCTGAAATTGACCAGATTGACCAGGTCTATGCCTTCTGAAATGTCCCCCTTCACCATAAACAGTTAAATTTGCTATGAATTATGCTCCAACAAGCAGATGCTACAAAGACCCTTAGATACAAGCAATGCTGCCTGGAAGAAGCAAAAACCAGACAAGCTGCCTGCGAGAAGCTCAGACCCTCCAAGCCTCAAGGAATGGACACTCTCAAACCTGTTTAGCTGCCTGAAGCCTGTGCAGAGAGCTCTAAGTTCGGTGAGCTGATGCCCTTGTATAGGTGGGCCTTGGTACAGCTGTCTTTGAGTTATTTTGCCTTCTGTAAATAATTCTTCACCCATACTACTGTAATCAACCATAACAGAAGTCTTTGGCCCACCAATTTGGACTTTGGTAGTATCTGTGCTTTTGTCCCTCAGGTGCTCCCTGTCTGAGGTAAGTAGATGTGATGTGTGCATCTCTCCAGGAAGACATTTGCATAGCGCTTCTGGGAAGCTATAGGTAGACGGATACCAGGAAACATCCAACTGTCAAGGCACACAAGTCTAATTGACAATTCTTAAACCATGTAAGACTTTATTCAGTAATTTAAAGCAGACATGCAAGAGGCTCAGAGAACACAGATGTGCATCTGGGAAACCAAGGGATTGCTTCCTTAGCATCACGGCACTATGTGCACACGTGATAACCCAGAGCACATAATAAAGCTTTGAAGTTACGCATGGGGGTTATCACCTCCCTCGGTAGAAAGCATTTGTTCTATGAATCATCTTCATTTTGTATCCATCCTGGAGTGCTGCTGTCCTCCAGGAGCCTTGGACGGCACCTCTTTTTTTTTTATCTTGTTACAAGCAATCTTTGGACAAAGGCATTCTTATTCAATGGATGGGAACTCCTTTCCTAAGAAACACAATTAGTCTTTTCACTCCGAGGTGCAAGCTATAGTGCTGTCGGATACATTACATGGGGTTAGCTGTCTTTCTCTCCCTTCTCTTGGGAGGAAGTAGATTCCAGGCTTTGTACTTTCACTTCTACCCCACAGACACAGCATCAGACCTGGAGACAATAACTTAATCACATTGACTGATATGGAAGTTTTGTCTCTTTTTCTTCAGCAAAGAAACTATTATAAAATAGCCACTCTGGACTCAATATGATATCTTTCAGTGACACTTATAAGGAATGAAACGAATGCTACCCAGGAGGGACACATTTCTTAGCATGTCCTGGCTTACTGCCTGCACTTTGCCATTTTCTTCCCATTATAAAAAATATTAATATATTTTACTAGCAAGTCAGTTAGTTGTTTCTTGTCTTTTCTTCCCTTGCCAGGTATTTAATTTAAATAAATATCAGATTTATTTGTTTAAAAATGAAATTATCCGAGACGGTAGGCACAGTGGCTAAGCCAGGAGGTCCCATGTTATCATCTCACAGTGGAGTATTTAAAACATAAGAGATCATAAAACTACATAATCATGAATTCTGTTCAGATGTATAAAAAAAAAAACTGTGGTAGCATCCTCTTAGAAAATGGTAACATACTTCCTTAGGCGTTATCACATCTTATGCTGTAATTGCCAGCTATAATTATTCCATTTTGCAGGTGAAGAATGAGATGTTAATTCACTGCCTGACATTACTTGCTTAGGACTTCAGGATAGGACTCAAGCCCACCCACATAGCTGAACTCAGAACTCTTTCCAATTTCACAGGAAATGGGATCACGTGGCTTAGCGATTTCTGAACCATGTGGCCTTCAAAGCCCTTCTACTCCATGTCTGGATGCGTGACTATAGTGACTAAATATTATTTTGTGTTTGTGTGCTTGTGTTAGGATATCTATGTGCGCAGATTTTCATGTGAGTGCAGGTTGCCACTGCATACTTGTAGTGGTCAGACACCTTAGGTGTCTGTCTTCAACTTATACTTTACTTGAACCAGTGTCTCTCAATGTTTATCAATCATATGCCAGGATAGCTGGCCGGAAACTTTCAGTGTTTTAGCTATCTCTAACTCCTATCTAATTATAGAAAATTGGTTTACAGGCATGCACTATCATGCCATGTTTATATGAGTTCTGGACCCAAGCTTAGCTCTCCATGCTTTCACAGAAAGCATTTCTCCCTAGAGCCTTCTTCCTACCCTCAGTAAATAAATAATGCATATATATATATATATATATATATATGGATACATACAAATATATATTATAAATAATATAGAAAATGTTTAGGCATGTATGTGAATGTGTGTAGGCACATGTTCAAAGGTCAGAAGACGACTTTCTAGAGTGGCTTCTCTCCTTTCACCATGTAGGTTCAGGGGATGAAACTCAGGTCATTAGGCTTGATTGCGACTGCCTTCACCTGCTGAGACATCTTGATGGCTGAAGCTCTATGATTCTTGATGCAAAATTTTGAGACTTTAAAATAGTAAGGCTTGTATAAGTTTTTGGTTAAAATTGCTGTGAAATTTTGTTTTATATACACATATACACACCAGATACACATAGACACATATACACACATATGCTATATTCTAGAATATATACTATATTTATCTGTGTATATTCATATATACACATAGATGCATGCATATATTCATATATTCACACATATAAATATATTCTGTGAGATACTTGTATGTCTAGACATGAGGAATTTATTTAATTTCTGCATTTGGGGATATTAATTTAAGATAATCAGATCTATTATAGATTAATATTGTATTGCATTCCATATAGGTTTGCTTCAATACTCACTAAACAAGACTTCCATGGTTTTATGCACAATCCATGCTATAGAGACCTTTCCATTAGAACATTAACACATTTTGATGATTAAGAAATTCTCTGTTTATTTTTTAGCAGTTTGAACACAATTATATATTTTTGGACTCTGTTGGCAGAGAACAGTGCTTTGTTAATGATTACCTATATTTTCTTAATTTCAATTTATACTCATCCTTAGTTTGAAACTTATGGATTGTGGACTTAGTAGTTATTTGTTGGATAAGTAATTTTCATTTTCAAAACAACACTGTGATGGTTTCCTATGCTTCTAGGACCTACAGTTATTTCTTATGTTGTGTGAATATTTCATGATAGTATCTTTGGACTCTTATTAATAATCTCCTGACCTAATCATCTAAGTTCTCTTGTAGGTATGTGTCTCGACTGCAAATCTCCAAGGTGATATTTGATACTAATCTGTGTTTGATAAAGTATTAAGTATTACCTCACAATAAACTTCTGGGCCATGTGTCATTATTTCACAGATTATGATATCATGGGTTTAAACAACCTCATCAAGGAATTGAACACAGGCCATTGGACTTCTGTCAAGTTGCATTAGCTACTATAGCTCAATCTCGTTTCACAACATTAAGCTTTGACAGCCCCCATTGTTGAGCTGGCCTTCACTACTGCAGCGTTACAACAGGCCCATAGAGAATAACTACTGAAAAATCCTGTGTGTGTTTATAAAGCAAGTATATATCCATTTCATAGCTTTGGAGATTGTCTATTGATCTCAGAAACCCAGCCTGCTTACCATCCTTGGAAAAGTTGGGAAGAGAGTGCACAGGGATATAGGTTTTTGGCTTGGAAGATGATATAAACAATATTCACTCCTAATAATTCAAGCACTGAATTTCACTTACCAAAAACATATTTTACTGTCTCCGAATAATTCTACAGCATCCAGTCTGGGTCACTGGGCACCACACTGAATAGGATAACCTTAAACTGGTCCTTAAACCATAGGTGTCTTATAAATATTTAGTGTAAAAAATCGTCAATCTGGTCTACAAAGCAATCTGGTTGAAATGCTATTTCTGCAGCACAATCGTTGAAGATTTTTTTATACGCTGATTTCTTTGTAAAATAAAAAAATTAAAAATTTCATCAGTTCGTAAGCCAACTTTAGAATTTTTCTTGTTTAAGTTGAAAATGGCCTACAAAGCAGTAGAGCCGAACTGGACCAGCAACACTTGTGACCAGGGATTGCTGATGATTGTATAGTTCGGTGATTTGAAGAAGTTTGCAACAGAATTGAGAGTGAGTACATGATGGAGTGTAAACTGGCTCACCATCTTAAGTTGACAGTGACTAACTGAGAACAGTCATTTAATCTGATCCTCTTAACCCTGGGGAATTCCCCCAGAGAACTCAGTGTGCACTACTCAGTGGTCGTTCAGCATTTGAAACAAATTGGAAAGATGAAAAAGAGGGAGTCTGATGAGATTTTTAATCATTGCATTTATCGGTAACCTCTCTTATTCAACACAGTACCAATAATCGATTTCTTGACTGGATTGTGCTATGCAACAAAAGTGAATCATGTACAGCCAGCGACTACAATTTCAGTGGGTAGACCAAGAAGGTTCTCCAAAGCATTCCAAGATCCAAACTTGAACCGACAAAGACAATGTTCCTCATTGGTGGTCTGCTGCTGATCTGATTCACTACGACTTAAGAAGTGTCCTCAGCAGATCACTGAAACGCACCAAAAAACTGCCAGCAGCCAGCACCAGAAAGATCCATATCCAATGTGTAAATACACACCACACAACCGGCATTTTAAATGTTGAAAAAGAATCAAGCTGTGAGGACTTTTCTCATCCATCATATTCAATGTATCACTGCTTCAAGCTTCTTGAGAGGTTTTTGTAAGAAAAATGCTCTCACGACAGCAGGTTGCAGAAACTGACTTCCTAGAGTTTTCCGAATCCCAGAACATGAATTTTAATGCTACAAGAATATGCTTGCAGAAAGGAGCCTATCAGAGTACTCCCCTGAGAGGCTCCACCCAGCAGTACTTTGAAACAGATGCTGAGACTCACAGCCAAATGTTGGGCGAAGCATAGGGAGTCTAGTGGAAAAGTAGGGAGAAGAATAAAAGAACCTAAAGGTAACAAGAGCTCCACAAGAAGATCAACAGAGCCAACTAACCAGGTTCCAGAGAGGCCTGTGGAGTAGGAAACACCAACCAAGGTCCATACAGGGACTGAATCTCGGTCCTTCTACGTAGGTGTAGCCAATGGGCAGCTCAGGCTTGTGGTTTCTCGTAAAAGGAGCAGGGGCCGTCTCTGACATGAACTCTGTTGCCTGCTTTTTGGTCACTTCCCTCTGATAGGATTGCCTTGGCAGGCCACAGGGGAAGAGGAAGAACTCAGTCCTGATACGACTTGATGAGTTGAGGTGGCTGATTTGAGGGACTCCCGTTTTCTGTGGAATGGGAGTGGAATTAATTAATTAATTAATAAAAATAAAGGCCAAAAAAGAATTAATGAACGCATTTATCATTGGCAAATGAGATTTATTGTAACAATTCCTACTTTGCTCAAATTTCTTAGTCATCATCACTTGTCAACTTGTCACAGCCCAGAGTATCCAAGGAGGTCTCAACTGAAGATGGTTCAGATCAGATTGGCCTGTGACTATGTGTGTTGGAAGCTGTGTTAATTATTCTTTGATGTGGGGCACCCAGACCACTATGGGAACTGGGAACTGCCACCATTGGCCAGGTGGCTCAGGATTATATAAGAAACTGTCTTTATGATCTAAGGAGCAGTGCAGTAATAGCCCTCATTCATGGTCTGTGTTCCAGGTTCCTGCCTTCAGCTCTTGCTCTTACTTTCTTCTCTGGGTCTGTGATCTGATTCGAACGTATAAAATACAATAAACCCTTTCCTTCCAAAGTTACTTTTGGTCATGGTATTTATCACAGCAATAGAAAAGGAAACCAAGAGAATTAATGATTTTAAATTCATGGTCTCAACATGCTATTACTTTTGTCCCAACCTTCCTACCAAAAAGCCAGAATCTCCCTCGAAAGGCTGCCACTTGCCTTCTCACTATCCCAATCCATTCTTATTCCAAGGATCAGTGGACAGTTCAGAATCCTTTGTCATGTCCTCAAGGCACCGAGCATAGAAATGACGTGAGGATATCTAGTGAATGATTAGAAGCTCTTCTCTCCCATGGAATGTGAAGACTATATTCATCTGTGATTATAGTTCAGAGAGTGAATCGTGTGAAAAGTTTATATCTCTTTTTATGCTGACTAAACCACCCTAATTGTTTCGATCTCCTATCAGAAGCAAGTTTGTCTCACCACTGATGCTCCCTGCCCACTGTCCATCATGTTAAAGGCCATTCAGTTATTTAACGAGGAGTAAAATCTGGGTGTGAAGTAGGCCTGGGTTAATAGAACACTGATGCTTTGAGTCTGGAAGAATGCTCCTTCTCTTCTGTCTATGTAGTACAATCCAAGCTTTCAGTGGACTTCAGGTGCCTTGGAAATATCAGTGGAGTCAGGAATTAGTAGCAAGATGTTCTGTGCCCCGACTTCTGGCTAGAGTTCATCATGGTTTTCCTTCCGAATAAGGAAATGTAAAGACAAGCAGAGACTCTGAAAAAGCCTTCTTTAGTCCAGAAGCCTATGCTTTTGTACTGATGTCCTATCCGGAGCCTTTGGGAAAGGTTCTTGTATTTTAGGGGAGCATTTATGTGCCATAACTCACTCATCATGCTGAGCAGTTCTGGCCCAAATAGTCTGCTTTCTAATGTTGCTTCCACTGGTGGGGGGGAGCTCCAATTTGTTGTTTGCTTATCTGTTCTGGGTATTAATGCCAGGTTCTCAGCATGGCAATACCATGATTAAAATACACTCTCAGCTCCCATCTGATCTTCACAAAAAGAAAGAAAAGAAAAGAAAAAACCAGATTGATTCAAAATTCTGCTAGTGTTACACTTTGGACAAAACTTTGCAACACAAAATATGTTGACCAGACTTCAAGGGAAAAATTGGGAGAGTCTGTTTCTTATGCCTGAGCATAGGAAGAAATGTAAAAAATAAAATAGATATTATATTTCATTAATAGATATATGGTGAAATGAAATGAAGAAGACTAGAAATATGCTCAGTATTAGAATTAGTTTAAATACATTAAGCTGTTATTCCCAAAAGCTGTTGAATACCATTTCTTTATATTAAATATTAAATATTAAATCACTAAAAGCTATATGTATATTAAATATTTCTTCTCTTCTATATTATTAAAATAGAGTTTGTTATTTCTATGACCTATCTATAGTCAAAGCTCAGCCAACAGTTATCAATGAGATAAAATAGTGTTCAAAGATACACAAACCAGCCGCAGAGTGAGGAGATCCTGGATGGGTTCAAATGTAGACATGGAAAGAAACCAAAATGGTGTAATAGATCATCTGCAGGTTAGGATCTTTTTCTCCTGTATAATCCTGCAGGTCCAACATTCTGAGCATGCTCTGTGTGACATCTCTGATTCCTCTCTGTTTGGGTCTTTAAAAATGCATGATTAGTTGTCATAGCTTTATTTGTATACATCTTAAAATATGAATAAAATGTCAATTTCAACCAACAAAAAAAAAGTCCAATGAAGATATTCAGAATTTATGCAACCGTTAGGCTCCCTAGTTTCAGAGAATTATGCTACTCTTAAAAGACCATCTTTTCCTCATAAATTGGTCACTCTTGTTCATGAGAGGTTATCCAAGGCAAAATTTTGTAGGATTTGACACTCTGTGCATGAGTTGGTACAAAAAAAAAAACTGAGCTTACCTGATGTGTCATATCATTTTCTGACAAAATACAAGTCATCTTTATTATGTGGTTGGCCTTTGCTTATTCTGCTACTGTCACCTGTTTGGGCATACTGCCATCTCTAGTGATGCAGGTAGAACGCAGCCTTTCTCTGTGAGTTATATCCTCGCTGTGGTTCCTTCCTGTCCCTTCCAGTCCTTCAGAAGCAGAAAGTAGAAAACCATGAAGGAAACCTAGAGGGTCCCTCATGATCTCTGCCACCAGCTCCATGCATCTTCAATCATGAGCTCTGCCCCTTTCTTTAAGAACCACTTAACTAAAAGCACCTCTTGAAACCCTTACATCTCCACTACACTGACCTTGTCTAAGGCAGAATGTAGGTCATGAGATAATGAAACCCATTGTTTTGTAGGCTACTTAACAAATTAATGGAAACCCTGCAAAGACAAGTGGCACTTGGCTTCTTGTTTTCTACTTATTCCATTAGAAGTTGGATCTACTTACCTACTTTGCTCTCTTGGACACTGATTCTTTCCATACACCTATGCCATTGCTAGAATGACATTTTCTAAATATAAATAGCTTCATGACTTATATTTTATGATGCTTGCATATTCCCCACATTCCTGATGAATAATGTCCAGTACCTATCTTCTTAATGTGACCTGTGAGACCTGGTATTCCATACTCCTCTCCCATAGCCACTCCCATTAGCATGTATATGAGAGCTTTGGACACGTTCCACTTCATCAGTAACCGGACTGCCAAATGGTTGTAAAGGATACATGAGGAATTAAGTATTGCCTTTGTCATCAAGATCCACAAATATAAAATTGCTAAATGACTTAACAGAAATATCCAGAGTCATCTTCTCTTCTCTGATTTAAAAAAAAAAAAGGACAAAAATAATTAAGTTCATAGATGCATGTTTAAGTGACTTACTGTTAAAGAACACAGGACATTGACAATAGAAGAACAAGAATATTTGCTTTAGACTTCTGGGACAAATACCATCCAGAGATACACAATAATCCTAGCACCTGCTTAGCTGGCTTCACAACCCGTGAACAGGAAGTCCCTAGCTTCTGTAAGATTAAGGGTGACAAAGAGTTTTGGCAAAGTCTATCAGCACAGATGCTGGTTACTGAAAACGTTCCTAACCCTCGCAGGCTGGCAACATAGATAAGTAACCTGAAATTTACACAGTAGTCTGCCTTTGGAAAATTTTGCTATTGTTTCTTTGGTTGTTTTGGTTTTCTTTTTTTGCTTTTGTTTTTTGTTTTTATCTCAGAGAAACCTCTCAAAGTGCTATAATCAGGAACAATCATGAAAATGGACCCATTTGTCTGATATTCAGCCACGGGAGTAATGGGAAAATTCTGGCATATTACCATGACCTGCATGCCATGGACATCGGTTGCACCTTCTCAGTGTGTAGCTGTCCTTCAAACTTAACATGGCCAAAGAGAAAGACTCTGGCAAATTCCTTGAGTGTCCTGGAGTATAGGAGATCAGTGGCACCACAGAGTGGAATGAGAAGAATGCCAGAGTGCTATCCTCAAGACTAAATAGATTGAGGAGGCAAGGCTGAGACTAACCACGTGGATTTTGCTGCAGGTGTTAAGACTGAGAGCTTTCACCCATGGAGTTCCCCTTCCCCTGTCCTCAGGCACCAGGTTCAAGTGTTTTCATTAATAGGATGGGGGAAAGATGTCTATAACTCTATCTTTGCTTATAGGTGTATGTAGACATGTCTTGGGTAGCCAAAGACCTGGCTCTTAACTTTTCACAAGTCACAATGCCAAAGAAAGTTCATTCAGGGCATAGTCTGCTCTTGATCTTTCACAACTGAGTACCATAAATGTAAGAGTTGGGTAGTGGGAAAAGAGCCAGTTACCATCTAGACCCTAGGGACACCGGTCCAAGGAGTCCCAAGGAAAGAATTTGGCCAGGCTTCTGTTATATCTGCTCACTCCCTAGCAGGTACATCATAGCCAAACAAATAAAGAGGAGGGAGGACTCAGGAACCTTGTTTTCAGGCACATATAGATGAGCAATGGGGGCAAAGTTTTGCTCCTCAGCAAACCTCCATGGTCACAGCATATAAGAGTACCACAGCTTCTAATGTCACAAAATCTATATAATTTCTCACACTGACCATTTCTACATCTTCCCTGACTATACACTGGAGTACAGACAGGGTGTGGGCCTTATAGAGCATGCCTTGGGGTTTCTGCTACTATGATACTGTCTAGTTAGAAAACAGATGCTTCAGATCCTTAATTAGTACAGGTAAAGTAGGCAGCAGGTACTCTTACAAATGACAACACAAACATAAAGTATCTGGGGAGACGCCTGTCTGCTGATCAGGGTCATAAATTCCATTGTAAAACCAACCATGCGGTGTGCATCTCATACACTTGAGGCTCCTATCACACTCAAGTTAATTTCTGGAATAGTAGGCCCATTCTCATGTGGGAATTTGACTCTGACGAGATATATACTTTGCCCAAACTCACCTCTCAGAGCAAACATCTTGCTGAGAGACACCATGATGGAAACTGGACCAGGTTAAGGGAGAAACTCAACTCTCTGCAGAAGGGGAGGTTCTGGGGGGTTAGAGGAGGGGATAAACCATATCACATATGTTGTTCAAAAAAATTAAACAAGAAGAAAATGGGTTGAGGATGGCACCCACATAAGCAAAAGTCTTGGGGAAATAGCTAGGACCATTTGAAGAACAGTCATCCTCTGAAGTGGGAATCTTAAGAAAACTACTGAAGCTTCCAGTTGCTCAAATAGTGTTTTTCATTTTTTTAAAAAATTTAATCACATTACAGCCTGATACCAGGCCCCTTCCCACTCACAACGCAGTCTCGCCCTTATGCCTCCCTCACTCCATTCCCTGCTCTACTCCTTTTCATAGAAGGGAGGGAACTCTATTTTATTTATTTGTTTGTTTGTTTGTTTGTTTATATATTGTGTTTTTTATTAATTTATTCAGATTACAACTAAATTGTTATCCCATCACTTGTATCCTCCCATTCCTCCCTCCCTCCTGCTTTCACCCTATTCCATTCGCCTAGGTCTATGACCGATGGGGACCTCCTCACCCACTATATGGTCATAGGCTATCAAGTCTCATCTCGGTGGCCTGTGTATTCTTTCTTTGCGTGTCACCAGGCCTCCCCACCAAGGGGAGGTGGTCAAATATGGAGCACCAGAGTTTATGTCAAAGGCAGTCCCCACTCTCCACATAACTGTGGCGAAGGGAGGAAACTCTAAATGCTACCAAGTCACTCTGGCATGTCAAGTCACAGCAGAACTAACTAAGCATTATTTTCTCCCACTGAGGCCAGCCCCTCTAGGGGAAAGGCATCCAAAGGCAGGCAACAGTATCAGAGACAGCCCCTACTCCCATTATTAGAGGAAAGGGGTTATTTTTAAGATACACATCATGAGGAAAGAAAGATGTATTTTCCTGAGAACACAGCTTCAAGTGGAGGCATACTCAGCATCAAGTGAAAAGTGAGTACAAACACAAACATAGACTATGGCTTAAGACAAAGTTATCCCAGAAAACATGCACTATACTTGCTCATATTGCTTCCTAGGTTCTCCTCCCCCTGCCCCCCTCTCTCTGACACACACATATATATGTAAATATTTATACATGCACATATATACACATATATACATACATATACATATATATATATATATATATATATATATATATATATAGAGAGAGAGAGAGAGAGAGAGAGAGAGAGCTAGAATGGGAGGAAGGGACAGAGGGAGGGAGGGAGAGACAGGTGGTAGATATTGAAGATACATGAAGATACATATGGCCAGATAATTAAGTAGAAACATAGATGGAGATAGATAGAGATAGATGAAGAAAACTGAGACACAGAAGTAGATCTAGAGAATAATGGAGATAGATGTTAGAGAGATAAAGACAGACAAAAAAGTATAAGGAGTCAGAAGGAGGTATGAAAACTGGGGAACAGTGAGACTAAACAGCACAACACTGATTCATCAATGATTCCAGCTATGTAGAAGAAGGGACAGGAATATTTTGGTCTGCATACCAAAAAGATACCAGGAAAATCCTCTCTTCCAGACATTGCACTGCGGCTGGTGCAAGAAGCCATTTTAAAAAGATCTATATAGGTTGGTGACTAGGCAATTTGAGATGATAAAGATACTTTACTATGGATCCTATTTTGGGGATGGGAAGGAGACATCTAGTTAAAGGAGGGACTGTGGGGGAGAGACAGGTAGAACTGAAGGGCATTAGAGGAAATTAGAGAAAGTAGTTATGGAAACTGAGTGTAGAAGAAATGTCCTAAAACATATGACGGCAATCCTATTGATGTCTCCAAATAATGAGATAATTGAGGAGATAGAACCCCTACTGGCCATCTTTTGTAACTAAATGAAACTCCCAGTGCCAGGACTTGGTTTTATCCAATTGAGTCACTGATCTATTGGTCTTATAGAAATACCCAAACAACCCAGGCTATTGCCAAGACAATAGGTTCTTTTCAATAAAATGACCCAGCAAGTAGTCCCCATTGCTGAAGATAACACCCACAAGCTCAATGAACATGGAGAAGTCCAGCTGGTGACTATATAGAACATTCACCCCTACATCTAGTGTCTTTGGTCCAAGAAGATACTCTGCAAGCTACCAAAAGAGAAACATGAATACCAAACCAGCTACAAAACCTTTGCTCTACCATCTGTGCTGCCTGCAAAATGTGCTAAGGCAGTGGTGGAACAAAGCTTGTGTGAATAAACCAATCAATGTCTGATTGGACTAAAGTCCCACTTTACTAGATAGAAACCATACAAAATACTGCTTGAGTGACCAAGAACAAGACACCAGACACTCTTTATCATATGTGGAAATTACAAGGAAAAGTATACGGAAGTAGATGTTGAATAGAAGGCAGTGGGAAAGGTTAAGGAAGAGTAGAAAAGACAGCATGGAAGAACGGAAGCATGTGATCAATGCATGTTTTATGAATGTATAAAAACTCATTACTATGTACAAGTAATATAATGATAAAGTAATTAAAATTGGGTAATTTGGCTACCAAAAATAATGACAAAGCAGAATGTAATTCTAAATTAATAAATGATGGGCATATGTATATATACATGAATATGCACATTGTTTTAAGTCTAACGACTAAGCACTTACTGTTTCACAGTTAAAGGCCCCTGATGTCTCTATCTCAAATGAGATAATGAAAGAACATATCACATAATATATCAAAAGTTCATATAAAAGTTACTCTTTCTCTGTGTCCAAGATGGCTGATATTCTAGCTAAGTCAAATCCCTTGGATCAGTATTTCCTTGAGCAACTTATGGGGAAGGCTTGTGATAGGTGCTTATGAGGCAGTGACTATCATGGATACAGAAGAGTGATAGATCAAAAATCTTATGTATATTACCATATACAAGTTTATTTTAAGTTTGCGTTTAGCGTCTCTGTATATTCACATGCATACATGTGTATTTAGTTAATTACTTATTTATTTCATTTAGTTATTCACTTTACATCTCAACCTTAGCCCCCTTCCTTCTCTCCTCATGGTCCTTCCCCTCTGTCCCTTTTTCATCCCCCTCCCCTGCCCCTCAGAAAAGGGGAGAATGTACTTCCCCAATGCCCCAGCACTTGATGTCTCATCAGGACCTTGTACCTCCTCTTTCACAGTGTCCTGTGAAGGCAGCCACACCAAGGTGAAATGATCAAGAGGCATGCAACTGAGAATACATCAGAAACAGCCCCCATCACCTTTCTGGGGGATCCACATGGAGGCTAAGGTGCCCACTGGGTATATATGTGTAGCGCACCTAAGTCTAGTCCATGCCTGGTCCTTTGTTTGTGCTTCATTCACAGCAAAACCCTCTGGGCCCTGGTTAGTAGGTCTGAATATACATACACATATGTATATGTGTATATATTTGTGTGTTCTTTGAAATATAAATATTCCTTGTAATTAAAGTTTATCTTAGTTTCTACAACTTGTGTGTGTGTGTGAGTTAATGGCTTAGTAAATGGTATGAATGAATCTGTGAATAAATGAATAAAAGAAGTAGTAATCCAAAGAATCTTCCTAGGTTGTATGCATTAAACAAGAAAATAAAGCACAATTTTCACGATGCAGGAGTGCTCAAACTTTGGTAGCTATAAGAATCAGAGAAAAGTACAGCAGGCACTGGTGTCATTGCACCTTGGGCTTCATTGCAAAGCCTTGCTGTGATTTAGTAGGCTGAGGGAGAGATCTGAGGGTCTCTATTTATATGTTTCAGGGGCTGCAGCTGCTCCTGAGGCTGTTCTGAAGATTATGGTATAAGATGGCAAATGAGTTATGTACAAGAACATGTGGACCTAAGAGGACAAATTATTTCACGGAAATACAATTTAGTTCTTTCATCTTTTGACTTTGCTGTAAATCCATCTTCAGGCAAAGACGATAGAAGCACCTTTTAGTTCACATGGTCTTCACAGCTGTGTACCTCAGGAAAGCATGTGGGGGCATTATTCTTCCTGAAGATTAAAATAAACTCCTAGAGTTGGACTTTTTTTTTCTATGCTCAGATAACATACTACACCATGCAACTGACAACAGTGTTAGACAGAATAAATGTAGAACTTCACTAGGAAATAAAATAAAATAAAATATTTTTGGACAAAAAAACCCCCATATCCTTTGTATTCCATTTAAATAGAGTTCAAAGCTACTGGGTGGGGATACAGATTAACCACCTGTGTCCTTGAAGAGATAAAGTAAAAGTTGTATTTCTCCCAAACAGAAGAATGTCCCATTCTTCTCTAACTTGAGTTGCAAAGAATTTCTGAGATCCTGTAGTGGAAATCCACTATATAATAAGATCAAGTCAGAAAGATATTCACTAAGAACACTTAAATTATTTTAGCCAAATGAAATGAAAAATATTAAACATTCATTTGACTTTACCCAAGCAGGAAGGGACAGATGACTTCTGTCCAAGTGGTGACTAGAAATTGAATTAAAGTGCTTTGCTTCCTTATAGAAAAATTAATAAGTAAGAGCACAGTAGGAATTTATATTTTATAGACTAAGATTTGATTTTAATGTAATAATTAAACACACTCATGTAATTATGGGAAGGCAGTCACCACTTATCTCAAGATGGATGTAAAATCTTTTCCTCCGTATAATTATGCCTGACATGTTAGAATTGAATAGCAGTCCCAAGACTACACAATTCTGACTAGTAAAAATGGTGTGATAATGTTCATGTCTGTTGTATTCCATTGTATGCTGGCAGAACAGGAAGGGACAACAACATGGGTCAGTGCTTTCTTTAACCTCCTGGTTCCCATGACACCCAGAGGAGTCAAAACCTGCTCCCTTTCCCAGGGGATTCCGGATCTCCCATGTTTACGTTGGAGCTAAGGCTACTTTCTATCTGCATTTCCCTAGTTGATTATCTTCTTTTCTAGGGTCTTCCTCTCCCCTACCTGTACAGTTTTTTAGGCATCTGATGCTAGTTTAACTTGTGAAGAAAAAAGTACATATCAGACACTCTGACTTATAGGATCTGTATGAGTGAAGGACTGTCTAGCCTCTACTGAGGAGGCTAGTGTCATTGTTCACTTTCCCATCAGAAACAGGGTTCCTGATTCTATACCTGTACTATATGCTCAGTATTGACCAGCCGTATTGCCCCGTATCACATGAGAGTTTACATCTCATTAAATTGCATCATGAGACCACATGTTTTCATTTTTGTTCTCAAAGATACTTAGAGCAATGAGTATTTCAAAAAACCCACTAATCTGAAGTGAACTCTTCTTTCCCCAAGGAAAACTTACACACTTATAAATTCACTCCGTTCTGCCTGTAATTATTCAGAGTGGTACTTACTACTCATTTATTTTTTTATGAAGAACTTTAAGCAGAGAGAACTGATTTAACAGTTCCACAGCACAATTGAGAACAATTGGCCAAATTAATGCAATCGATATTAAAGTCTACAAATTCAATTCTTTAATTCCAATAGATGTTCAGTAACTAGCATTTGAGGAAGGGTCAACTGAACTACCAGATACTCCTAAACATATAACGATGAGAGCTCATTAAGGAATTTCCTAATGTAGATATCATGATCTTCTTCCTGCTGTAAAGATGCTGTATGTTATTTAAAGATATTCATTTCTGGTATCTCTTATTGCAGGACTTACTTCTGCATTCATCTGTAGTGAGAGAAAGAACATAAAGTATCAGCATTAGGGCCTTTCTGTAAGCAAGACATTACCTCAGCTACTCACGTCTCCCAGTCGGCTCTCAGCAACGTGGCCAAACCTAACTACAGAGGACATGAGAAACATAAATGTGAACCCAAGAAAGAAAAATGTAATCTAACTTTCTCTGTTGCAGCAACCTCTTGTGAAATCCCACGCTGAGAGCCCAAAATGAAAATTTAAAACTTGAGCTTCGCACACGTGAACGCGCACACGCACAAGCGCGCGCACACACACACACACACACACACACACACAGAAGGCAAGACCATAGGACCATATAGTAAACTATTTATTAAATATAAGTCATAGAGAGTGATTATTACAGTGCTCAATTTAAAAAAATCACACAGGATTATGTATTATTTTAGATTTGCTTTTAATTTGCAAGTAATATGTTCATATGGGCAACTAGGTAATGTGAACTAAGAAAATGGGAATTCACTGTGTTTTCACAACTCAATTCCTCCTGTGTATGACCAATTATATCTCTCAAAATAATTTCCCTATTTTTATTTCAAATAGAGAGTAAAAACACGTGTTTGTGAGGATTATCGATTTCTTCATTAAGTGATATATTTCACACTGTAATAATAATGAAATTTATGTGCTACACAGTTACACAAATGAAACACAAGCTATGCAACATTTTTCCTGTGTGCATTGGCCTTTCTCTTTAAATAGCTCTTAGTTTGTTATGACGGAGTATTATTATTTCTCCCTAAAAAAGAAATATAATTAATGAGTCATTTAGAAATTCATTTTCGAGCTTGAACTGAAATATTTTGTACATAGTTAATTTAGGGACAGTATTGATTGGCTAATCAAATTCCCAATTATTAACCGATAAGGTGCCATGTCTCCAGCAATAGATATTCTCCATATGCATTTGTCAGGGCTGAATACATAAGAATTAAGTATTACTTGTGTATTGGATGTTCATTTCTCTCCATGTCTTAAATTTTGCTCACAATCTCATCACCCTTGATCTTTTCTCTTTTGATGTGTGTCTAACATGTCTCATTTGTCACCACCAATAATTGCAAGCACTGTGGCTAGTTATCCACAAGGAAGTTGCTTTTTTGCATGATTTCCAATCCTACGTTCCTAGAAGGATGAGAGAAAAGTCTGGTGCAACTAAGCTTTACACTTATGAAATCTCAGGCCAACCAACAACTGGGAACATCCCTGGTAATGAGTGAAATGTGTAATGTGATCTGAAGTCACAACCCCATTGCCTTGTAATTCACTGAGATTTAAATTAAAAAGAAAGAAAGGAAGAGATACCACCAACTATTAGGGAAAATCTGAAGAGCAACATTCACAATTTTGTTTTAGAGATTGAAATGGAAATTCCAATAAATTCCATAGTTTAGTATTTACAAGATCTAGACGAACTGATTCCACATATTAACACCTGTCATCCTGAATGCATTGTGATATCATAGTGTCCTAACAAGCATAATGACAACTTAATAGACAATGTTAATAAAAGGCTGTATATCTTCTGTTAGAGTAAAGAGAGAAAGACTTTTTAAAACAAAACAAACCCAAAAAGCAATAAAACCAGGTCTGGAGGGAGTCAATGACACCTTTCTATATTAGTGACAATTAAAATGTCTACTGAACAATAAGTGGAGTAAATTTCCTAGATCAGGAATTATTTCTAAAACTTTCTTTACATGCCTACATGAATGTTGCTGTATTTGCTTCCACAAATATTTACCAAATACATTTTTATATTGATTCATAGCTAAAAAATTTTAAAATTTTACAGAATCATTTCCATGGAAAAATAAAATTATATACACAAGCAGAAGGCATTTTTCAAAATAAACACAGCAACATGTGCATGCAATTAAATCTTATCTAATGGCTAAAGCTGCAAGCTTAAGACCTTCTTTCTATCAGTTATCCTAGAAAGTTTGTCACCTATGGAAGCAAGACATGCTCCCTGATGTCCTCTATATTATTAGATGATGATTGTAGCTGTATTAGAGGAAACTATCCATATATAATTGTCCTTATATGGTGCAGAGTGGTGTTTGAACACCAATGTAAAATGTTTGTTCATATGTTATTGATTTTGTCTTCCACTGATGAAAACACGGGCATGAGTTCATAAGAGAGCAGAACTTGGATTCAGAAGGAAGAGAGAAGGAATAGCCAAGAATCTTTGTCTTGTAACCAAATTTTTAGGGAACAAAGTGCCAGAATTGGAAATTGCATGGTACCATTCTTAGAAATACAAAACAAAAACAAAAACTACTCATCTCAGATAAAGAATAAATACTAGATGATCAAAGCAAGGATACTAGCAAAATCCAACATGAGTTTTATTGGAGTCACTTATAGTAATACGGATAGAGTTATGTATAGGAGCAGAAATGACTCAAAGGCAACATTCGCACAAAAGAATCTTACCTCAGGATGCATAATAACTCATGAAAGCTGGAACCTGGAAGCACATTGAATGATATTTGGGCACGTCAACTAGTTAGAAACTCTCTTTTGAGTAGCTCAGCTTACTATTGCTTCTTCTAGGTGGCTCAGCTGGTCTTAGCCTCTTCTAGGCAGCTCCACTCTACTAAAGTGTCTTGAGAAGTCCTTAAAGCCTACACATGCTTGGCGAGAGAGGGGCCTAGTGAATATCATCAGACTCAGGGACTTCCTGCAGCTTTCAAGTTGTTTAGTTTCTTATATTAGCATTTGTTTTCTGTAGGAAGGAAGGCTTCACCTTCATTTAGAGCATCCTATGTCATAAAGAGCTTCACCCCATGACAGATGGTTTTATCCCTGAAGAAGTTGCTATACGACAGAAATAACGGTGTAAATGTGGCTTAATGATACAGAGCTTCTAAAACAGCATTCAGAGTCTCCTTGCCCATCCACTGGTGCAACGAGCAGCAAATATCTGGTTAAAGCAGGTTGGCTGAGAGCTTTTTCTCAAAGCTTCACAAAAATGTGTCAGTCATCACTATCTTCTCTTTGGTTGTGCCATGGGGCTTTGATTAATAACTATTACTTTTAAAATCCATTTATCAGGTGATGAATACTCAAGAAAAGTATGCAGAATTAATATTCTTGAAGCCCGATCCTAGGCAAAGCAGCATTATTAAACATCACATCACTGAAAAATGAATATACTCATTTAAATCCAAATTAAGACTATCAATAGGAAGGCATCCTTTTCAAGGACAAAATGCTCACAGTAAAGTCAGTCTTAAATCAATTAAGATTGGGTATTTGAAAGTATAGTATTTACAAGGGAAATGAGTTAAGATTTGATTATACACTTCTTTAAAGTGTATAATATTTATGACTTTAATATATTCAAATATATAGAGAAAAATGAGGTACCTGCTCTTTTATCCTTCTTTGATGTATGAATTTTCCCTCCTGGGAAAAATTTTAATAGCCTTGGACTTTAGTGAAGAAAATTGTAGCACTATGTCCCTTATCAAAGGACTATGTTCTAACTGGATGGTCACAGAAATTAGTAGTTATATACCAACTTTTATTGATGACATTGAGTCATTGGGTACTAGCAACAAAAAAGCCTTGCCCCATAAACCCTACTGAATATAAAGCTGAATCACTCATTCAGGGTCATTTGTTTTCAGGAGTAGGAAACAGATCAGAATCTTTTAAACCTCTTTAGAAGGCATATTTTTAGGGCATGGAGCCCTGATAGATGTGCTTGCTTACTGCCCTTTCAGAAGATATGAGTTGTGCTTCCAACATGCATTTTGGGTAGCTTGCAACTGTGATTCTAGATCCAGGAGATGTGATGCTCTCTTCTGGACTCCATAGACAACTGCACTCACATGCACGTGCATAGACACACACACACACACACACACACACACACACACACACACACACACACACACACATGCACATGGTGAGGGAAAGAGAAGGAGGGAGGGAAGGAGGGAGGTTGATAAGTCGTTAAAAGAGATGGCATGCTTTCATTTACAAAACTTTATCTATTCCTGATTACAAGAGGAAATCAAACACATTCCTTCAGTGATCATATGTGTGTGTGTAATAATGTGACAAATATTGGATGTAGATATTTACACACATTATTGCATTGACCTGCACAAATTGCCAACAGCTTTCAAATATTTTGGCCACAATTCACAATGTATTCACTATTTAAGGAAGACAGAGATAATCGCTTTCATTCTCTTCTCTCATGGTTGTTCTTCATCCTTTAATTTTTTTCCATATACAATTCAAGCACTGGAACACAGACTGACAAACTGGGTCTTTAGGTGGAAAGTACTGTTTGTTATGAATGAGACATCTGTGTGTCTTATTTCCAAAGTGAATATGCAAATGTGTTTATTTAAGGCCTATGGAATAACTACATATCCTGTGTGTGTTTCTGTGTGTATCATATACTTTGTTAATTGTTATGGGTTTTTTTCTGTCTCAGCTAGTTTAATTAACAATGCAATCAAGACAACTGGCTACATTTTTGGCAAAAATTATTATGCAATTTCACAACTTACTGTGAAATGGAAATTAAAATAAAAATGAGATACTTTTATTTTTATTCTTTAACTAACACCTGGTCTCTGCTGGAGTGATTTTAATGTGTACAAAGGATATGCAGGGTAATTTGATAATGTATATCAAAAGCTATAACAATATGTATAAACAATAAACCAAAAATTCAATTACTAGAAATTTATCCTAAGGAAATAATTAAGCATATGGTCAAAGTTTTCACATAATTAACTTCAAGGCTGTTCAGTTTACAGTTGTTTGTGGTAGTGAAAAATTGGAAAAGACAAAAATGTGCAACAACACAGAAGTAATTAGTAGTGGTAAACATTTATTGGAGAGATAATGACAGAGTTACAGAAATGTCCATTACAAGATGGACACTGGGACATGTTTATAACTTTTAAATGAGAAGATTTATATGAATAAAGCAGATAGCATAGGGGAGGCCTGTGGAAATTGAGAAAATAAATGTGAGTAAATAGAAGGAAATAGTTGGGTGCTACATTGGGGTATTCTCTTAGGTTCCCAGAGTGTTAGATTGGGATTGATCATGATGACATGGAAATAAAACATAGAAGGAAGGCATCTCTGGAAGCAGGCTTGTTCTTTTTAGTTAAAGATTTATTTTTTTAATAATGTGTATGATATGTGGAGGTATGTGCACATGAATGCAGGTGCCCACAAAGGACAGAGGGTCCCCTTGGATTACAGCCATTTGTTAACCACCTGATGTGGGTGCTAGGAGTGTATGTACTCATAACCACTGAGGCACCCAGACTTGTCTTTTTTATCAGAACACCTGAAGGACTGCAAGCTCTTTCAGGAAGCAGAGACTGTGCTCTGTATATGTATATATACACATATCCACTTACAGGGAGTCAAATGATAAATGATACCAAGAGGGAGAAAGGAAAAGCTTATGTGGAGGTAGAGGGGATGGGAACAGGCTCAGGAGGAGACAGGACAAAGAGGTGGTTTAAGATACCTTTTCCCTTTTTGTTCTTAAATTCCCCTAGAGATATCTTAGAGAGCCCAGGAGGCTAGCACTGTTGCCCGAAGCTTCATGGATAAGATTGTTGTCTAGCCAGCAACACCTTTGGATGAAGTCTGATATAAAAAAAATCTTATTTTATTATTTTTGAAATGATGGATGTGGAGCAGGTGAGTTGGCCCAGCAGATAAAATGCTTTCTTTGTAAGCCTAAAAACCTGAAACTCAGTCTCTACAGCCCACATAAGGGTGAAAGGAGAGAAATGACTACAAAGCTGACCTCTGATCTCTCCACACATGCTCTGGCACATGCATACCCTCACTCACACATCACATGCACTCGCTGGTTCACTGCTCTCCAATCCCAGACACAGAAATGACTGGTTTTGAAAACACATATTGAGTGTGGAATTAAAGAGATGTCTCAGTTGAAAAGTTTGTCACCTGAGCATGGGGACTGCGGTTCAGATTGCTCGCATTCACATAGAAACATTACAGGTGTGATTGCTCACTTATAACCTCAACCTGGGAGGCAGAGATAAAGGGTCCCTGTAGCAGTCTGGCTTTCTAGACTAGTTGAATTTATGTGCTTCAGCTTCAGTCTGAGATCTCTCAGAAATAAAGTGGGAGTCATGTATGCCACCCAGTGTCCAGCTCTGCCCCCACAAGTCAGCACATACTCATACAGATATGCATATGTGCACATGCACCCACATAAATGTAAAAACACACCTACATATATCTGTATCCATATGCATATGAACATGCACACACACATGAACATCCGGTTACAAAAATGTTGAATATGGTGAGACACACTACTTAACATATAACCTCTACTATTGCAAATTGAACACATTTCTTGCCTTAAATAACATTCTCAGAAAAAGCTACACAACGCCACTGCCCTTTTGTGTAAAATGAGACAGAAATCAACTCCTGTGCATCACTTTCAAGAAATTTCTAGACAGCACTGCTATTATGAAAAGATTATAGAAATAACTTGCAGACCTAGATGGTCTAGCCTCTATACTCTGTAGTTATTTTATGTGGCCCTTATCTGGGCAGTCTGTACAAGACCGAGGCCCATTGGATAGCATATGACTCTATTTGTCTCACGTGCTTATTAACATTTTTATAGGATGTTATACAAATATCAAGCCTTATATCAATGGTACTTAATATTACTTTAATTGCTTTTCAGTCAAAACATAGCCTTGAAACTTCTACTAATGTTTTCAGTCCCATACTTTGTATGTAACTTTACACTTAATACCTTTAATATCGTGATCCATGCATGTTCATTACCTCTACGTTATCTTTAGTGTTCATTTCTTGTATACAATCTTTAATTCAATGAATTTTTTAAAAATACTGTTTTGAATTTCAAGAATTCTTTTAACTTTGAAAATGACTATTGGGATTAGACTTGCAATTAGTAATTTTTACAAACCATTTGAAATTTCAACTTTTACCACCTAGTGAGGAGCCCTGTTGATTACATGTTGCTGCTATGATACACAAAGTCCATATAACCATTGAGTGTGAAATGATGAGTCACAACAATCTATCTTCCTTATGTTGATAACTCAGGATGAACAATGACAAATGGGTTAATGAAGCACAGGTGGAGATATTTACATTTTATATTTAGTATTCCAAGAAGACAGAAGTGGAGAATACCCATATTTATCTCCACATGAAACACAGGGACCCTCCTGTTTCATTCTAAACATCCTTTTATTTGGCATTTGCCTTTTGTTCAGTATTAAAATACTGTTTCATGTAAAGATTTTCAGTTTTTTTGTTAGATGGTGTAACTGTAGCTCAGGCTGGCTTGGAACCTCTGCTCTTCCTGCCTCTGCCTCACTAGCTTGTGTTATAGACATGTGTCAGTATGAAAATCCCTTATAATAATCTTATTCAAGTAAGAGGAAATGAGCTGGGGAGACAGCTCAGGGGGCAGAATGTTTGCTGTGCGGGTATGGAGACCTGTATTTAGATACGCATCACCTACATAAAAGACTGGTACAGAAGTGTTGATCTGTAACCCCAACCCTGGAGGGAGGGAATGGAAAATGGGCAAACACAGCGAGTTTGCTAGGCCAGGAGGTTTAGAGGGTGCCGTATTTGGTGAGCTATCTTGTCTCAAAAAACCAAAAGAGAGAAAAGTTACCAATAGTTCTACCCAGTTGTAAAGCGTGAGAAACATAACAACTAGATTGGAACAATAACAGCAATAGAAACAACAGTAGTCTGATTGGACCTAAAACCCACTCAATTGGCGGGATCATGCTTGATATTATAAAACCAGCCAAGGACCTGAGACTGGACAGAGACGCCAAAGGGAAACCTGTGACTGTCATAGTACTAAAGTCATATAGCCTCTAACTGCCTTCTAAATGCTCATTCTTATACCCAGAGAGTAGTGCAGATCTCACATCTTATTATAGAATCCTTCTGAAGCATATGGAAGTTGTTACGGAATGCAAAATTCAGGGAATAAGGCTCTCTGGGATACCTAGGCCCAAATGTGACATGTATGTGAGAAAAACCTCTACATGCAAGGCTCAGGGAACATCTTGGAAAAGGGGGAAGAGAGATTGGAAGATCTGGAAAGCTATGGTGTCTATTGCTAGATAGTGTTTTCCGGTCAGGAAATGAATGCTGAGCCTATGAACTCATAACAATATGGCTTGCCTGCACAGGACCTGCAGAGGGGACACCAGTCGGCATGCAACATGAGTGGGAGGAAACATCACAAGCCCTGTTCCCAGGTGAAGAGCTACTGCTAGTAAACGGTTGCTGAGGGAGGGAGAATCAATTTTCTCCAGGAGCAGCTCCCTATTCTAAGCAGTCAGTTCTAAACACATACACATACACAAAACACTACTTGAAAAATTTAAAAGGCCATGAATCGGATAAAGGATGTGGAGAACACAGGAGGATTTGCAGAGGAGAGAAGCGTAAAATTAATTCAAATACAATGAACTATATAAAATAATTTTGGATCCTTCTACTTTGCCATTCTCCCATGCTTCTCTCATCTAGAGTCCCAATAGAATGTAGAACATTATGATAGGCAGATTTGGGCCCAGGGGTCCTGCTCAAACTAAGGCACCAGCCAAGGACAATACAGGCCATAAAACTTTAAACCCCTACCCAGATCTAGCCAATGGACAGAACATTCTCCACAGTAGAGTGGAGAGTGGGATATGACTTTCTCATGTACTCTGGTGCCTCACCTTTGACCATGTCCCCCGGAGGGGGAGACCTGGTGGCACTCAGAGGAAGGACAGCCAGTTACCAAGAAGAGACTTGATACCCTATGAGCATATACAGGGGGAGGTAATCCCCCTCAGGAACAGTCATAGGGGAGGGGAATAAGGGGAAAATGGGAGGGAGGGAAGAATGGGAGGATACAAGGGATGGGATAACCATTGAGATGTAACAAAAATAAATTAATAAAAAAGGAAAAAAATAAAATAATTTTGGAAAAAAAGCAGAAGATGCAAGTATCTGAAGTCAAGTTTTGAGTTCCATATGTACACAAAAAGATACACATTACATATATGCATACAACACACACATAAAAACACATACAAATAAAATATAACCAAGGATAGCTAAAATATCTAGATAATGAAAGATTAAGTCTCAATAAATTAGAAAAAAGTCACAATAGAAGTATTTACCTTCGTAGAAAATTTAAATTATCAGAATAAATTGTGTGGACACATAAATACATAACTTTTCCTGACACATGAACACAAAACTGTTTGATATATTGTACATTTGTATCAATATTTTGATGTAACCAGCAATGACTATTGTGAAGGGCAGGAATGATTATAGCTCTAATGTATTGAATAATACATTAGCAAAAACTGTACAGAAACCTGCATGCCTCCACAGCAGAATTACTTCTATTCTAATCAACAACTCAGTAGAACACTTTAGAAATTTAAATATTTAAGGATACCCTCTATGTGAAAAGCACAGATGCTGTCATAGTACAGAATAGATGACAGACACTTCTTAAGATCATGTTAAGAGCACGAGGAACCATAATTTTGTGCATTAGCACAGAAACATATAATATAAGGAACTCTGAGCATAAAATGAAGAGAAAAATCTGCTGTCACAAAGGAAATAGCTCCAATAGCTCAATTCTATGGGGGAAAGACTGTTACAGTGAATAAATTAATGGGAAAATCTCTCAGCCATGTTATTTTCATTTGCCAGCAAACTTAAGAAAGATTAGTTAAGAAATGACGAGTGGGAGGGTGAGATGGGGGGGAGATGTTCAGCAGGCAAGAACTCTTGCCATGTAAGCACACCGACCTGAGAAAAATTCCCAGCACTCAGATAAAAGGTCATGTGTGGCCCCAGCACTACAGTTGGCAGAGAAATGAAGATTTCTGTCATACTGGCTGCCGGACTAGCTCAAGGTTCAATTGCAGATACTGTTTTAAGGGGAAACTGTGAGAAATGTAGGCTTAGATTTTTCAAAAACCTATTGTATTTAGAGTTCTTAAATGCATATACCTCACCTGCAATCCACTGACCAGAAGTAGGAAAGAATGAATGTTAATGGGGGTGGGGATCTGGACTTTTCACGTGTGGTTCCTTAGGTCAGTTCCACTCTGCGTCGTCAGAATGACGGAAGTCCAGTCAAACAGCAAACACCAAACAGAAACAGGAATCAGTAGCAGCAGCACGATCCAGCAGAAATGTAAGACATGTAACTCCACTGAATCAGCAGACTCACCAGGAGTGCCATGAAAAGTTCTCTGGAGCATTTCTTTCTGCAAAGCAATGTTGAAAACTGAAGACCAGCAAAGTGATGTAAACCATTTCAAGGTATAGTGGGGCTTCAGTTTATATCCTCTCAGAGTCCACACAACACCTTTTTTGCAGCTGGGAAAACCATGGCCCTCACAGGAGACAACAACAGGCTCTCCCACAAGACAGCTTGCAGAGAAACGTCATGTGACCTCTCATGCGTCTGTTATCCACTAACAAAGGTATCTAGGCTGTCTCCAGTGATGGAAAACACTCCTGTGTCCCATACTTGGGACCAAAACAAAAGCTACATTCACATGACACAACTGGGTCTTCAAAGAAACCATAAGCTTCTCCTTTGGAGAAGTGATAGAGCAGAACACCCAACATCCTCCTGGGTCATCTGCCTATATGTAGCCCCTACCCTTGCACACACATATAAATTCATATACACCACACATTCACAACAAAATTTTTAAAAATGCACATGGACATATGACAACAAGAAAACATCTACTAGACATAGCAACAACAAAGTATCCAGTGGGTTCTTCAGTCTGTTTCATTAGAAACCAGCTACAGGGTCTGGCATGCTTGTACAGAGTGAGAGGGGAAGGGGAGAGAGGAGCCATTTTGCTGTTTGAGATGATTACAGACACTTCAGTAGGAGCTGCCAGGGGTGTAATTTAGGTTTGTGATGTGTATAAAAAATTAAAAGCATACACAATTAACCTATACCCACAGGCAGATATGGGTGCAATTATTGAAAACATATGAATTGTATAAAATATTCCCTCGACTACATGACTCATGTTGAGACATAAGTAACAAAGTTTGCACACTATTAATGTCACAAACAGTGTGGTACAAAGAGCAATAAACCTAGTCTTGTGATTAATGGCCATAGGTCCAGTGTCCAGGTGAAAAAAATCTGTCTGATATTCCTCTCTATGCATTAGTAGAAAGAAAACATTGAAAGGGTTTTGGTGGAATATCTAGTGAAAGAATAGATCACATATATAGCTTCTTGTGGAAGAGAGATTGGTTTTCCTGGAACTGTGCATGGCCAGAGCTCATTGCTTGATACAAAGAGCCCTTTCTTCAATGGGGTGATGAGCTGCCCAAGGAATGCTGTGCGATATAAACTTTAAGGATGAAGGAAACAAACCTTTATGGTACCCAGATCTGCCTCTAATCACACTATATTAAAAGTCATATTCATTTCTGGAGGAAAGTGAGGGACACCAGGGATGCCATGAGGGATGCTATGAAGGGTAGTGTGGGAAGTATGTGAAAATGAACCCTCACTTCATCCATTTCATACCCTGTCCTCCTCTGAGGTTAAAATTGACAGAAGAAACAAATTAACTCATCACATATCACTCAAAGTTAATCTGAAATAAGATATAGTAGCTGCCTTAATGTGAAAGAGATAAAAGCATGCTGTACATTCACCTGACAAAGGACACGAGTTGAAAGAGAGTCCAAACACCAGGATAAAGACTGTTCAGATGCAAAGAAGTGCATAAAAAGTAAGCTTTCCTCTGGTTACCTCACATAGATGGATTCCCTTGGTCCTCTAGACTAAAATTATTAATCAAAATCATATAATACCTGCAGTTCACGTTCCTAATAAAGCAATTAGTCACTGTGTAAATAGTCCAAGCCGGTGTAAGTGACTTGCAAAAGCATGTTAAATATTTGGCTTCTTGCCAGTGGAGACTCCACAGCTGAGAGGAGATGACAGAAAAATAGCCCTCAAGCAGATAAACAAGTTCCAGCCTTTTTTTGCATCTGAGCATAAACAGTAGCAAGGGTGTTTATGAGATCTGGAAGGCTACGCAGCTTCTGCTGGGTTGCTCTAGAGAGTTGTGTGTAAGGTCAAATATTTGCAAACACAGATCCAGTGCTTCAGACCTGTGGCTCAACAATTGAGGCAGCTCCTGTTGTGTCCCTGCCACCTCTGTCCCCAGGTACACAAAATACCATGCTTTTCTTGACAATCGCCTTCTGAAAGGAAATCTAATTAATCCGCGGTTGCTGCATTCATTTTGCTGATGGAATATCTGTTTTGCTTCATGAGCCCAGCAGTTGTGACAATGGGCTTGTCACCTTGCCCAGCAAACGGAAAATCTCACAAACACCATGAGAGAAACCCAATTAAAAAAAAAAAGCTACAGCAAATGCTCTTATGTTGCTGTCGGGACCAAGATAAATTGTTCCCTAACTTTTACCTGCATCTCTGACAACTGTGCTTTCTGTATCATTCTAATGAACTAGTTCTTTTCTTTTCTTTTTCTAGATATGGCTTATAAACCATTTACTGAATGGAGGAGTTACAATAAATATATACTGAAGCAAAAACACAAAAGTCTTCTAATGGTTCCAATTTTGAAAGTTCAATCTTTGGAAATTACATAACAGATGAAATGTGGTATATTGTGATAAACTGACACTAACCTATTTCATCAATAAGTACTTAGCAGTATAAAAATAGCAATGATGTGCTACGGTAAATGCCACTGCTGATTGCTTCCCTCCAATTTTCTGCATAGAGTTCTAACAAATCATTTTTCTTTTTCCTGTGACATTCCCTGATAATCTTTCTTAGCAACATGCCTGTTCTTTAAACCTTGATTACAAAACCCTGGCGTATCTCCCTAAAATGAATTCTTTTTTTTTTTGTCTCATAAATCATGTGCCCTCAATCATCTCACTCTTAGTGAAAGCTGGCCTGATATCTTCCCTCCACCCGACAAGTACTGTTCTCATTCTTTGACAAACATTCTGCTTCAGAAGCTCAGTGTGTGTAGCTTATAACAAGGACATGCCTTCTGGAAAGCACTGGCAGTTTCGACGTTGTGAAGGATGTCAGAATAATAAGGTCAAGATTCTGTATGTCCATGGTTCCACACAGTGTTGTCAGATCGGCCTTTCAGTGTGGTCTTCTATGCATGGTCTTCCATATTTACTTTGTGATTATGCTAATTATTCCTCTCTCAATTCTTTCAATACAGCAGGGGGACAGATCTCCTGCCCACTCGCTTCTCCTTGTAACTTTACTTCTTCTTATGATCAAGTCTCACTAATACTGATGTAAAAAACTCCCTTTCAGTGGAGCATTTCCTCCAAATTTAATGATTTCTATCAAAAAGCCATTTATATTTTTACATACTAAGGTTAAGAATTTTAGTGGCATCTATTCTTCTACCAATGTTGTCTTGACTGGGCTATTAAGCCAGAGACTAGATCGGGTGATGTTACAATTTCTGGAGATAGAGAAAGTAAAACGGACCCTTGTCCTTTTCCATGTTGCCTCAGAGTATATACATACTGCCTTTCCAACCTCTGGTGGACAGGGGAGGACTCATGGCTGTCACTTTGGAAGCTTGGTGACCACAGCTTTACCACAACTGTCAACTAGTCACCTCCCTTCCCGTGGATCTCAAGGGTGTTGTAGCATTAGGTCAAATCTAAGAACTCAGTACTCAAATCTAAGCCAGGGGAAAATGAAACCCCTAGATATATTGCTAGCTCAGGTTCTAGCAAAACTGTCTTTCTACCTATGGACCTCCAAACCACAGACTCTAGTCACCCTCCTTTAGAACTCCTACTAACACAGAAAGGTGTTATTATTTACATCTAAAGTAGCAGGTCTCGACCCATGGGTCTCACCTCTCAGTTATCCCACATACCAGATATTTACATTGCAACGCATTGCAGTAGCAAATTTACAGTTATGAAGTAGCTACAAAATAATTTTATGGTTTGTGTTATTACAACATGAGTCACTCTATTAAAGGGTCACAGAATTCAGAAGATTGAGGGCCACAGGTCTAGAGTGTTCCTCAAAGTGATAAAGAGTTTGGTCTGTACTTAGTAGCATGACTGATCAGTGGCAGAACCTTTGCAAGGTGGTTCCTAGCAGAAGAAAAGTAGAGTGGAAATATATCCTCAAAGTGCCTTCTCCATCTCCTTCTCTCTCTCTCTCCCCTACCCCTCCCTCCCTCCCTCCCTCCCCCCCTCTTTCTCTCTCTCTCTCTCTCCCTCTCATGACAAAGACATACAGAGACCACCTCAATTAGCTGGCCAAAGGCACAAAGGAAGATCAAGTGACCATGGACTAAAAAATGAAACGGAACCAAAACATCCCCTTTCTTGCTTTGAAGTTGGAGCTTTCTGCTTTTGTATTATAGTGACAGGAAGCTAACTAGCACACATGGTGAGACCAGTAAAGGATAACAGTTCCAGATCATTCAAGGGAGGAAAAGAAACAGGAGTAATTGGTTCCCAAAAGTTCTGAAACAGAGTTTAGTACTTCATGTTTATTTTCCTACTGGGTTATACAGAAAGGGGATAAATCTCTCACTCTCCAGGCTTGGCACTCTGGGTTTTTTGTTTGCACTTTCAGAACCTTCATTCCCTTCGCATGACAGCAGTAAGTTTGTGTTGTTAGCCTGCTAGCTTCTAGTAGGTTCGGTGGTCATCGGAAAGACTCCTTTCATTGTTCCATCTCTCCAAACCATGAGTTCAAACCAGCAATGTTCCTTCCAGGAAAAAAAAATCCAAATACCATTGAGGTATATGATATCTTTAATGGATTTCACTGGGTCTCAGCCCACTAGACACAAAAAAAAATTCTAACTCTCTAAATTTTCAGACAATGTAGCTATACTCCTCTTTTTATTGATTTATTCAGATTGCATCTCAATTGTTATCTCATCACTTGTATTCTCTGGGTCCTCTCTCCCTCCTGCTTTCACCCTAGGTCTATGACCAAGGGGCACCTCCTCCCCCACTATATGGTCATAGGCTATCAGGTCTCATCTTGGTAGCCTGCTTATTCTTTATCTGAGTGGCACCAGGCCTCCCCACCAAGGGGAAGTGGTCAAATACGGGTCACCAGTTACATCATCATTGCACTTATTTTCTATAATTATATGCTTACACATTAAAAGTTTCTGTGCTGAGTAGAAAATGATCCACGGGTGTGTGTAACAGAGAAGGGGGCTTCTCCCCATGATACACCACTGCTATGCAAACTAACTTACCCCAAATCAGACTTCCTCCATAGAACTGACCGCTAACTTCCAGGAGGCCAAAGTTCAAGTCCCAGTGTAGCCCCAAACCCATCAAGGTAAATCAAATTAGTCTGCTCATAGTTAGACTGATCTGCCACATTTCACCTTCCCCACAGGGACCACAGGAAAGGATCTGAGCAAGGCTTTGTGCTCCCTCCTCCGTAACTACCTGACCACTGCAACTCAACCTTCATCGCCCCAAGGGTATATGGCAATCTGCAGGCTACAGCTGAAATGGTATCTCTCCGAGTTTCTCTGTCTTCTCTGGGCTGATCCCAAGCCACAGCAATTGCTTATTTATCCTTTTCTTTATGTTTCATCTACGGCATTAAAGAAAAACCTTTTGGTAGCTTTGCTATATAAAGAGGTGGAAAGCCTTTATAAAACAAGCAAATTTCAGTTCCTTTTCAACAATCCTTACCTTACTTTGGCCTGCAACAGCATTTTACTACAAGCAGAATAGATGATGCCATCTGGAACCTTCAACACTGCTCAAGAACCAGCTCAGTTGCGGCCTCATGTTCATCTCTTGTGAGGTACATATGTTGTTTCAAGGTGCAATAATTTCAAGCATTTTAAAGTCATATGATGAAGGGTTCTCTTTTCTTCTGCCTCTACAAACCAGCTCCTCATTGGTGCCTCCTCAGCTCCTATTGGCAGTGGTAGTTTGGAGAGGAAGTGGTCCTCATTTCCCTGCATCTTGGGCATCTGAACACTTGATTCCCTGTTGATGGTGCTGTTTGTGGAAGTTTAGGTGGAGGAAGTACTTCCCTGGGAGAGATCCTTGAGAGTAAAAAGCCTCACCTGTATCCAGTTTGCTTGCTCTTCTTTGTGCTTGCAATTGAGATCTCAGCTCCCAGCTTCTTATCCCTGCTCCACCGTGACTGCTGTTGCTACACTTCCCCATCACGGTACACTCTTATCTCTCCAGAGCGGCGACCTAAAATAAGCTCTTTCTTCTGTAAGGTGCCTTGCCACAATGTTTTGTCACACCAACAGAAAAGTGACTAACCTAGAAAACACCTGCAGTATCTGCACACCTGCCTACTAAGAGTCTTTTCAAGGCACCGAGAATTTCTCTCCCGCTTCGTGGTAGTCTCTCAGTGTCTCATCTCCGTGTTCTACACACTGCAAGGCTGTTAACAGTTTCATTTTATAAACATAAGAATAATCCCTCCTAGTCCCATGATGAAGAACATGTTCCTAGAAGTATGGAATAAGTAATGGCCTAGACACCCACACAGCTCACATGCGTCTCTTCGATTTGTAGCTCAGAAGTTCAGGTGCGGAAACCCAGCCTATGCTCAGGAACTGGCTAAGTTAAAGATCAAGGTGTTGGCCAGGATGGGGTCTCCTCTTGTGTACTCCGAGGATCCCTTCCTAGGACTGTTCAAATTGTGTTTACTGTATTACGATTATAAGACAGCAATTATTACTTTCTTGTTGACTTGATAACTCAAATATTGTCATTAGTCAAAAGAGCTCAAGTCTGTACCACATTGTATACTAACAGGCACTTGCAACATAGCTCTTTGCACCTTCAAGGATGTACAGAGAATTTATTATTTTATAGGTCTCCCACCATGACAGGTTCTGGTTTTTTTAGACTTGTCTGATTGAATCAATCTTCCCAAAGGTAATTTTCAAGCATGCGAAAACTATCTACTTCCTTATAAGCAGCTTCAGAGTTCACCACACACTGTATTGGCTTCAAGTTTAGACCTTGTCATCTAAGTTAATTCTAGGTAACTGAGTCTTTTGCATGCTTTGCTTTGAATGTAATTTTTGTGGGGGGAGGGGTGAAGAACATAATAGCTTTTCCCAAATGCTAAAACTTACAAAGAAGTATATGATAGTTATAACATAAAACCCTGTTTCAAGTGGAGGAAAATAGAAGCCCATGTTTCAGGCCCCTACTGGTATAAGAGTTGGCTAAGTTTGCAAATGTGTGGTTTCTTAGATATTTGCTCCTACTATGTGTGGCACCTTGTCATTTGCTTATATCAGTCCCAAATGAATTGAGAAAAAAAAAAAAGCTTTTGTCTTTGTGTTTGACAACCTGTAATTCACTCCTTTGAATAAAGCCATCATCTCAAATATCCTTGAGGTAGCCTTCCCCTGTCTTTGACTCTGTGAAAGGCTGCTGTGAACAGTGAGAGAGCTGCCATTGACAAAGAGCACAGACTGGGTACTTAAAGGATGGAAACTTTTCTCTCAGTTTTGGAGGCTAGAATTTCAGGATAACTATCTTAGTGTGTTGGTCCCTCCTGGGGGGAAACTGTGAGAATGGCTCTGTTCCATGAAGAAAGATATGATTAAGAATAAACGCAAGATTATGTGATTCTATGGGTGAGAAGGGCTAAGCCTTTAGGTGACAGCTTACATCCAATGGGGAAAAACATAAAAGGAAAAGAAATTTAAGGGCAAATTAAGTTAATTAGATGCATTAAAATGGAGAATTTGAATTCTAGTAAAGAAAGAAGAGTGCAGCTAAGATTTTTTTTTAATACTCAAAATCACAGGAAATAAATCGCTTGAAGGATGGCTCGGAAGCTAACAGAGCTTACAGCTTTTGCAGATGACCTAAGTTTGGGCACCACACACCTATCTATAACTTCAACACTAGAGACATCCGATGCTTCTGCCTTCCCGTACTCACACACATTAACACACATGCACACATGCACATGTATACACACACACACATGCACACGACCACACACAACATAACATTTACAAAGAAAAAGAACAAGAAACAAACAAAAATACATAAATCGGAATACATCAATAAATATTCTGTACCCAAAAGAGACAACACAGTGAGGACATAACCTACAGGTATTAATTTCCATCTGGCCTGAGTATCATATACAGAATATATAAGAACACTAAGAGTATAATAGGAAAATAACCACATTTTCAAATGTGCCAAAGATCTTAAAAGACAGTTTTTTTTTTAAAAGAAGACATGAAATGACCAGGGGCCATCAGAAAAAAAAAGGGGGGCTATCATCAGCAATCAAAGAACTTCAAGTCAAAGGCAGTGTAGCTATCTGCTTCCCTTTGTGGTGATGACCTTTAACAAAAGACTGAAGATAACAAGCGTTGGTGAGGATGGTCAGAGCAGATCACTGATGGTCTGGCTGTGAACTAGTGAATTCATTGCAGCAGTTGCTCGAGAGACTGCATGAATAACAACAAATAAAATTAAGATTTCTGTATGATCTGCAATTCCACTACTGAATCTATATCCTAGGGAGTCGGTGTACGTATGATATACATGCTCTCTCTGGTCGATCCTTTCCTTCAAAAATTCTGCTAATCACACCCTGCTCTTGTCTTGGGTAATGTCCTGTTACTTTTGCAATAGGACACAGCACCATATTACTTAACTATTCTTGTTTTTCTTTTTGCTGACACTCTATAGACGATCCCTTTCTATCTTACCTTCCACAATTTTATCTAAATTATTCACAGCTTCTTTTCTGTTGCCAAATCCCTCATGCCACTTTCTCCGTATTTAATACTGCAGCTATTTGGTCCCTTGACTAGAGATTTATAGAAATTGATGCTATCCTTATGTCTTTTACTAAAGTTCAACACAAATTATCAACTAACTGAGCATAAAAACATTCCAGAAATGGTTATAATCAATGCCCACAGGAAAGTTAACACAAAGGCCCAGAAGTTTGTTATCCAGAACTCTGTGCAGCATTTCCTGTGCCTCAAGATCCTACGTCCTTGTCCAGGCCTTCTTTTCCTATATCCTGTCCTCCTGAAAAACTGCCAAAAATGTCATCTCAGATTCAGCAAGTTTACCAACTCTCCTGAGCACCACAGGATAAAATAGCATCACAGAGCCTTGAAAAACAACTTGAGCACATGATGGAGCTGAACCAACGTGCAGAGATTATGCGCAAGTGTACGATTCTCCTATACGCCATCAATCACGAACTCTGGGTGAAGAAGCAGTAGTGGTCCTGACAAGCAAGCCACAGGAGGAGGCGGGGTGGCAAAGCCTGCAGACTAAGAAAGGAAAGAAGCTCATGGAAAAAGCTGGTGCAGTCACAAACACACCAACACTGAAAAAGAAATCAGAAGAAATGAAACAAACCACGGAGGAAAAGAAACTTTTTTCATGAGCTACTGGATTCTCTTCTGTTACATAAAGAACAAACATACAACCTATTTGAACAAAGACCTGGTCAAAATACAGTAGGAAAATGCCCTGTTTTACCTATGGGCTTCTAATTTAGAGACGAAGATGATTTTTCATAGGAGGAATTGACATAAGATACACAATCCAGGCTGAATACTGACAGCACCAAATGATAAGGAGCCACAGAGCCATGAAAACCACCATTCATTGCTGTGGGAAAAAAAGAAGAAAGGCAAGGATCTGTGGACAAGGAAGGATAAACAAATAAGATACATTTATCCTGAGAAACACAAGAAAGCAAAAGAGTAAGAGCCACAAATCAGAGTGAATACTCAAAAGATAGCAGGAGAGACCTGGGGCATTCCTGGTGGGGAAAGAGAGGGTGACTATGGAACATAACTGGCATTGGTTTTAATGAGCACATGATACATGAAATATGCTCAGGTTAAGACAGACTCACTGGGCATGGTAGCACACACCTTTAATGCCAGCACTCAGGAGGCAGAGACAAGCAGATCACTGTGAGTTCAAGGCTAGCTTGGCCTACAAAGTGAGTTCAGGACAGCCAAGGCTACACAGAGACACCATGTCTCGAAAAACACAAGCAAACAAAAAGACGGGCTCAAAGGGAAAAATGTTCAACAAAGTGAAAGAGACATTTTAATCATTTTTAGCTATACTAGAGGACTTTCCTATCTCTTTTTGGTAGGAATTGCATAAAGAAACAATCTTTTGTCCCCTCTCCCTTTTTTAATATACTTTTGAGTATATTAACACACTCACAGAATGCTAAGTAAATACTCCATAAAGTATTTACATGACCATGTTTACTATGTCACTGTTTCTAATAGCCAAATTATGGAACCAGTCTAGGTGTTATAACAGATGAATTGATTAAAAATATGAGTTATTTTCAGCCATAAAGAAAAATAATATTGCTTAATTTAAAGGAAATGGGTATAACTGAAGGTCATATTAAATAAAATACACCAGATATAGAACTATGAGTATAATATTTTCTCTAATTTGGAGTCTAAAAATTCATTATACATACATAAAACATAATTATATCTGTAGATATGTACATATAAGTATATACCTACTTATCATCCATCTATCTTTATCTATAAATCATATATATGATATATACACTCACATAGCTATGTATACATATGCATATATGTATGTATGTGTACACACACATATATTTGTGTAATAAATATGTGTGTGTATGTGTGTGTGTAAATATGAAAACAGAAGGGAGACTGGGTGATGAAAGGGATAAACAGCAGGGGTAGAGTGCAAGGAGAACAAATTGGATATGGTTTAAGAACATGACCTATCTATTCTTCAACTGAGGGATGTTTAGGCTGTTTCTAGGTTCAGGAAACATAAGGCTGCTATGAACATGGTTGAGCATATGTCCTTGTTGTGTGGTGGAACATTTTCTGGGTATATTCCAAGGAGTGGAATAGCTGGGTCTTGAGGAAGCCCTATTCCCAGTTTTCTGAGAAAGTGCCAGATAGATTTCCATAGCGGTTGTACAAGTTTGCACTCTCACCAGCAATGAAGGAGTGTTCTTCTTTCTCTACATCCTCACCAGCATGTGATGTCACTTAAATTTTTTGATCTTAGCCATTCTAATGGGTATAAGATGAAATCTCAGAGTCATTTTGATTTGCATTTCTCTGATGACTAAAGACGTTGAGCATTTCTTTTTTTTTAAATGAACAAATTTTATTTATTTATTTATTTATTTTTGTGATGTAACAGGTTTATTTTATTTAACATCTTGAAGTCCTTCACCCATGGAAGTCCAGTCAACAACTCAAGGGGTTGATGCACAGACCATAGAGGAGTGCTGCTTACTGGATTCTTCTTCAAGCCGTGCTCAGCTGCTTTCTTATAACACCCAGGACATCCAGCCCAGAGCATTTCTTTAAGTATTTCTCAGCCATTCAATATTCTTCTGTTGAGAATGACCATGTAGTGGGGGAGGAGGTCCTCCTTAGTCATAGACCTATGGAAAGGGAATAGGGTGAAAGCAGGAGGGAGAGAGGAATGGGAGGATACAAGGGATGGAATAACAATTGTGTTGTAATCTGAATAACTTAATAAAATTAACATAAAAATTTTAAAAAGAACATGACATATTTGAAAGAAATTATCTTTATGATACTCTACATTATGCACAATGAATATACATTGACTTTCTTTAAAATTGTCTATAAAATCTATTCTGTAATTTATTTTCACAATGTTCTTTTTTTTTTTTTTGCCTATATCACCTTCTATAAGCCTTTCACTTACCCAATGAAAAACATATTTAGAGTAATGAGTACACAATATTTTAATTTGAAGTTGCAAACACATTTAATCAGTAGCAAAGTGTATGAATGTAATTATTTCCCTGACTGCCCAGTCTTTCAAGTTTATAGGAATATTTTGTAGGTAAAACAAAATATTAATCTTTTCAGAGAAAATGTCTTCAATGTGGAAAATGACCAATATGACAATTGCTAGCAATTACCAAATTCTAATGTATGTGAAATTCATATTTTATTTCTATTCCATAGAAATCTATCAAAGTAGGTACTATCTGTCCTTAAGCTGTGGAGAACCTGAAGTCCAAGGAGATGACACTCGGTTCTGAAGCAGTGGACCTTCCCCTTCCCAATGCTGTGACTCTTCAATATAGTTCCTTATGTTCTGTTGGCTCCAATCATGAAGTTCTTTCACTTTTACTTTATAACTGTAATTTTGTTACTGTTATAAATCGTAATATAAACATCTGATATGCAGGAAATCTGATATGCAAACTGCAAATGGGGTCATGGCCCACAAGTTAAAAACCACTGTGCTGAAGGTTAAACATTAAATATATAAAACTTTGATTAAAATGTATCTAATTCAACTCCAAAATCTGGATAAGTGAAGAAAGTCTTTGATTATAAATTTGCCCCTCTCCACTCAAAAAATTTTCTTTGTCTAGTGTACTTCTGTTCCATTTGAGAATTGCCTTGCCAATACACACCAGTATTTCCTGATGATTAGATATCACTTAAGCCTCAACAGAACACACAGTATGTACTGCATATCAATATAACACATAGTATGTGTTGCATATGAAATTCCAGGTCAAAATTGCAATTAATTATTAATTGAATCATAAAGATTCTTATGTTTCAAGACTTTTTCTTTCCCAGACTGTCAGTTCAATGATGAAGATGAAACTTCTTATGGATCAATATACATGCTACTGTTCTCCCAAGACAACACATGCACTAAAGATTACATTATGTTCCAGTGAACTCCCCACTGGAGGAGCTGCAGAGGAAAAAGGAAGAGAGAATTGAAGTCATGACATCTGTACTCAGCAACAACTCTCCTGATGTTTTATGTCTTTCAGCAGTAGATGGCTACCAACAAAAATATCAGACTCCCATATGTACCTCCCTGCAATGGTTTCATCCATCATTGTCACTTTTCCATTCTGTATAACACAGCATCTTTTCCAGTTATCCCCAGTGACAAATATCACTCCAAGACTATCTCAGTAGTGACTCAACACTTCTGCACATTAATTTCTTTCTTTAGAACATGCCCTAACACCAGCGAGCTACAGTTTTTTAAGATGAATTTTACTTGAAAACTATATGTTTGATGCCCCATCTTTGTTAAAAGTCTCAGCTCTGATTATGATTCCAGCTACACATACCTTGTACAAACACAGAGGCTTTTGTGTAAAGTACAATCTCAGAACCAGTCTTTCAATAAAAGGCCATCTTTGACATACATATGAGGAGCTGTCTACTTCACTACAACCATCATGCATAGGAGAAAATGCACTATATTGCAAGACCAAAGCTGCTATGTTATACGTATTATAGATACACATCCATTGCCTCTTCCAGCATTAGCAGCAGGTATTAATCCTCCTGAAGAGAGAGAACATCGTGTGCATACTTATTCTGGTGTTTTATTAAGCCAGAAGATTGCATTTTAGTCTAATAAAATGTGGAATATCACATATGATAACTTATTATTCTAAACAATAATATCTTCTAGCTACAGAGAAAAATCATGAAGTATAAAATCAACTGGCTTTTTACTAATTAATGTGAGCTTATGGGTGATGGCTCAGTGGTTACAAGCACTTGATGCTGTTGCAGAAGTTTGAGGTTTGGTTTCCAGCATGCACATGGCAGCTCACAACTCTGTGTAACTCCAATTCCAGGCAATCAAATGCCCTCTTTTGGTCTTTTATTATTCTTCACTTAGTTATATGCAATCTAAACATTCATACACACAAAATAAACATTTTATAAGAATAGCATTAAAAGGAATTAATATTAATTCTAAGGAAAATGTGATCAGATTTAAATACTCTGTTTCTATTTACCCAAAGGATATACTTAAGGAGGACAGGTATCTATGAATGATGATTAAGAGAAAAAGTACATAAATTTAATAAAATGTGGTAATAAATAAATCTTTTAAAAGTATTTTGCTAATTACCAATCTACTCAGAGTTAATGCTAAATGATTGTCAGATATATTATGAGCTATAAGCTTCAATTTTCTATTCATAATCAGAGCCTCTAGAAGGAGCTGTCCCCACCAAGACATCACTTGACATTGTCCATATGGCATATATTATATTGTTGCAAAGTTCTCCCATGTCTTATGTATCAGAGCATTTTTCTCAACTACAGTGTGATCTGTGACTTGATTTCCAGTATTCACAGATTACGTGTTTGATTCTCATGAGCAAAGTTCCACTTGATAATTTCAGCAATTAATTTCCCTTCCTTCCTACATTTCCTTTTATTATCTCATATCTATGACTCCAGTGCATATTCAAATCCACTGTCATCTGTAGGTTCTTTTATCTCTAACAACCCAAAGAACAAGACTTTTTTAAAACCAAGAGCCTCCTGTACATCTATCAGCTCCAGGTTTAGAGAACTTATATTAACAATACAGCAACACTGTGCGTAGACACACACACATACACACACTCACACACACATACACACACATGCACGTGCACACACACACACACTATCACATTAAATCACAAAGGTTTAAAAAGATTTTTTATAGTATTTGTGAAAGTAACATGGATTTCATCAAACACAGAAATAGATATAAAGAGTTCTAAATGTATAAATAATGAACACAAACTATACAATACCAAAATATAATATGTGAAACAATGTTAAATATTCTTTGACTAAGCAAGGCAATATTGTTAATATGCAATTTCTCCATATGTTTATTTTCTAAGAAAATTGGCAAGGTTACAGTATACAGAATGGATGTAGAAAACTAAAATGACCCTGGAAAGGCTAGAAACCAGGGCAACTGAGTTCAATGCTCACTGTCCATTTATCATATTCAAGACTATATGATACTGACTGAAGGACAGAAAATTAGATCAAGACAAACTTGTATATACCTTGAATATCAACCTGTATATACACTGTATAAAAATTACTAATTAATATTCATGTAGTTGCTAAATTAATTCATTCAATAGTCTTTCCACCAAATCCAGCTGAAATAGCATACTGAAAAAAAAACAGTTTTATTGCATTAAAAAAAGAACAGTAAGCTAATGATTTGTGTCTAAAAGGCAACTACCACAAACACTGTGGCAGCATACTAAGCAGGAGAGGTTTCTGTGAAGGTTGACACGTTCTATATTTGCATGTTCAACAGGGATACTGCACTGCACATCCCTTGCATTTACCAGACTCATGAAATGAGGATGGTCTTAGCAGGGCAGTCTGATTTCACCTGACTACAGCCAAAATTTCATCAGTTATATTTCATTAGAGATTCATATTGGGCATCACAATTCATAAACAAAAACAGAGAGTGTATGCTGCAAACACTGAAGTACACAAACATTTCTTAAAACAAAAAGGACAGGTGCTGCAAATTGTATCACGCGCATACACCTTGTCATCATCAGAATTTCATACTTCAAATGGCATTGTCAGTCCAGACAGTTAGATGATGATATAATACATAAACTTGCTGTATTTTTATATTCAATATGTGACATGTAACTTAAGAGGACATTTCAGTTGAGACTGTGGATGAGTGGCCATAAACACTCAGAAAGGGGCACACTACTCCTCCTACCAAATGTGAAGAGTTTCCTATAACTTCAAGACACCTAGAGTGACAACTGCAGACATTGACAAGAACCATTAAAGATGTGGTGCTGCTTAGGTCACATGTGTCAGGAGCTGGAGTTAAGCTTTCAAGCACTGTGAAACATCAGTAACACCCCTGATGGGTGGACAAACTCAGAACTTACATAAACTGTCACTTCTTCCCCAGCACATGTGGTAACTAAGATTTAATCTTTGTCACAAATTTTTGAGAAAAGGCAACTTAAAAGATGGAACTATTTATTTTGGCTTACCTTTTCAAAGGGGTAGGTCAAATCCACTCCACGATTAGTGGGATCCATTGGATGAGTCATGAGTTGAGGTGGGTTCACAGAGTGTCTAGATGTTGTCACCTCATGATGCTCAGGGGTTACAGAGGGGCAATGAAGGAAGGGACCAAGGCAAGAAACAGTGCCCCACAGACAGGCCTACAGTGATCTACGTCCTTCAGCTCCAGGCCTACCCCAGCACTTGACATTACCACTACCTACTCAGGATGATATCACATTATAAACCCATGAGTAGATGAGACCCCCTATGGGAAGTCAGAGATCACATGACCCAATTGCTGCCCTGAGCACCATGTTTTGTTGGAATACTTCACACTCAATCTAAAACATAAGCAAATTCAATAACCTTCTAAATTATAGTTTGTGAAAAACACGAGTTTAAGTTATAGCGAGGAACTAATTCAAATAAATTAAAGAAACAACAAGTACGTGCCACAAAAGACACATACACATGGACACACACAACAACAACAACAACAACTGCCTGCAGCTTTAAAAGTTGCTACAACAGAGAGAGGAACTCACACAACTGACGTCTAAGTGATTTTGAATAACAATTTATATCCTTGAAATGTTTTAAGTCCTTTGTGTATTATTGAAGGCTAGAAGCTTCAAAAGGTCAAACAATGTTTGGTTTGTAGTGGAAGAGGATGTGAAATAGTGTGTGACAAGTGTGGAGCAGGCAGGAGGGTGATGCTGGAGAGGATGCTGTTGTAAATTCTATCTATTCTCCATGAGCGCTTTTGAAGGGACATCATGGAGATTAAAGATGTGCATTGTCCTTTGACCATGTCCCCTGGAGGGGGAGACCTGGTGGCAATCAGAGGAAGGACAGCTGGTTACCAAGAAGAGACTTGGTACCCTATGAGCATATTCAGGGGGAGGTAATCCCCCTCAGGAACAGTCATAGGGGAGGGGAATAAGGGGAAAATGGGAGGGAGGGAAGAATGGGAGGATACAAGGGATGGGATAACCAGTGAGATGTAACAAGAATAAATTAATAAAGGAGAAAAAAATAAAGATGTGCATTGTATAACCAGCAGAGAGCTGAAGACATAGAAGAAGATAACACCTTGACAGCAGCACAAACGTGATTCGCCCAAACAAGGCAGGAGAGGGCAGCCATGTAACAAACGCCAGCTATAAATATGGAATCAGCAGATGTAAAAGTAGCTATTGGAGAAAACCCAACAAGATATGACAAAACTGAATAAAAAGCAAAACCCAGCCTGTTTTGTTGATACTATTTTTTAAATTTTTATTTTATTTAATTAACTTATTCAGATTACAACTCAATTGTTATCCCATGAACTCCTTGACTACTATTGCTGTACCAATTTACTACAAACTGTGTGTGTGGTGGTGCCCATCTGTAATGCAAGGAGGTGGTGAGCGTTCAGGGCAGCCTGGCTTGGAATGAAACCTTGGCTTTTTTGTTTGTATATTTGGGGCAGGCTCTCATCCCATAGCTCAAGTAGGCCTGGAGCTCACGATGTAGCCCCCTCTGGCTGCCGTCATTGTCACTATGTGGTAATCCTCTTCTCTCACCTTCCCAAATTCAGAGATTACAATATGAGCCACTACACCAAGCACTGGAGACACTATCTTAAAATAATACATAAAAAGTAGCATATCCTCAAATAAGAGAATAAAATGTCTCCCCCTACCCCCATGTACACAGAATTTGTCAGAAACTTATGACACAAAGACATTATTATACTCTGCTTTTCTGGAGGTCGGCAGAACTCCTTCTGGAGCTCCGTGGGAGGACCTGTTTGCAGGGCACCTCCACCTTCTGCAGGCCGCTTGGACTTTTCAGCTTCTTCCTTGTGTCCACCGAGGCCCAGGTTCTGCCTGAGTCCTGTGATTTTCTTTCCTTTGTCTTGTTTATCTTTGCTCAAGCACTGCTTGACACAACGGATCTAAGGACCTTTCCCTTTGACACAGGGATGCTATCAACACTGTAGTGTGAAATCGCTCAGGATGCTGGTTATTGAAGTGAAACTCGGGTTTGAAATACAAGTGTCCATGTGAAAGGCACATGATGAAATATTGAAAGATTTTGCAAGCTCAGTAAGAAAGCAATGCCCATCGGCATGACATTTAGGCCTTTTTGTTGCTTCTAGTTTAGGGAAACTGTACTGATATGAAAAAGATGAGGAATTGAACTTGAATGGGTTAGAAAAAGAATGGAAACAAAGGATTTCAGATTGTTTTGTCCAGTAGGTTTCAGGATGTTGGCAGTTTAGCAATCTACGCTATTCAATTTCACTGGGACCATTTGAATTTTAGATCAATTCAAACTGAAAGGCTCAGGCACTCTTTAGGTGAGAAACATCCAAGAAGCAGTGCTTGGTAGGCAAAGAACATATGATCATGGGGCTTTATGCTAAATACCATGACAAAAAGCAACTTGGAGAGGATAGGATTCATTCCTTCTTACACTTCTAAGTCACACTCCATCATTGATGGAAGGAAGAGCAGAAATTCAAATAAGCACTCAAGCAGAGGCCATGGAGAAACACTGCTTACTGGCTTGCTTTCTCTGGCTCCTGGTTACTTAGTTTATTTATACAACCCGAGGGCCCCTTCCCAGGGATGCCACTACCCACAGGGGCTTGGTGCTACCGTCTCATATCAATCTACAATCAGAACAATCCCTTGGAGATAAAGCCATGGGCTAATCTGTCCTAGGTAAGGTCTTCAGTTCTTCTCAGGTGGTTCAAATGACAAACACTAACCAGGACAGTGGTAAATTGGGGCTTTTCCTATATACGTTCTTTTAGCTCCTAAAATGCTTTAATTAATTATCATGCCTTCTGTTAAAAGGCACGTCATCTATTAGCTGGCTTCCATTGCACAGTTCTTCTAAATGATTCTTTAGTCTAAGATGCAGGCTCTGCTGATGAGAAACCCCTCTTCCTGTAATTCTTTCTCTTTCACCTACTGAATTTTCCAAGTTCCTCTTTGTGAAAATGTTTCCTCTTCTTTTATTATCTTTATTCCATATGTTCCCTGTTAAAACTCATTTTTATTCTTCTCTTTTAGCTCCCATGCAGCTTCATTCATATGTAGTTTAATTCATTTCTTTATGTCAAAATCATATATTCAACCACAGACTTAAGCTCAAATCCAAAATGTTATCTAATTGCTTAATATTCTAATTAAAAAAAATACTGGGACATCTCACATTTAAAACCAAGTGCATAATTATCTCACAAACCTTCAGTGACTCGTGATTACTTAATCCAAATGGCCAGTATGTTTGCCTCGCACTCCAAATAGACCTCTCAACCTTCATCATTTAAACCTGCCCCTCTGTGCCCCTGAGTCATCAAATTCTTATCATCTCTTCGCTAAACCATTGGCTTAATCTTTGACATCAACACATTTGGAATAGCTTCTTGACTACTCTCTGCACTACACTGGTCACTTTAGTGATTCTCAAAATGTAGTCCCTGTGCGAACCTCATCAGCTTCATCTGAAAATTCGTTAGAGACCTATTGACTGGGAAACTCTCCGGTCAAGTCCACTAATCAGGGGTTTTATAGGCACACTAGCTGATTCCAACTACCACTGCTTCCAAAAACTTGGCATCCAAGTATTATTGGTTGAAATTCAGGTGAATTTCTACAAGATATTTTTTCTGCCTATACCTATGTATTTAATTATATGATCTTTAGGATAGCTAAATGTGCATTTCTAAATGTTTTCTACAGGATACTTTCTATGGTGTTTATACTTATTAACCCATTATCTACTAAACCAAACCAAACAACAAGAAAACCTCTAATACTTCAGAATAGTTTTAAATAATCCCTACAATATATATGAATAAACTCAAGGACGTAGAGATACTTTCTCAAATCACAAGGAGCTAAGTAGGTGTATGATACCAATCACAGCTAATCCCAGTGAGCATCTGCTAGGAGCAAAGGGCTGCAAGGGCCAGGTTATGCTGCTTAGATAGCAAGGCTCTGATAGAGATATCTGACACAGGTCACTATGAACATAGGTGGGAGGGATATTAGGATTTTGCCCTGAGTCCCATCTAGACACTCTGAGTCAACACAAAATGGCTGTTGCCAGATGTCTAGAGAACTTAATAGTAATCAGTGATGGAATCTGTTCTATAACTTTTTTTAACCTCAAAATACAACTTTCATGTGGGCCTTCTGGTCAGAGTCATGAACATTTACCTGCAGCAGCCTGTCTGTGAGTCAGTCTGTAGGCTGTGTGCTTACTTCCGTGCAGCCTCTGTGCTGGTCTATGCCCATCAATTTGTGTCCTCTGTGTGGAAGCCTTTCCCAGAATGAATAAAACAGATCTTATCTGCCTTTGACAACTCCTATTCCCTTCAACTTCATAGCCTCTGGCAACTCTTCCCTTTTACTGGCATCAGCGCTTGGACCACACATCATCCCATTATTCCAAGCACTCTCTTATCTCCATAGCATTTTGCTCAGTGGAGAAAAAGGAAGAATTTACTCAAGCTTCTCAGCCCGGCAAAGTATTGTATAAAAGATAGGCTTCACATATATTGGTATTAGAATTCAAGCCAAGTCAAATACCTCCTGTCTTGATAGGGCACTCAACTGTTCAACTCAGAAAATTAGACCATGGATGCTGAGCAGCACCAGGAGGTTGATTTCCATTGCATTTCCCACAGGTAAAGGCACTTGAGGGAATTTCTTTGAATAAATATGCAATCCTGCATATTGAAAAAGAACATTTAATCTCTTCTTGTAATTAGCCTGCAGATGTGTATTTCAGGACTGAGTGAGTAAATGAGTTTAAAGAGTTTGCTAATTTTTGTTGAGAACCAAGGGCAAGTCTGTTACTTTCAGAGGTTAAAATATAACACAGGCATCGGAACAGTTTTGTATCTCAAATTAAAGGTGAACTGCCCAGGAATAAATCTGCAAAGGTAAGTATGATCTCCCCTGTAATGTTTCTTTCTTTATTGAAAACAGGATCCATCTGTTTCATATCATGATGGCATGAACATGCTATGCTTTCTTTCCTTCAGTAGATAACCCATCAAGAGTCTTGCTAGTGTTCTAGTGTAAACACCCTTTTGTGTTTACTGACTGCATGCTAACCCAAAGCACTATTCATGTTGGTGTAACTTTCTACTCTACTCCTAAGATTGTCCCAATGGAAAATCTTGTTGTCAAACACTCAAATCATTTTCATCCTCTAAGAATAGTATATTCATTCTCTACAGGTTTTCTAACAAACTCGTGCTTAGTGGCTCAAGACTATGCAAACATATTGTCACATGATTCATTATGGTTTGAAGTCTACCAGATTCCATATGGTTGAATTTTAAGCATACGTCATTGTAGAAATCCATTTAATGGTAGAATTAGAAGCTCCTTACAATTACCCAGGGCAAATTTCTAATGGATAGAGATAATACAAGCATAGGAGGTCTATTTCATATAACAATACAATAATCTAGAACTTTCTAGAATCTGTTTTCACATTATAGATAAGTTAAGCAGTCATACAATATTCTGTTTCCCATAGAGTCTTACTTGACCAGATTCAAAGGTATTTTGCATCTGTTGAGTAATAAAACATAGCCTTTTCCCATAAAAATTTTACTGTGTTACATTTTAATTTCTCTAAATGCTCTGTGCAACTTGGAGTCTGTACCTATGTTTTCATTGTGCCTATCATTTCTAATTCTCTCTATAGAAAAGTTATAAAAATTGTCAGCCCAGATGTCATGCCTACCATGAATCTCTTGATATTAAGTAATACATTCATGTCTGTCGAGCCAAACCAAGGAATTCTGATCATACTGATATCACATGACTCACAAGAAAAATGATGATGGACGCTTGGGATTATGTTTATGTTTCTTACAATCTTGTACTCTCCATACAGAAAGGATCAATAGGAATGAGTAGGTAGGGGGTAGATGATAGATAGGTAGATAGATAGATAGATAGATAGATAGATAGATAGATAGATAGATAGAAAGAACTCACTTGAACATGGATAATGACCAATCACACGATTGGAGTCTTGCAGGCTGGTAATCCATTTACACTCAGAGCTCAAGAAAGCTCTGTTTGCTGATTTGTAGATTAAAAGTGTTTCTATAATATACCATAGCTGAAAATGCTAAAAGATACCAAAAGACCAGCTACTAGTTTTACAGTATGTATTTGTAGAATGAGCAAGTGAAACCCACTTAAGAAAAGATCATTTACATGTATTAAGTTTGTTTATATGTGTAAACCTTACTTCAGTTCTTCAAATAGTCAGCTTTATTGCCTTGTTTTGTCTTGATTCAAGCAAGACACTTCAAATGGTTCTGGGATCCTTCTGACATTCTTTTTTGGTCAGTCTTTCATATTCTCTCTCTCTCTCTCTCTCTCTCTCTCTCTCTCTCTCTCTCTCTCTCTCTTTCTCTCTCACTCACTCACTCAGTATGGTAACAAATATTTAAATTATAGAAGAAAAATTTAGAAACTTTTAAAACTAGTCATCACCATTATGCTTTATACAGCCTGGAAACTCTCAGAAAAAGTGTTTTCAAGCTACAATAACTCTCTTTAAATAAAACTGGCTTTTGTAGATTTGATTTACAGTGAAGCAATTGGCATGCATTATGAACCTGAGATTTAGGGACATAATTATAACCTGGAGTAGACATTTGGGAATATAAATAAAATGGATAGAGAGGTAAAATCTATGAACTGAACATTAATATGCTAAGTTAATACCCTATTATATAAAGGGAACTGTCAACCCCGACTACAGAGCTCTAAACAATGAGCCCTTGAATCTTCCTATAGATTTGTGGAACAAAAATACTGTAATATCCCCAGAAGGCCATATCAGAATATTGTAGCAACTAAATAGTCTTTGTTTGAACATTATAAAGCACTTGAGTTCATTACACATAGCCAATAATACTAATTAATTTTGAAAATGAATTGTTTCTTGAACAGCTGGTAGTTTTCCCAACATATTTATGTATGTTGAACAGTGTTGAAAGATACAAAAGACAACTGTAATTCCTTACAATGTAAATTTACAGGAAAATTTTTCTCTTTTTGCCAAATGAACAACAAAAAAAGGGTGTTTGTATTATGTGTTTTTATTCGACCAACTGTTTATCTTGGTAGTCATGTAAGACATATCAGCTAAGCTTGCTCTTTCACCCAGATCCATAGAAACCTATATATGCATGCTCTTTATCTGCTTCTATGTGGGGCAGCCTGCTGTAGTCAGTAAGGAATCAGGTCTATGAATGTCCCAGTGTCTATACATTGATTTCCTATGCCTGAAGCTAGTACATAAGTGATCCTTCTGTTGGTGGACAAATAACAAAGAAATGAAGGACAATTTGAGGGTTAAACAGTATGGAACAGGATTCATGTCATCTCATTTCTGACGTTGTTTCTACATAAGAGAATAACTCAATCCTGTTTCTAATTTGCAAGCTATGGATCTTTAATTTCAGATTTGAATTATTCCTTTTCTATTTTGTATCTATCAGCTCTATGGTTCTATGCACTGTGGTATAATCTTTTCAGAAACCCTTGAGGTGCTGTCAGTGCTAACGTATAGCTGGCAAGGTTCAGCATGACATCCCTGTCTATTACAGTGGAAGTTATTCTGGCTGACAAAGCAGGAGCCTCTGAGCATTCCCACCTCCTGTCTCCTCCCCTAGAACCTCTCATAGGTTCCCCATGATAGATGAAATGGAAGTGTAAAACTGACATAGCAATGGCCTCCAAAACCCCACCTTACTCCTCTGCCCAGCATCTGCTCTGATTGCCAGTAGTTATACCATTCCAGCTGTAGTAAATGTCAAGACAAGATTTCTCCATATGGAAGACAAGGTAGGATTCTTTGGAGAAATTCTATGATGAAAGGCTTGGCTTTAGGTGCAATGAACTTTTACCTCAGTTTCTCAGAGCATTACCAAAGAAGAGCACTACGAGAGAATTAAATTTGCTCTTGAAAAGTACTGTCTGTTCATCTGTACCAGTACCACGTGTTTGCAGTGCACTAAGCCAGCATGGTATTGATAGCAGACCTAGATGTGAACAGCTCCCTCCAGCAAATCTGTTCTCAGAAGTTGACCCTCCAGCACTAGCTCTCACTGCTAAGACTGCCATTGATTTATTCATCCCAAGTTGGTGGAAATCTGCTAGATTAAACTACATTGTTTTATAATGTCAAGAGCAAATCACATGGCGGAAAGTTGTTATGATGCTAAGAAGAACAGATTGGATTTGCTTTATGTTTAAAAATATCATTACTGTACAAGTTTACACTTCAACCAGCAATAGACATCCTTGCCAGCATGGGTTCTCACTTGAGTTTTTTATCTTAGTCATTATGATAGATGAAGGATGGAACCCCAGAGTCATTTTCATTTGCATCCCCCCAATGGCTAATGACTATGAGTATTTCTTTAAGTGTTTCTTATCCCCCTGACACTATTAAGGATGCTCTGCTATGCTTGCAGACAGATACTAGCATAGGTGCCCTTTAAGTGGCTCTACCCAGCAATAGATTGAAACAGATGCTGAGACTCACAGACCGAGTGCCTTGTGGAACAGTCGGGGAAAGTATAGAAAGACCTGGAAGAGACAGGAGCTCCACAAGATGACCAATAGAATCAACTAACCTGGGCCCAGGGTAGGGGGGTGCCTTATGGAGACTGAAACACCAATCAAGGATCATGCATGGACTGGACGTAGGCCCCCTACACATATGCAGTTGATGGCCACCTTGGTCTTCATTTGGGTCCCAAAGAAAGGGAAATGGGGTCTGTCTCAGACATAGTTGCCTCCTTTTAGATTACTAGCCCCTTACAGGGCTGCCTTGCCCAGCCACAGTAGAAGAGGATCTGAGTGTGCTCAGTCCTGATGCAATTTGATGTTCTTGGGTAGGATGTTGGGGGGGTTCCCTTTTCTGAGCAGTAGGGGTGAGGGAAGAGGGGAAAGAGAGTGGGAGGGTAGGACTTCAAGGAGGGAAGGAGCTACAATAGGATGTAAAGTGAAAAAATAAAATTTTAAAAAAGTATTATTACTGAACAGTATATCCTCATTCTTAGTGTGTATTAAGAGAGATCAGAGGTAAAGAAATAATGGAAGTGACATAGTCTGACCTCTGGACCTCCATGTAACTTTATCTACAACATTCTTAAAATATGCCTGTCAAGCTTCATGAAGTATGAAGAAATTATATTCTTTACACATAACCACACGTTGAAAGGGCTTCTTTGTGTTTACACAATGCATTGTAATTCATCTAATGCTTTCACCCACATTATCTCCTTGTCTCATCATTACCATGAAGGGAAAAGGGGTTATAACTTAGAAAGTCTACTCTTATCTACAGAATGTGGGAAATGGAAAATGTAGGCAATTAACTGAAGTTAGTCTGACCTTCTATAGTGCTCTGAAAAATCTAAGAATATCTATCCATAATTATTTTGTTTCTCACATTTTAATGTTAGTATTTAAGAAAAGAAAAAAAAAAGAATAGCAAACCTCACTTCATACCTCTAAAATGCCATTTATATGGAAGTTCAATTAAGATTTATATCTAGTAATTATTAGTTTATGCACACTCAAATTTCCTAGTCCTTACTATTATTCATTCTTTAGACATTGCTAATCACAAGGAAAGAACTTGTTAGTCTCTATGCTTGTGTCTCATGTGCAAACACATGCATATTCATCCTTCTATTCTGTCAGAGTGCTTAAGAACTTAGAACTTGGGGCCTGAGAGATGATGGCTCAGTGGTTAAGAGCACTGTCTGCTCTTCCAAAGGTCCTGAGTTCAAGTCCCAGCAACCACATGGTGGCTCACAACCATCTACAATGTGATCTATTGCCCTCTTCTGGTGTACAGGCGTACATTCAGGCAGAGCACTGTATATATAATAATAAATAAATCTTTGAAAAAAAAAAAGAACTTAGAACTTGAAATTTTACCACTCAGGTATGTGGTTGGCTTAGTGGTCTTTTGAAGGGTATAATAATTTTAGGAATGCCATTAGCCTAGATGTGAACTCTGATGCTTAAACAAATTATTTCCAGCTTCATGCTGTAACTATTATGTACTTAAGCAGAAATTTTGATTGTGAGTAGAAGAGATGAAAGAGAGAAATAGAAAAGGGCAAGTTTCCAACATATTATTTGGTGGGCAAGAAAAGATCCTGCTTGGATCACGTTGGAGTTAGGAGGAAGATGAGGAGTGATAGGTCTAGCTGAACACAGGATGACTAAAGCTCATGATTTACTCTGGACAAATTCTGGGATGCAGAACTTAAATTATGAGTCTAGCATTCCCCCAGAGCTTGCCATTCCTTTAAAGAACTGACAAGCTGGAAGGGTAGCTATAGTAATGCATAAAAAAATGCATAACCTGAAACATGGAAAGGAGCATTAGGTACAAAATAATAATCCCCTCTTATCTATGAGTCCAGTTATATTAAAAAGAAACTACAGAAATAAACAATTCATAAACTTTAAGTCACCTCTATTCTGAGAATCATGAGAAGATGCCTCATTGTCCTTGTCACACATTCATGGAACATGACTCACCATTCCTTCCAGCATATCCATGACATGTAAATGACCCCCTAGTGTATTTGTCGCCTGGATGCCATCTTGATTATCAAACTGACTGAACACAACTTCTCGGTGCTTGGGTTTATTTATTTATTTTTCTCTTTAATTTATTTATTTATTCACATTACATATCAATTAAGCTCCTACCCACTTCTCCTCCCAGTCCCACCTTCTTGCCCTCTTCCCCAACTCCCCACTCTCCTTCTTCTCGGAGAAGGAAACCTACCACCACCACCTGCCATCTTGCCCCTCAACTTCATGTCACATCAGGACCAAGTGTGTCTTCTTCCACTGAGGCCAGGCAAGGTTCCTTAGCTAGAGGAAAGTGATCCAATAGCAGGTACCTGCATCCATTGAATGACAGCCTTTGCTCCAGTTGCTAAGGGACCCACATGAAGACTGAGCTGCCCATAAGCTCCATAAATGTAGGAGGTCTAGGATAAGTCAACTCATCCACCTAGGTTGGTGATTCAGTCTCTATGAACCCCCATAGGTAAGGTTAGTTGACTTTGTTGGTCTTCTTATGGAGTTTTGTCTCCTTTGTGTCCCTATACCTTTCTCCCAACTCTCACATATGATTCTCAGGTCTCCCTCAAATGCTTGACTGTGGTTTTCAGCATCTGTTTTGATCCCCTGCTGGGTGGAACTTCTCGGAGGACGGTTAGCTCAGTGCATGTCTACAAGCATAGCAGAGTATCATTAATAGAGACAGGGATTGGCTCTCTTCCATTAGGTGGCTCTCAAATTGGGACGGTCATTGGTGGGACATTTCCTCAAACTCTGCTACATCTTTATCCCTGTAGGCAGGGTAAATTTTGGGTCAAATTTTTGTGGGTAGGTTGGTATCTCCCTCCTTCCATTGGAAGTCCTGCCTGGCTACAGGGAGTGACCACCACAGTCTCCATATCCCTGGCTGATAGAAGTCTCAGCTAGAGTCACCCCCATTTCTCCCAGGAACCTACCTTGATGCAGGTCTCCAGCTTGTCCCAGAGATCCCTATCCATCTCTTTCCCAGCCCTACTGCCTGCTCTCCCATAACTGGTTATACCCTTGTATCCCTCGCCACCCCCATCCAGACTTCTGATGTCTCTTTTATTTCCCCTTCTGGTGAGATTCCTGCTTCCTTCCTTGTGTCTTCGTTGTTACTTAGCTTCTTGGTTCTATGGATTATGGTATGGTTATCCTGTACAACATGGCTAATATCCACTTATAAGTGAGTACACACTATGTGGGTCTTTCTGGGGCTGGGATACCTCACTTACAATGATTGTTTCTAGTTCTATCCATCTGCCTGCAAGTTTCATGATTTCCTTGTTTTTAATAGATGAATAGTATTCTGTTGTGTAACTGTACCACATTTTCTTTACCCATTATTCAGTTGAGGGATCTGTAAGTTGTTTCCAGTTTCTGGTTATTATGAATAAAGCTGCTGGGAACATAGTTGAGCAAGTGTCCTTGCAGTATGGTGGAGCACATGCCTCGGAGTAATATAGGTGAGTCTTCAGGTAGAACGATGTCCAATTAGGCATCAGATTGATTCTAAAGTGATTGTATAAGTGGACACTCCCATCAGCAATGGAGGAGCATTCCCCTTTCTCCATGTGCTCCAGCGCCTGCATGTACTGTCACTTGAGTTTTTGTGCTTAGCTATTCTGACTTGTGTAAGATGTGATCTCTGATTCATCTTGATTTGCGTTTCCCTGATGAAGTGCTTCTCAGCCATCAGAGATTCCTCTGTTGAGAATTCTCTGTTTAGCTCTGTACTCCATTTTTAAAATTGGATTATTTAGTTTGTTGGTGTTTAATTTCTTGAATTCTCTACATATTTTGGAATATTAGCCCTCTGTGGGATGTGAAGCTCTTTTCTCAACCGGCAGGCTGAGTTTCTGTCCTATTAACAGCATCCTTTGCCTTACAGAAGCTTTTCAGTGTCATGCAGCTCCATTTCTTAATTGTTGCTCTCAGTGCCTGAGCTGTTGGTATTCAGTTCAAGAAGTTGTTTCATGTAGCAATGTGTTCATGCTGATCCTCACTTTTTCATCTATTAGATTTAGTGTGTCCAGTTTCATGTTGAGGTCTTTGATCCTATGGACTTAAATTTTGTGAATGGTGATAAGTCTAGATCTTATTTGCATTCTTCTGCACACAGATCTTTAATTAGACCAAGTGCTGGGGTTTATTAACCTTTATTTTGTTTCATAATTGCCATAAATTTGAAGATTATTGATGCAATAAACACCCTGGTTATAAAACATGGAAAGATACTACAATTCCAGTACCATGTAGCAATAGTAAAGGACCTATGAGAAAAAATAAGAAAGTACCTGGGGTTCAATACTCTGTAGTTTCATACCTTGCAAGATAGCTGCTGAGAATTAGGTAGGACTAGTAGAATTACTAAATTATAGACTTAAATCAACAGAAAAGATTTAGTGAAATATATATGTAGAATACCTGTGTGGAAAGGCAATTCTGAGTGAAATTATAGTGTCTTTTATTTCTCCATTATTAATTTTAATGCATGTATTCAATGTATATTAGTTGTATGCTTACAATGTGAGCTGGATATATCCAAGGTGTCCCATTGGCCTGATAAGTGGAAATTAAGACTATTTCAGGTAAATCATGGAGGAATAGGACTAGAATACTCATACCATTTCTAGAAGTCTTTGAAAACAAAAATGAACCTGTTAAATTTCACTAATTTGAAATTGGAAAACCATTCCACCATTTTTTCCTTCTTGACTAAGAATAGACTATATTTAAACATGTACTTTTACTAGAACCCTATTTTGTAAATTAGTTTTAGTTGAAAACACTTCCAAGGAAAATATGCATTTTCTTATTTCCTTCTGTCATTTTAATGCTTTCAGTCTTTACATGGCTTTTACAGAGGAAGTTTTAGTCAAAATGAATATTGCTAAAAGAAACCTAAAACACCATAAACAAGCACTATTGCTATTGCTATTGTTGTAATATTATTATTATTATTATTATTATTATTATTATTATTATTATTATTATTATTATTATTATGCTTTTCAAAACAGGATTTCTCTGTGTAATGAGCTGTGGCTATTCTGGACTCTCTCTGTAGACCAGGCTGGCCTTGAACTCAGAGATCTGCCTGCCTTTGTCTCCTAAGTGTTGGGATTAAAACTGCACACAACCATACCAGGTTGTATTAACTAGAGAAACGTGTTGACTCTGATTTACCCAATTTGGTTTTGGTTGACAGTTTATTTTTTGATAACAGCTCTCTGAATTATTGCAGTTACAAATAGTTAAATGATTATTATCCTCTGCCTACCATGCTGATATTACAGAGAAGGAGAGACTTTGGAACTTTAAGAATAATTGAAAACCAGAAATATACTAAAAGAATGAAAAATATCTCTTGATATGCCTGGATACTGGTGGTAATAACAAGGTAAGTTAACATGATATTAATCTATAGGAGGTACAGGTTGCCTAGGAGAGATTGTTATATCAAATTTGTATGTTGCACAGTAGGTAGCTCATCCACTGAAAGCTCTTTTAGCAGGCCTGTCTGGCATGTGTTTTGTGCCCATAGGTACTGTAAAAAGATGCTAAATATGTAGGGAACATGCAGTTGAATCTCAGAATCAGGTCATTTTGACTATTTTGACCAACCATCTCAATTTGCTGAAGACTGCTCTGTAGGTGCTTAATGCCAGAATTTAGCAGAACACATTTTATGAGAACAAAACGGAAGAGTTCCAGAAATACAGGCCACTATAAGTGCATCAGTAAAAGGAAGCATCAGCAGTAAAATCTTCTAAGTCTAAAATGTGCTGGGCTGAGTTTACTGCATTGGTTTTGTGTTATAGTAAGATTCTCAGGATATTGTATAAGAATGATATCTACATACACCATTCAGATTAAAGCACCATTTCAGAATAATTTCATATTTTATCAGACAGTCTTGTATAACTATCTACACTTATATAAGAAAACCTTAAAAGTGCAAAGAAAGTTATTACAATGAAAAAAAATCTAAAGTTTTATTCTGAATTCAAATCAGTGTAATTCACCTAGATCCAGAGAGACAGTATTGAGTCAGACACAGGCTTTTCTTCAATATGTTTTTAGACAGCGAACAAATTATTGTTAGGATTTTCCCTGTTTTGTACTCTGCAGGTCTACGTTGTCATATTAGGAAAGATAACTACAAAGGCGTCTACAACCCTGAGGACTCTAAGATTAAGATAAATCTGGAGCTGTGAGGAGGAACTGGGCAGGAATAAACCACATGCAATGTTGGCTGAGGATGGATGCGATAAGGATGATTGAGAAGAAATGAGTGTATTAGTTACTTTTCTATTGTGAAAATGAAAACATAACAGAGAAAACTTATAAAAGAAAGCACTTAGCCAGGGGCTTACAGCTCCAGAGGATGAGATTCTATGACCATCATTACAACCAGACAGACAGGCATGCTGAAACATGCTTGTATCCTGATTCATAAGCACAAGGCAGAGAGAGCTAACTGAGAATGATATGGGTTGTTGAAACCTCAAAGCCTATGCCAGGGACACACCTCCCCCAATAAGAATACTCCTCAAAGAGTTCTATCACCTGGGAATAAGTATTCAAATATAGGAACCTAAGGGGGTCATTCTCATTCAACCAACAGAAGCTTCATGGAGAAAATCTGCTGCATAGGTAATGCTGGGCAAGACTTAGGAATTATTAGGTCTGGACAATAAATTCATAAACTAAAAGAGAAGCGTGCATCTTCCAAGTTTCAGTCTTAGCCATTGACTTGATGGTATTGACCTTTCATGGAGATGGCAGCTCAGTGCAAGAAGACAATGAAGTTAGGTGGCCAAGGCCACTGTCATGTAGCTGGTCACAGCTATTTACAAACAAAGTAACGTATAAAATAAAATAAAAGTATAGGTTTACAAGTTGCCCCGACTAAAAAAAGAAACAATGAGTGCTATGTATCTGAGAAGTAAAGTTTATCCTTCTTTAAATAGATAATGAAATGCTCACAAGCCTAGCTATGGTCCTCACTAGCCCCAACAAAGAGACCCTTTCATGTGCATGGTCTTCACTTATACCAAACTGCCAAATGGATAGGACTTATCAAGGTAAGATTGCATGAGGAATTCTGCATTAGTAAACTCTAGATATTCAGAGAGCTGTGGACTAACTAGCAGATTTTTGCGTGGCAGGGATTCCTGAGATATGAATTAGAGCCTTTGCCACCAACAGATTCAATACAATGAGTAGAGAAAAGCCCAAAATTAAAAACAAAATAAAACATGTGTTTGAGTTTAATCTAGAATAGACTTCCTAAAGGGGAAACTGTGTCTGATAACAGTGGCGGTGTGTGTAATTACCTAACCTTGCAGATGAGGTTAAAAAAAAAAAAAAAAAAAAAAGACACCCATCAGTATTTATTTTGTCCATGAGTGAGACAAATATTTTACTGTATTGTGCATGTTCCTTACCTTTTTGGATGCCCAGCTCTGTAATCATTTCAGAAGATAGAAAGCCAACAAACCTAGTGCATGCAGAATTAGATGAAAGCCCAAGCAGCTCTCATTACTATGCTGGCTTGATTCCATGGCAATTAGAAGGCCACAGTGAGAGCGCCTCTCCCATTTTTCTGTTTGAATCTTCTGTTTGGTGTTGAGAACTCATAGTGCTAACTGCGATTTTTTTTTTTTTTGCCCAATTTTTGTCTTTATTTCTTATACATGGAAACATGGGTTCTCTTCAATTTTGTTGGCTGGAAAGTATGAAACCTTTAAGTAGTAACGGGATTTGAACATGGTTTATGTTGACCAGTAAGCCTTGTCTCAGCTAGATACTGGGCAACACGTGGGGATATCTGCATGGTCAGGCTGGAGAGCCTTTAAGAGCCTCTGGTCTCAACCTGCAACTTCTCAGTGCTGTCCTTCTGAGTGTTCTTAGCTCTGGAAAGAAGATGCTGTCTGGATTGCAAAGCTCCCAAGTGAACTGTGGAAAACAACACACAGACATGAATCACTAGCTGTGCTTTTATTACTAAGACTGACTATGTGAATAATGGACAAGTTTTATAGTAAATATGAACAATGCTGTTTAGAGGAAGTTGGCCACTCAGCACTTGGAGTTTCCATGTCACAAACTATAAACCCCATTAAACAGGCAATGGCCTTGTATAAAAAAAATAGTAAATAGAATTTTTTTCCTATTAATTCATGGTTGTGACTCTGGAAGTGGATGTAACACACACACACACACACACACACACACACACACACACTATTTGATTTGTCTAATGTGATTCATGAGATATCCTTTGGCACTTGATGCTGAAAATAATTCTCCATTATCAGGAGCCAGGGTTTAGTGTAAGTTGCAATACTACATATTATTTAGGGAGCTTGTGTATTCCCTAGTCACCAGACAGTGTGGAAGTTCTATTTTTGAATGTTAATGAGTGAAAAAAGAAGAACACCTAAAATTACCTATGCTGTGCTGGGATCCTCCAGTGTATTTTACTTAAGATCCACAGTGACATTACAAGGAAGCATTACTGCCATACTTGAGAGATGACAAAAAACATCTGTGTGATACCATATTTTTCAGACCATAAGATGCACTTTCCCCCCTCAAAAGTGTGTGTGGGGAACTTAGGGTTTGCCTTATGGTTCAATTGTCTTACAGTCCAAAAAAATACAGTACATTTGTTATATTCTACACATGTAGAATTTGGAATCTTTTCAATAATGTCACTGAGGCAAGTCATCATTTTCTTTTTAAGACAAAATATTGGTTGATATGAACAAGTAATCCATCTCTTATGTATTAGAAGAATACAATTTGAACTTTATGAAATCTTCTAGGAACCTTTATTTAAGAAAGTCAAAACCAAAACCAAATCAAAGCAAAATTTTTAAAAATGAACAAATGAACACACACCCCCACACAAATTGACAGACATTCACACAAATCAAACCCAAAATATATGGAGTACACTTGTGATATTTGTGTCAATCAAGTACTCCTGAGCTTGATTGCTCAGGCCTACCCTGTAATATAGTTTGTATACTCAGTGACACTCTATTGAAGAAAAATATTCTGAATTTCCCTTTCTTCAAAGGTATCAATTGCTTTTGATTGGTGTGGGACTTTGTTTATAATTCTCCTTCTCCTTCCTGTGATTGTGTTTAGCTTGAGCCTGTGAAGGTCTTAAGCATGCTGTCACAGCCACATGAGTCCTTACACATATTAGCCCTGCTGTGCCAGGAAGACCCTGTTTCTAGGGAGTCAACAACCACCTCTTGCTTTTATCATCTCTCCACCTTCTATTCTGCCTTCATTTCTGAGCTCTGGGTGGAAGAGTGTGATAAAGATATCCCATTTAGAAGCTAGAATTACAAAGTCTCTTATTTTCTTTACATTGTACATTGTGGGTCTCTATCTTTCATTTTTTATTAGTCAATTTATGTTTTGAAGTTTATTCACTTTGCATCCCAATCACCTCCTCCTCCTCCTTCATCTCCTCCCAGTCCCACCCTCCCTCCCTTTTCTTCCCTATGTTCCACCCCTCTAGGGTGGAGGAAGCTCTCCTCCCCTACCAACTGACCCCAGCCTATCAAGTCTCATCAAGACTGTCTGCATTCTCTTCCTCTGTGGCCTAGAAAGGCCACCCCTCCAGAAGGGAGTGACTGAGGAACAGGCAACAGAGTCTATGGCCAAGACAAGCCCTGCTCCTCTTATTATGGGACCCACTAGGAGACTGTGCTGTCTATCTGGTACATCTGAGCTGGTGGCCTAGGTCCTCTCCATGAATGGTCCTTGGTTGGTGCATCAGTTTCTGCAGTTCTCCCCTCCCCCCCATGGGGGAGGCAGATTTGTTGGTTCTATTAGGGTCCTTTTATTGCTTGCTGGTTTACCAGAGTAATAGAAGATTCCATAGGGCCCATGATCTATCTGGTTAATGTTGCATTTGGAAACATGATGTCTATCTGGAATATTGTCTTCTGTGCTACATGGTTACTTCATTTAATACTTACATATATATCATCTACAATAGTAGTTTTCGATACAGCTTTTGAAAAGACCTTTAGAATAAATTTCACCCCACCCATATTTCCTCTATTACCCTACACCCAGAGTCGGCTTCATTTAATCCTCTTAATCCTCATTCTAATTTTTTCTTTAGCCCTTTATAACACTATTGTCTACTACTTTACATATTATAATAGAGCCATGAGAAAGGCACAGGTCATGCAGAATCAAACCTATGTTCCTTTGGATTGAATTGTTATGCTCAGGTTTCCATTTCAATAGGCCCATTTCTACTGTGAATGTTGCTACAGTATCACTGATGTGCTAAAGATGAGAGTACAGGAGTAGACAGGTAACATAACTTCTACCACCTGCGGGGCTTGTCAACCAAATGTGGTCAGGTGCACCATGCTTTACTATTACCTTGACTCTAGGCATTGAAACAATGTTGTTGAAGTCGTGTCTGAGCAGCTCTATTTATGAGCACCTGTTACACTGAATCGATATCCACATCATAAACTGATATTTTCTTCAGGTGACAGGAGAGAGGTCAAAAGTCCTCTCCTTCTTCTTAGAATTTAAAATGAAATTCAGAGCACATGATCAAATATCATCTTACATACTATTTTATTTTATTTAGTTTTGTTTTGTTTTTATGAAACAGGGTTTCCCTGTACAGCCTTGGCTGTTCTGGACTCACTTTGTAGACCAGGCTGGCCTCAAACACACAGTGATTCTCCTGCCTCTGCCTCCCAAGTGCTGGGATTAAAGGTGCTCGCCAACACGCCTAGCTTACATACTATTTTAAATGGTAGTGATATATAAGTCACAGAAATTACTCTTAACAATGCTGTGATGTTCTTTCAATATCTCATGCTAATTTCATTGTATTTTCATGTTGCAGCTATAGTGGTAGATTTTCTTATCTATGTCTATTAAAACATCTATGAGTTTCACATATGTATGTCTATAATCACAGCAATTATAGACTCACTTTATTTAATAAGTGACTTTGAAAAATAATGAAAAGTGTACTAGTTCAGTGGCATGGGTATTTAGGGAGAGACTCTTATGAAAATCTGTGTGCAACAATAGTATTGGAGTAAATTCATCAAGTTGCAATATGGTAAGTGACGATCTGCAAGATTTACATCACCAGTGAGATGACTCAGTAAATAAAGGTGCTGGTGACTTGATTGTTGTGACCCACACGGTGCCAACAGAAAATCTGACCCCCCACAGGATGCTATCGGACCTCCACACATTATCCATGGCGCATGCAGACACACGTGTATACACATATGCCTGCGTACAGAGTATTACAAATTTTCATTTGAAAAGAGGTTAAAAATGGATGTCGAAAAACAAAGAGAACTGAAAAGATTGGAGCGAAACAATTGTGTGTTGCATGCGCACATATTGACAACTCTAACAATATTAGTTCCCTGACAGCTGCTGTGGACCGGACACTGATACGGAGATGGGAAATTAGCACAATGATTATGAATGAGAAAATTTAACATTATGATATTCCGATGCTCATTTTAGTTTTCAAATTCAGTTCAATTAAAAAAAAAAAGGAAATGAAGGGTTGTTGGGCTAGAATGAAACAAGAGAGTTTATATCAATATAAAATGTATTTGTCTATCTGAAAATAAATATGGGAATTGTACTGAGCTGAATGAGTGTGTTGGCTCTATTAGCCCATATATGTGCATGCTAGCAGGTGTCTTTCTAATTATGAGAGGCATTTACATAATATAGTATAAAATCTTTCTAATCAAAATATGCCATTTATATAAATCACTCAAGAATTATTATGGTAAGAAGTAGATTAAATGAGGTATTTAAAAAGTATATGATATGGAACTTTCGATTTTAAGATTATGTATATACGTAACATAATTTTATTTACACCTGATAACTGCAATAAGCCTCAAGTACTAAAAAGATAAAATATAAACCAAATTAGAAAGTCCTAAGAAGCCAGTCCATCTGAAGACCTTGGGATTTGAAGAATGACGTAGTGCTTAATTCCTCAGGTATCTTTTCAGCGCAGATGGTGGATTTTGGAGTGGAAAAGACAGCATTTAAAAATGCACCAATCCAAACAAAATAAAAACATTTGGCATTGATTAAGACAAGGGATTAGTAAAAATAGAACCTGCATGTGATTGACAAATATTATCTGTCAAGGAGATTCAAACCTGTCAGCATCCATCCTGACAAAAGACCAAAAGGCAGCTTTCCCCAAGGCAAAGCAACGAGGAGACTTCCAAGGACTCTTTCGGAGTGGCTCAAAGAGAAATGGGAGACTTTTCTAATTTACCAAGTTGTAATAACTTTTCACCACTACAGGGACCTTGCAAGGTAAGTGGGGTCATAAACCTCTTTTACCTTGGCAGGGAAAAGTTTGCCTCCTGTATCAGCCAATGGGATAGTGTCAATAGAGGACAGGGCAGGCCTTTCACCATCATCCTGGAGCCGTGAGACCATCCTCCTCATCCCAGACCTCACCTGGTCAAGTGCCCCCATGTACCTTACAGTCAGGGAGCATCCCACTCATCAGCTATCAGTGACATCTATATGTAGACCCTTCAATTCTGCTGCCACTGTGTAGTAATCCTTTGACTTGCTTCTTTGATAAGTACTCAATGCCAACAGAACACAACAACAACAACAAAAAAAAAATAGAAAAGCGTTCGGCTAAAATGAGATTGGCATGGAATTCAGAATCTCCTATCTAAACACAGTGCTCAGGTTTCATTGAAAGGCACACGTTGTGTAGAGAAGCAAGGGGATCCCGAGCGGAGTGAAAACAGTCACTACACCACGCTGACGGCAAGCCAAGCAGTGAGAGTAGAAATGTGTCAGTGAGAAACACAAGGCAGCCTGAAACAAAGTGCTTCTCAGAAAATAGCGAGAGGGAATAGATAGGAAATAGAAGACGCAACCGAAAGAAAGTCTGGGACTAAGAAATGCAGGGGGCTAAGTTAAGAAAAAACTAAGCAGATGAGCTCAACATCAGAACGAGGGAAGTAGGAACAGGTCGTGAAGTTAGGCTGGGAACTAGTATGCTTTCCAAAACCTGAGCTACTGCATAAAACAAACTGAAAAACAAAACAAAACAAAACAAACAAATAAACAAACAAGAGACCTGTGAAATCACAGCAGAAAATTTATAAATCTTATTTGAGACCTTCAGCAGGAAAACAATGAAAAGTACAGTATTCTTTTCCTGATTTTCTAAATTATGTTTGCATGGTAGAGGAAAGAAGAATGTGTGATTGGTTTGTTTCTACCCATATGTACATCTGTGCATGTGTCTGTATATATACCTGTAAATGCTGGTGTTGGTAGAGGCCAGAGGATGATGTTTTATCTGCTGAAGCTGGAAATACAAGCGGTTGTGAGCTTCCCAGCTGGTTGCTGAAAACTCAAAGAGAAGCAAGCACTCCTAACAGATAAGGTGCTTTTGCAGCCTCCCGAAGTCCACTTACTATACTTACTTCCTATTGATAAAACGATGATGCCCATGCCTTACATACTACTCCGAGGTAGCAAAGAATTCAGGAGAGGAAAACAAAGGCATGGATGAGCATCATTCCAAAGGCTGGCAAAAAAAAAAAAAAAAAAAAATTCCAGTTCTAATGTGTTGATAGTTACCTTGAATATAAAAGACCTAAACACATTAGTTTTCTCTACAAATACAAGAAAGACTGAGTAAAAATAATCAGCAAATTATTAAATTAAAACTACCTATACTTTTGATTAAAATTGTGTAATTAATATTAATTAAATACTAATATTCACAGAATTAGCTTTCTTTTTTCAAGTGCCTACAAGAATTCTGGGGATCGAGATTTGCTCACTTCCCCTTGGCAGGGAGGCCCTGAGGACACACAGAAGAAAGGTACGCAAACTATCAAGATGTGACCTGATAGGCTGTGCACAATCCAGCTGGTGTGGGAGAAGAGCCCCCTGTCGGAGGTCAAGGAATAGGGCAAGAGAGGGAGGGAAGAGGAGAATGGGAAGATACAAGTGAGGGGATAATAATAGGGATGTAATATGAATTAATAATGATGATGATGACAATAATAATAGAAATGTTAAAAGAAAGACCAAATTCTGAACCATAAAACAAACCTTAGCAGATTTCAAAGAACTGAAATTAGGGTGTGTGGTCTGAGCACAATAGGACTGAATTGGAAAAAAGTAACAAAAGCCATTCATCTGAGCTCTTCTCTCAGAAGCACTCAAGGAGGATGGGTTTTGGATAACATTCTAAAAATTATTATACACAAAATTAAAGAAATATGACCATACATTTCATTTCTCATTTCCTAGAAAAAAAAGAAGCACATGCAGGCAACTTTGAGTTTTGTTGTTTTTTATTTATTTATTCACTTTACAACCTGTTTTTAGTCTCCTCCATCCTCTCCTCCAGGTGCCTTCCTCCCATCCTCTTCCCCTGGTCTCTGCTCCACTTGTCAGAAAAGAGGATCACCTTCCCCTACCAACCCACGCCTGCATATTAAGTCCCATCAGGACTGAGCTCCTCTTCATCCCCTGAGTCCAGGCAAGGCAGCCTGGTTAGCGTGAAGGGAGTGAAATCAGGCAATAGAGTTTATAAGTCCCCAGTCAACTTACTAGGGGTCCCATGTGAAAATCAAAGAGGCTATCAGTTACATATGTGTAGTAGGTCTAGGTCCAGTCCATGCATGCTATTTGGTTGGTGCCTCCATCTCTGTAAGCCCCCTTAGGTCTATGTTAGTTGACTCTGTTGGTCATCTTGCAGCATTCCAATCTGCTCCAGTTCTTTCTCTCCTGCCCTCCAGTCTTACACAGGACTCCCACAGCTTCATCTAATGCTGGGCGGTGAGTTTCACCATCTACTTCAATCAGCTGCTGGATGGAGCCTCTCAGAGAGCTGTTAAGTTATGCTCCTGTCTGTAAAAACAGCAGAGTATCATTAAATGGTATCAGGAGTTGGCTCTCTCCCATGAGGTGGGTCTCAGGTTGCAACAGGCATAAGTTGGTCATTCCCTCAGTCTCTACTATCTTTGTCTCTGCACATCTTGTAGGCAGGGTAAATTTTGGTTCAAAGGTTTTGTAGGTGGATTGGTGTTTCCCTCCCACCACTATAAGTCCTGCCTGGATAGAAGGTGGCCTCCTCAGTCTTATGTCCCCCGCTGTTAGGAGGCTCAGTTAGAGATATCGGCCCCATATTCTCCCTATTCTTCCTGTAGCCTCCCCTGTTGCAGGTCTCCAGTTTGTCTCAATGATGCCCTTGCCTTCAGTTTCCCTTTTCTTTCTAGGTCATCAAACCTCTTCTCTCAACTCTCCTCACATGTGTTTCCCTTCCTCCTTTCCCTCCCCATACCCTCTCCTTTCCAGTTCCCTCGCTACTTACTCTTCTCCTGTCTATTCTACTTCCCTATCTGAATGAGATTCGAAGAGAGCCTCCCTTGGGCCATCTTTGTTACTTAGATACTTTGTATCTGTGATTATGGTTGGTCTGTAATATATGGCTATTATCTGCCTATAAGTGAGCATGTATCATGTAAGTCTTTCTGGGTCTGAGTTACCTCATTCAGGATGATCCTTTCTATTTCCAATCATTTGCCTGAAAATTTCATGATTTCCTTGTTTTAATACCTGAGTAGTATTCCATTGTGTACATGTACCACAGTTTCTTTATCCATTCCTTGGTCGAGGGACAGCTAGGTTATTTCTCGTTCCTGGTTATTATGAATAAAGTCCCAGTGAACATAGCTGAGCAAAGTACCTCACAGTATGGTAGACTGTCTTTTGGGTATATACCCAGGAATCAAATAGCTGGGTCTTGAGGAAGTACTATTTCCAATTTTCTGAGAAAGTGCCAGATTGATTTCCTAAGTGGTTATACAAATTTGCACTCCAACCACCAATGGAGAAGTGTTCCCCATTCTCTGCATTCTCTCCAGCATCTGCTATCACTTGAGTTTTTTATCTTAGCCATTCTGATGAGTATAAGATGGAATCTCAGAGTCATTTGGATTTGCATTTCCTTGATGACTAAGGACATTGAGCATTTATTTAAGTACTTCTAAGCCATTTAAAATTCCTCTGTTGAGAATTCTGTTTAGCTCTGTACCCCATATTTTAATTGGATTGCTTGCTTTGTTGGTGTTTAATTGCTTGAGTTCTTTATATATTTTGGGTATTAGCCCTCTGTAAAGTATAGGGTTGGTTAAGATCTTTTCTCAGTCTGTAGGCTTTCATTTTGTTCTGTTGACAGTGTCATTTGTTTTATAGAAGCCTTTCAGTTTCTTAAGGTCCCATTTATTAATTGTTGACTCAGAGCTGTTGGTGTTCTGTCCAGGAAGCTGTCTCTTGTGCCAATAAGTTCAAGACCAGGTCCCACTTTCTTTTCTAATAGATTTATTATATCTGACTTTATGTTGAGGTCTTTGATCCACTTAGACTTGAGTTTTGTGCAGGGTGATAAAAATGGATCCATTTGCATTTTTCTACATGTAGACATCCAGTTAGACCAGCATCATTTGTTGGAGATACTATCTTTCTTCCATTGTAGGGATTGGGCGTCTTTGAAAAAGTCAAGTGTCCATATGTGTGTGGATTTATTTCTGGGTCTTCGATTTGATTCCATTGATCAACCAGTCTGGTTCTATGCCAATACCATGCAGTTTTTATTACTATTGCTCTGTAGTACAGCTGGAAGTAAAAAAAATGCAGATAACTCCAGAAGTTTTTTTATTGTATAGGATTGTTTTAGCTATTCTGGGTTTTTTGTTTGTTTGTTTGTTTTGCTTTTCCATATGAACTTGAGGATTTTTCTTTCAAAGTCTGTGAAGAATTGTGTTGGAATTTTTATGGGAATTGCAGTGAATCTGTAGACTGCTTTTGTGGCAATTTTTATTATGTTAATCCTACCAGTCCATGAGCATGGGAGATCTTACCATCTTTTTCAATTTGTTTTTACAGAGACTTGAAATTTTTGTCATACAAGTCTTTCACGTTCTTGGTTAGAATTACACAGAGATATTTTATAGTATTTATGGCTACTATGAAGGGTGTGGTTTCCTTAATTTCTTTCTTAGCCTGCTTATCATTTGTATACAGCAGGGACACTGATTTTCTTTCTTTTGAGTTAATTTTGTGTCCAGCCACTTTGCCAAAGGTGTTTATCAGCTATAGGAGTTCTTTGGTAGAATTTTGGGAGTCACTTATGTATACCATCATATCATCAACAAATAGCAATCCTTTGACTTCTTTCTTTCCAATTTCTATCCCCTTGATCTCCTTCAGTTGTCTCATTGCTCTAACTATAACTTCAAGTACTATATTTAATAGATAGAGAATGGACAGACTTGTCTTATCCATGATTTTCATGAAACTGCTCTAAGTTTCTCTCCATTTCATTTGACGTTAGTTATATTTTGCTGTATATTACCTTTATTATATTTTGTTATTATGTGCTTTGTATCCCTGTTTTCTCCAAGACTTTTTACAAAGACATGTTGGATTTTGTCAAAGGCTTTTGTAGCATCGAATGAGATGATTATGGTTTTCTCTTTCAGTTTGTTTATAGGGTGGATTACAGTGACTGAATTATCATATGTTGAATCATACCTGTGTCACTGAGATGAAACCTACTTGATCATGGTGGATGATGTAATTGATGTGCTCTTGGATACAGTTTGCTAGTATTGTATTTGAGTATTTTTGCCTCAATGTTCATAAGGGAAATTGATCTGCAATTCTCTTTTTTGTTGGGTCTTTGTGTGGTTTAGGTATTAGGGTGACTGTGGCTTCATAAAATGAGTTTAGCAATGTTCCTTCTGTTTCTATTTTGTGGAATAATTTGAGAAGCATTGGTATTAGCTCTTCATTGAAAGTCTGGTAGAATTCTTTGCTAAATCTATCTGGCCCTGGACTTTTTAATTTAATTTAATTTTATTTTTTGGTTGGGATATGTTTGTTGACAGCTTCTATTTCCTTAGACAATCTTAGGACTGCTCAAGCTGTTTATTTGACCTTGATTTAGAAGTGAAATATATCAAGAAAATGTGTCAATTTCCTTTAGACTTTCCAATTTTGTAGAATTCCACCTTTTGAAATAGGACCTTGTTTTGTTGTTGTTTGTTTGTTTATTGTTTGTTTTTTTATTTTTGAGACAAGGTTTCCCTGTGTAGCCTTTGCTTTCTTAGACTCCCTTTGTAGACCAGGCTGGTCTTGAACTCACAGAAGTTCTCCTGTTTCTGCTTCCTTGAGTGCTATACCATGTCCTGCTATAAAACCAGTGTTTTGACTGTTCTCTTCAACACAGCAAATTTGTCTCAGGAATGACAGTAGCCAACACACCATTGAGCTAGGTTCCACATCTGGGCTAAGCACTTACTTCTCTTGCAGAGGACCAGAGCTCAATTCTCAGCACCCAGCACTCAGGAAGTTCACAACTGCCTATAACTCCAGCCATAGAGATGACAATGACAGCTTCTAGCCTCTAACTGCTTTACAAGCAGTTACTCATGCAATCTTCAGAGGAGTTCTAGGAAACACAATGCAGTCACTTTCAGTTATACAGAATGAAAAAAGATATATATATATATATATATATATATATATATATATATATATATATATACAGCTTAAGTTTCTCTTCTTTCATGTCCTATTTTAAAATTCATGTTTTAAAAATGCATGTTGTTATATCTTAATACAAGTTTCTTTTAGTACTTAGTACTTAAATGCTATGTCTTTTCTTATGCCTTTTCCTATAGCAACGAAGCTTTGTGCTATATAGGCAGGTATGGTATAGTTTGTCAAATTGATTGCCCATTTATACTATATCATCCTTTATTAAAATATCATGCATATAATGTATATGATAGTAGTGTTTCTCTTTGCAGATGTTTAAAAAATGCAGTGTAACATTGCCAGAAATAGAGTGACTATACAAAAACATAAGCTTACTATAATTTAGATGGTTATTTTTAAAATTGCTTCTATTTTGGACTTGTCAGTGTATACTCACACCAGCAATAGAAAGGGAAAGGAAATAGTTAAAGGGTATAAAATCAAATTAGTATTGTGTCTCTTCTTTTAATACTTTAATACTTGGATTTCTTCCCTTTTTTGTTTGTTTGGTTGGTTTCATTTTTCCCAGACAGGCTTTCTCTGTGCAGCCCTGGCTGTCTTGGACTCACTTTGTAGACTAGGTTGGCTTCGTACTCACAGAGATCCACCTGCCTCTGCCTCCCCCAAGTGCTGGGATTTCAGGCATACACCACTGTACCTGGCTAATCTTGGATTTGTTTTTCAGAATCGCCTTGTTTATTTTGTTTTCCATCAAGGTGGCATATACACAGGGTCATTTCCGTCTTTCCTGAGTATTGTCCCTACTCAGTCTAGTCCTGCTGCTGTTTACTCCTCAGTCCCATACTTTTAAAAGGATATTTTAGTTTCAAATTATTCCTATGTTTGCCCTTTTCTTTCCTCTTTTTTTTAAAAATTAATTTACTCTTGTTACATCTGAATGGTTATCCCATCCCTTGTATCCTCCCATTCTTCCCTCCCTCCCATTTTCCCCTTATTCCCCTTCCCTATGACTGTTCCTGAGGGGGATTTCCTCCCCCTGTATATGCTCATAGGGTATCAAGTCTCTTCTTGGTAACCTGCTGTCCTTCCTCTGAGTGCCACCAGGTCTCCCCCTCCAGGGGACATGGTCAAAGGTGTGCCCTTTGATTTCAAGAAAAAAGCTCTTTCAAATCAACATTCATTCCAACATTCTGGTCTGCATGGTATGGAAATAGAAGGGAAGAGACAATACGCAATGCTAATATTTTATTATTTTAATAAAATATGAATAGAGAGGGAATGACGTGAAAGTTCCCAGCATAAAGCTGTCTCCTCTGACAAAAGTAGGATGTACATTAAATGTTGACTCCATAGCTGTTCTCTTATTCACTTCAGGTGAGTGGATGTTGCAGGTTTCTGCAAACAAAAGGTTGCACATGTGCCCATATCAAGACAACTGGCCCTGACATGCATTAACCATCAGACTGGTGTGAAAAGGGAAGAGTGTCTTATTTGGAATCAAGTTTTAAAACTGCTAACTTAAATGACTAACACCTGGTGATCCTGCTTCCCATTTCTGAGACTGTTCCCTTTGTTGCATGATTCAAACTCTGCTTACACTGAGAACACGGACTGTGTCCTGTGGAGACAGTGACAAAAGTAAGATGTGTTTTTGCTTTCATAAGTTGCTCCTTTATTAACCAAAGAAAGTATTTATCAAGCTTGTAAAGATTTTCTTGAAAATGTGTGTGGGTGGGTACTCAGTGGATATTGAACCATTTCTCTAAACCTCTCAGCAGTTAACATGATTATGAAACTTCAGGACAGGCTCCAGGGAAATCCAGATGAATTTTGTTTTTATCAGCCAATGGACCTTTGAGGAAGACCATTTATGTCCCCTTAGCATAGAGCCTCAGGCCTGTCTTTATGAAGGCATACCACCTAGTGAAACTGGAATTGCTTTTGTCCTGTTCCATCTTGGTTCAATTTTACCAGTAACTGCTTCGAGGTATCTGATGAAAGCACAATGATTCATTTCTTTAAAACTACTCTGAATGAGTTATTTCTTTTCAGCTATAAGCCAATACATAATATGCTTAAAATCTACAAAAAGCAACAATTGATTAAATCACATATATTAATTGAGAAAGTGTGTATTCTTCTAAGACATATCAAAAAATGCTAACTTGTGAAAAATAAATTCCAACTTCCAAGTAATCCCCTAGGAACCACCTTAGAAAATCTTTATGTGACAGCAATAAGAAAGTAAAACTGCTCCAAGACTGATCTTCGTTCTTTTTCCTCTCTGTGGTGATGTTTTCCTCCTATCTGCTTCTCACAGTATCACAGAGATGATACGGAACAGCAACTGTTAGTCATGGATTTTCTGGCCAGAGACCTAGGCCAGGTTCATTCAAGTATCTACCAGCTGCTGTAAGTACTGGTTGCTCTGGACCCACTAGTTTCCTGTCCAGGTGGAGAAGTTCCTGCAGCCTGTATGTTCTATTCTGCTGAGGAGAGATAGAGACAGCCTGTAACCAGAAATAGACAAACTGAAATACAGATCTCTTGCATCAGATCTGGACAACAGACTCAGACAACTTGTAATAGTCCAGATCTCTTGAAGCTATATCCTAATTTAGATTGGCCTTCTTCTCTCATCTGTTTTCATTCCCTTGTACAAAAGCACTCCTTTAGTGAATACTTCAAACTCCATTGTTTTTTTGCTTTTCTTTAGCTCTGCCTATAAGGAATCAGAGTTCCAATGAGTAGGTATGTTACACAAACTAAGGTAGAAAATGACATTTTGTAAAGAGGTACCATATATGCATCAATTTGGAAGCAAAACGAAAGCAAAAGAAAACAAAAACAAAAAACCTCAAGTGGAGCATTAAGCAGAGAGAGGAAGAGAGGGGAGTGAAAGGAAGGGGAAAGAAATTTTTTGCATGGGAATTTGTAAATCTATGAAGGAGGATCTTGGGCTTCTATGGGGCCACCTACACCTCATTCTCCCTACATGGGCACAGTCTTCTGTTGGGGTCTGGGATGGAAGTGAATTCAATTCCTCTGAACCAAGGCCCTTTTTATGTACAGGTTTTATCATTGCAACACTCACTGTTCTTATAGCCTGATCTTAAATACTGAGACTAAGCCATCTCTTCCAATCTTTGATTTGTATAACTCAGAGCCAACACATCTCTTTTCTTAACCATTTCTCCAGATCATTTTGCTGGTTGTCTCTGATACACTAAGGCACACTTGCCAGTCTCTGAAGCCAGTCCATGGGGCTTGATACCTAAACAGTACTGAATGTCTCCTAAACTGTCTTAAATGCCAATGCTACCTGTAATGTACCAACTTGCTGAAATACCATGTGGTTTGCTTGCATCCCTGTTGAAATCTCTTCTTCCTAGGGATGCTCTGTAGAACCTGAATAAGCAGTTTTAGGAGCAGCTGACTCAAGATCTTCTGTTTTGGTCTGAGGATCAGTGGCTACCTGTCTTGGTTGAGAGCTGGCAGGCAAATTCTGTACATGTGTGAAGTTGGGGCAAACTATAAAGGTTATATTTAAACTGCTTGCAGACATTGTAAATTGAGGGTAACAAACACTCTCCTGTGTATCAGCTTACACATCATGAATTCTTTATAAGCCCTTTGTGCCAAAGGCAATATCCCACAGATACATTTAAGGCAAGCAGCGCCAGAGGTGACCCCAGTTTATAAAGCAAGTCATCCTTTGGAGTATCAGAGGGAAGGCTTAGAAGACAGCACTAAGCTCAAGTGTATTTCTAAGCCCTAGCTTTACAATCAGATGTTTTCATTGTACTTTATTTTGTAATTGCAACTATGCACAATGATCACTGAAAAAAAAAATCACAAAACACAATGCATCAAAGAGAAGAAATCCATAAGGAGAATAATGGCAAGAAAAGAAATAGTAACTGTTTGTATGGGCAAATTAGGGCATATAAATGGGGCTGATTAAATGTGGTCATTTGACTTTGTAAAGAAGCACTCCAACTGAAGATCCAAGGAACGCAAAAGGAAAAGAATTAATAGGCTGAATATGGGGGTACATGCCTTTAATCCCGGCTATTAGGAAACTAAGACAGGAAGAGTAGGAATTTGAGGCCAGGAGCCATGCAAGACCCAGTCTCTGAAAACAACAAACAAGTAAAACTAGCAGTGTTTCAAAAAAGAAAATAAAAGAAAAAGGAAAAAGAAAAAGAAAGAAAGAAATGGATGGTACTAGAAATGATCATAATAAGTGAGTTAAGCCAGAAGCAGAAAGACTCAGATGGTATATACTCACTTATATCTGCATACTAGCCCAAGGGGCATGTCCCACGAAAGCCTTCACTTACCAGGAAACTGAGACAGAGGGGAGGACATCCTATTGGGACTCTAGATGAAAGAAGCATGGGAGAATAGCAAAGTAGAAGGATCCAGAGGGTCCTAGAAACCTACAAGAGGAACATTATGATAGGCAGATTTGGGCCCACGCGTCTCGCTCAAACTATGGCACCAGCCAAGGACAATACAGGTGGTAAACCTTAAACCCCTACCCAGATCTAGCCAATGGACAGGACATTCTTCACAGTTGAGTGGAGAGTGGAGTATGACTATCACACGTACTCTGGTGCCTCATATTTGACCATGTCCCCTGGAGGGGGAGACCTGGTGGCACTCAGAGGAAGGATAGCAGGCTACCAAGAAGAGACTTGATACCCTATGAGCATATAAAGGGGGAGGAAGTCCCCCTCAGGCACAGTTATAGGGGAGCGGAATAAGGGGAAAATGGGAGGGAGGGAAGAATAGGAGGATATAAGGGATGGGATAACCATTGAGATGTAACAAGAATAAATTAATTAAAAAAAAAAGAATTCAAAGTTGAGTGAGTAGAGAGTAGGAAAGAATATGGAAGTACTTAGGGAAAAAGAAGTATATAATCTAACCATACCTAAATTTAAAAGTCATGTTAAATAATAAAATTTAACAAAATTTAAACCCGGGGCCTAGGTATTATTATGATACATTGCATACATATGTAAAATTTTCCAAATTTAAAAAATAAACAAAAATTAAAAAAATAAAATTTGTGGTGAATATCCTAACTAATCCTGTAATTCTCTGCCACATAATCTCTCAAACAAATCACAAGTTTTCCAATTAAGCTAAATGAATTGAATTTTTTTCTTAAAAAACCCTAAAATGTCATGTTTTCAGATTGTTCTAAACCACAGTGACTTAATCCTTTAATGAAATGTTCACCAAGTTCTAAGCCACAGACAATGTTTCAGTGATGTAGTGGTGACTGAATCTTCTAATTCGGAACTGGGCCAGGAATGAAATAAAAGCACAAAATATTAAAATATTCTAAATGTGAAAAACTATTTTATAAAATCTTTCTGCAACAATTTAAACAACAACAACATCAACAACAACAAAAACCTCTAATCCCATTGTATAATCAGTACATTATCAGTCATGACAGCTAGCTGTTCACTTAGAAACCATCAGATAAAGATCTGGAGTTTTAATTGAAAACAGGAAAATGGAAAACAACCAACAACCAAGGAGACACAGAATGATGGATTTAATAAAGATAAGGGCTGAATGCAATCAATTAGGAATAACAAAAATGGCTGAACTAATAAACCAAACACTGACTCTCTGAGTAAACTAATAAATGACACAATGCAGAAGCAGAAATTGCAAACAGATAATAAGTTGGGGTTAGTGGTATGTCACCAATTCTGTAGGAAATTAAAAGATTAATAAGAGACAATGTGTTTGACTCTGCAGGAGTATTTGCAAAGGCAAGAAAAGTGAAGAAGTTTCTAAGAACTCTTACTAAAGTCAATGGGTTGTGCTGTAAACAGAACTTCTGTGGAATCCCCACTGTGACAAACATAATTGTGCAAATGCTGCCTTGCTTCCTAAATCATCAAACTTGCGGTATTAGTCATTACACTGCAGCTAAGTAAAAATAAGTTAGAACTATGAAAATGAGAAAGAAGACTTCAACTTTTACTGCTGGGCATTGGTGTGCATGTGTACTCCGAAACTCAGAGGCAGAGGACAGAAGCACAAAGAAAATTTGTAAAGGATCCCAGAGGTAAAACGTATCCCATGAAACAGACTGATTGTTGATTGATTTTGTGATGTTATGAGTGGAACACAGGGTATTGTAGATACTAGAAAAATTCTCTGCTCCCGGTCTCCTCGGTCAGCCTAAGACATAAGCCTAAATAGTGAAACTAATAGCTTTCAACAAAAAAACAACTATGATACAGCTATCTTATTCGAGCTAATTAAAATGGTATAAAATGTTTCTTAATACTCCTGAAACAGACTGGTTGAATATGAAACAATGTTAACATTTTTAATGACTTTTTAAAAAAGACTTGACTTCCCCAAATGATATGGTAATAACTTGAAGAACCTCAAGAATCCATGTGTCAGTTATCCTCGGCATTAAGCTGGGAGGATTTCAGAACTACAACTCGATTTTTTTTTTTTCTTTCTTTCTTTTTTTTTTTTTTTTTTTTTTTGGTTTTGTTTTATTCTGTTTATTTGTTTGTTTGTTTTTCTAATATACTGTCTTATTCTTTTTGTTATAAAATGGAATTGCAAATGCATAGATTTTCCCTAGATCCTGCCAAGCCTTCCCACACAACCTTCCTCACCAATGCCCTACGCTCGTTTGTGCATTTTTTAGAACGTCTGATGTTATATGAGCACATTCATGGGGGTTGATTTTAATTGTCAACTTGACTGAATTAAGAGAGGCCTACAAAGTTAGTGAAGCTCAATTCTGTGTGCGTATGTGATAGGACTTGCAGAGATCATGAGGGCACTGAATCAATCAATGAATTGATTAATAAGGTGGTGTTCAGAGAGTATGTTAAGGTACAGGAAATGACACCTACTTAGAGGAAAGAGTTCACCAGGATCTTCTACCCGGAGCCAAATGTTTTTGCGTCCCCTTTCTGTATGTTCCTTTCTCTGTATCAGCTTTTCCAAAAAGTGAGGAATGTCTTCAGCCATATGTACCAGCTCTTTAACCTCACAAAGAGAAGCAATCATAGACTGAGCCTCAGAACCAGTTAAGCCCAATTACTGAATTCTCCATTTATACTTCCATGTGAGGGATTTCAACTCATGAGGTGAAAGCTACTAACATTCACCATATAAACCAAAGGTTACATTTTAATTTAATACATTAATATTCCCTCTTGGGGTTGGACACATAAAATGGCATATATTCAGTACTGTGGGATCTGACACATAAAATGGCATATGTTCAGTACTGTGCTGCCATACATACAGTTATCTACATTGAAGGTTCCTCATGTTGCACGTCTGTCACAACCTTTGTCCTCCCTGCTGATAATTACTGATGCTTTTCCTCCCTTCATATTTTTACCAGAAAACATGAAGTTAGAATTATACTGCATGTGCCTTTTTTATACTTGTTTCTTTCACAAGCACTTCAAAGCTTCCTCTAATTATTTTGTTTTTCTTTTAATTTATTATAATTTATTCATATTACATCCCGATTGTTATCCTCATGCTTGTATCTTCCCGATCCTACCCTCCCTCCTTCTTCTACCCTATTCCTTTCCTGCAGACCTCCAACACAAGGAGACCTCCCCCACTCTGTGGCACAATCTTCTCAGGTCTCTTTCAGATAGCCGGCTTCCCATGCCTCTTTTTGCCCTCTGAGCCACCTCACCAAAGGGAAGTGATCAAATCAGGGGCACTAGAGTTCATGTCAGAGACAGTGCCCACTCTCTGCTCAACCATAAATAGCTGTCCATTGGATATACTGAACAGGTTGTCTAGGTTTACTATATGCATTGTCCTTGGTTGGTGCAACAGTTTGCTCAGGGTCCCTGGGTCCATATTCACCAGCATTGATGGGCTCTTTGTGAGATTCCTGAACCTTCTGGGTCCTTCTATCCCCCTATTCTTCCATACCACTCTCATAGCTCTATCCAGAGTCTAGCAGCAAGTTCCAGCATCTGTCCTGGTCTCCCACTGGGTGGAGTCTCTCAGTGGACATCTATGTTGGACTAATATCCACTTATAAATGAGTATATATGATGAATGTCTTTCTGGGTCTGGGTTACCTCACTCAGGATGATCATGTCTTGTTCTATCCATTTGCCTGAAATTTTCATGATTTTCTTGTTTTTAATAGCTGAGTAGTTTTACATGGTATAAATGTACCACAGTTTCTTTACCCATTTTTTGGTTGAGGGACATCTAGATCATTTCCAGATTCTTGCCATTATGAATAAAGCTGCTATGAACATAGTTGAGCAAATGCCTTTGTTGTATGTTGGAACATATTTTGGGTATATGTCCAAAAGTGGAATAGCTGGGTCTAGTAGTAGCACTCTTCCAAATTATCTGAGAAAGTGTCAGATTGATTTCCAAGGTGGTTGCGCTAGTTTGAACTCCCACCAGCAATGAAGAGTATTCTTGTTTCTCCACATCCTTACCAACATGTGTTGTCACTTGAGTTTTTGATCTTAGTCATTCATGTAGGTGTAAGATGTAATCTCAGAGTTGTTTTGATTTGAATTTCCCTGATAACTAAGAACATTGAGTATTTCTTTAGGAGTTTCTCAGCCATTCTATGTTCCTCGGTCAAGAAATCTCAGTTTAGCTCTGTACCCCATTTTTAATTGGATTGTTTGTTTTGTTGATGTTTAATTTCTTGAGTTCTTTATATATTTTGGGTACTAGCACTTGGTCAGATGTAGGATCGGTGAAGACCTTCTCCTAGTTGTCATTTGTTCTGTTGACAGTATCCTTTGCCCTAGAGAAGCTTTTCAGTTTCATGAGGTCCAATTTAATAATTGTTGAACTTAGAGACTAAATGTTAGTCCATGGTAGTCTGACAGGATACAAGGTTTTATTTATATTTTCTTATATCTGTTGAGGCTTACTTTGTGACCTACTATATGGTCTATTTTGTAGATGTTTTGATGAGGTGCTGAAAAGAAGGTATAATCTTTTGTGTTTGGGTGAAATGTTCTGTAGATATCTGTTGAGGCCATTTGATTGATGACCTCTGTTAGTGTCATTATTTCTCAGTTTAGCTTATGTTTAGTTGACCTACCCTTTGGTGAGGGGGGTGTTGAAGTCTCCTACTAATAATGTGTGGGGTTTAATAATGTGTGGTTTAAGCTTTATTAATATTTCTTTTACAAATGTGGGTACCCTTGTATTGGAGGCATTAGATGTTCAAAATTATAATTTCATTTTGGTTGAGGTTTCTTTTGATGAGTATGAAGTGTGCTTCCTCATCACTTTTGATTAATTATTGTTGAAAGTCTACTTTATTAGATGCTACAATGGCTCCTAAAGCTTGTTTCTTGTGTCCATTTGCTTGGAAGACCTTCTTCCAGCCCTTTACTCTCAGGTAATGTCTATCTTTGTGACTTATGTTTTTGTATGCAAAAATGTTGGGTCTTGTTTATGCATCAATCCTATTACTCTGTGTCTCTTTATTGGAGAGTTGAGACCATTAATATTGATTGAGATTAATGACCAGTGACTATTAAGTTATTTTATTTTGGTGTTGATTTTGTTGGTGAGTTTGTGTGCATGTCTAATGTTTTCTTTCAATAAAGTGAAGTTATCTATTTCCTGTAAAATCCAATTTCTTAACTAAACAAGTAAGCAAAATGTCATACGCAAAAATAAATAAGAAACTATCTGGTAAACATATGTCAATAAAAGGGCTAGCCTATTAGATAGTAAATTAATCATAAAACTGAGTAAATAAAAGGGTGGTAAAAGTATCAAGTAGACTCATATTTATGAGAAAATACAACAGTACATGTAATAAAGTAAGCAGAACATGTAAAGTAATATAGAAATAATGAGTAATACTGTAAACACAGTCTTAAAAATATAGTACAGTTATAAGAGAACATTTAAACACATATACGTTCTCACATTCTTTCCAATAAATCAAAGATATAATTTTGGCATTTTTAAAAATACTTGGATTGAAACCCAAGGTATCTTGAATGTGGGGCATATTTCTCAGTGAAAGACTTAAATTTAAAGAATATTAAACTACAGGACAATTCACAAATCATACTTCAAAGAAACTGTTATCTGTTTATGAAAAATGCTGCCATGCCGATCGTAATAGCACCCACCTCTTAGCACTCGGGATGCTGAAGCAACGGGGGCCTCAAGTTCCAGGCTATGATCCCTCCTGAGATGTCCTCCCAAATAGTAAAAGTAAACAAAACCAAACAGAAGCAAAACAATAACAACACTTTAATTCATCAATAAGAGAAATGAATGACCAAGTGTACAGCAGAGGAATCTTTCAAATTCTCCACCGACAGGAAGCTCTCTCTGTGCCTTGGTTTCCCTGAGTGTATATGATACTGAAGTTCTCAAGTACAGAGGCTTTGCTGAGAGTTCGCAAACACTAGAAATCTAGTAAGAAATCTTCAAATGCCAAATATGAGACTTTTTGAAGAAGATGTGTAATAGAGAATTTATCAATCATGGCTAACGTAAGGCTTCATGTATCCAAAAGTCCCATGAATGAGTCTGTCATGCCATGAGAAATAACTAAGTACGGGGCCACCACACCTGACAGCAAATTCTTTATTCCAAAACAGTTGTTGTTTTAGATGGCACAAATTCAAGCTGTTTTTATTAGCATGAAAAAAAAAATAGATTTTGACTCAATATTCATGTTGACTTAACCATGGTTATTTGCTAGGCACATTCATTGGCACAGGCACACACACCAAAAAACTTATCAAAACTCTGTATGGGAGCCATAATGATAAATGATCTGCACAAGCAAATACCATGCACTTATTATCCTGTGAATAATTATCTAAAGCAATAAAGATTTGCTGACTATGACCCTTGATAAAAGAGGGTTTAAGGTGATGTGTTTAACTAATTTCGTTAAGTTTTAAAAGCTTTATTACCCTTAATCTTTGATTCTAGAAATGGAAAATGAAATAGGAATTTCAATTTGCATGAAAACCTGTAATAGCATGTTCGTATGCTCTTGAGGCTTTAATCTCACAAATTCTGTGCTCTCAGCCAAGACCAACACTATCAATGAAAAGTAATTTGATATAAAAAGCTCTAATTGTATTGCAATTAAAATTCATCATTACCTCATATTTTAGGAGGGGAACGTGTTCAAGCTTTCCTTGCCAAAGCATGACTTCCATAACACTTGGCATTAGATTATTTCAAATACTTGATTGAATGGTAAGATTTGCCCCACCCCACAACATAATATATCATGTTAGTTTTTTTTTTTTTTACATCTCCTTCCGGAGGACTTATGAAACCAGCAAGCATGCCACACCATTTTTATAATGGAGATAATGACACTAGTGAATTAATCGCCTATATATCCTCTACCTTTCTGCATGGTTAATGCATATTATATTATTTAATTTTCAAACTATTAATGCAATGTAGTGGTTTATTAGTCCCATATGTAAATAAGGAAACTGTCAGTGAAGTTATATAACTTATAAAAGATCATATATCTAACAGCCCTCTTTGATGCCTCTCACACTGCCATACTTTCTGTATTTACCTGGCCTTCCCCCTAACTCCCCCCCCCCCACTATGCCTCTCAAGCCTCATTCGCTGAGTACATCTGGGGCTGGAGTAGAGGGCATCATACTGCAACATGCTTGGAAATCATCTAGAGAGCTTGTTCCACTACAGATTCTCATTTTTCAAGTTATTCTGCCTTCAGATTGTCCACTCTTTTATTAGAGCTCCCTGGCAATGGCCTTTTGCTGCCTGGGGGATTGTCTTTGAGCTGCCCGCCATTGCTGTCTTCTTGCCTCCCATTGGAACTCTCCAGCTCAAAGCAAAGGCTTTTTGAGACCGTCATCATGTAAAAGGCTTTGCAAAATGCTCACACTGCAGCCTCCTCAGGTGGCAGTGAACTTTGTTCTTAGCTCTCCTACTTCTGGTGGGATAAAGGATAGCAGTGTCTAAATTATTTTTTATTTTTACTACACAGGTAAAGCATATTTACTATTAACAGAAAGTAAAACCAAACAACAATGAACAATAAATGATAATCTACTTTCCTGAAGATTGTAATAAAAAAAAACTATAAGCCAAAGAAAGGGGATCCAAAAAATCATTTGGTATGATTTTTTTTTTCAGAATTGCAAAGAATGTGACACTTAATGGTTATTAGAGTATTAAATTGTTTTCTAATTCAAGTTTGTTTATTATGTGTGTATATATGAGAGACAGAGGGAGAGAGAGATAGAGAGAGAGAGAGAGAGAGAGAGAGAGAGAGAGAGAGAGAGACAGAGAGAGAGAGACAGAGACAGAGACAGAGACAGAGACAGAGAGACAGAGAGAGATCTAGAGAAAGAAACAGAGATTGTTCCTGGGAGATATAGACAGGTGTCTATTCACCCAAGAGAGGGAACTAATAATAGAGGAAAATACAGAAAGCACCAAAGTCCAACTTCATGCACCAGTGATTTTTCTTGGTGTTATTTATAGGAAAATGGATAAGGGATTACTTACAGACGCAGAAATGACTCAAAGACAGCAATATTACTAAAGGCAAAACCAGGATGAGTGACAGCTCACAAGAGCCAGAAATCTGCAGCGCAGGGCACAGCCTGTAAGCAGCTCAACAGATTAGAAGGTAACCTCTCCTTGTGCCTCTTGTAGACAGCTTGCCTGCTCTCTGCTTTTTAAAGGCTACTTGGTTGGTTTAAGGGTCTTCTTTGTATCTTAACTTTTTTGAGAGTGACTCAAAGGCATCTTTGCTACTTATATATCACAGGAAGGGAGTGGCCTATGGAATCTAGTCAGCTTTAGGAACTTCCTAAAGCTGTTTTAAATTTACTTTCTGTTTCGCTGAACTTCTCTGCAGTGTGGAAGATACCTCATTGTTTCATTTCTTTATAAAACATCCTGTCCTACTATATCCTGGCAACCGTGAGATTTTTCACCCACACCCCAGTTCCAGAAATAACGACTCTGAGACATTATTATTTATGAATAAATGCCTAGGCCATAAGCTTATGAGTTATTTACCCATTTGTTCTATTCTCTATGTGGCACATGGTTGGTTACCTCTCCTCAGAGGTCTGTTTTCCTCAGAGTCCGGGTTGAAATCTCCAGCCTCTCTCTGACCCACAGTTCATCTCTCTCCACCGGAACTCCCACCTCCTATCTCTTGCCTCATCTAACAGACCATCAGCTTTTTATTGACAGGCGTTGCTGTCACACAGCACAAAAAGAGGTCTCTTTACATCTCCTGTTTTAGCCCACCTCCTTTTTACATCCTATATCCTTAGAAGACTCCTTCCAAAATGTAAAATTTTTATTATCTTAGAAAACTACTATACAACAGTGTGGGGGCGTGGGTGGGTGGGGGGTGCAAGTACACGCTATGGTGCATATGTGGAAGTCGGAGGACAGCATGCAAGAATCAGTTCTCCCCTGATACAATATGAGCCCTAGGTATAGGGTTTAGGTTGTCAGTCAAATGCACTACCTTGCCTGTCATCTTTTTGGCTCTTAATAAAACACCCATGTACATTTGTCCTAATAAACACACATGTACATCATAATAAAACTACTAGAGGAAGCTGTTATTGGCCATTTACATCTTTAACCTGTAGGGAGCATTGCCTTTGTGTGCCCAAGTTTTCTCTGTGAAAAAAAACTCTGTCGGGGTAAGCTGCCCATGTCCCTTTTAGACGAAGAGTAGAAATCATCCTTTTTCACACTTTTATCCCAGGGTTCTGAATTATGTACTCCAACATCTCTATCCTCAGCTCTTGGGAGCTTACTAAATAGTAAGGTAAATAAAACAGCAGGTGTGTAAACTTCCACTGTCTCCAATAGGTTGGCCTTAAAGAGATCTTGAGACTGTAGCAATGTTTATTAATGCCTCTGGAGGGTTTCCCTGTGCTTTGTCTCACTGTTGTTTCTGGAATAAAGGTCAGGCATGCTTTCACTAAGGAGAAATTCCCTTTTTGACTTACGTTTTGAAGAAGGGAATAGAAAATGAATAACAAACCACTACAATCTGTGAATTTTGAAGAAAAACAAAACAAAACAAAGAACGAAACAGTGGCTCTGAATGTTTATGTTCATCTTTTGCTTTATTTAAGTAGCAATTGAGTATAAATAAAAGGCCTCCCCTTTTTTTCTGTATTTTCATTAAATACTCTGAGTCTCCTCTTAATTAAAGTGCCACATTCATATGTGCACTTGTGCCAGGCTAGCGCAGTCCACAGGAGGATGCAAAGGAGCAGGACTGGGGGAAGTGAGTGTGCAACATTAGCTGTGCAGATCTTACCTGGCTGTGGTACCAATGTCTTTGTGTTGAAGAGGTCACACTCAAAGAGGTGTAGCTTTCCAAAACCTCACTTGAGAATCTTTTAAAACATCTTGCTGCTTCTCCCTGCCTCCTCCTCCTCCTCGTCCTCCTCCGTTTTCTTCTTCTTCTTCTTCTTCTTCTTCTTCTTCTTCTTCTTCTTCTTCTTCTTCTTCTTCTTCTTCTTCTTCTTCTTCTTTTCTCTCTCTCTCTCTCTCTCTCTCTCTCTCTCTCTCTCTCTCTCTCTCTCTCTCCCTCCCTCCTCTTTCTCTCCCTTCCTCTTTCCCATACTTTCTTACCTTTGCTAAGGACTTGCAGATTGCTACTCAGGAGTCTCTTTTGCAAATTGAACCCCTGATCCTTTGTACTGAGAACACTCCTAGTGGGGGATAGTTATTGCTGCTAAACAATCATATTCACACTAAACCCACAAATTCCTCTAAAGATATTCTGTTAACAATTGTTTTCAGAACACTACAGGCATCCCCCCCCCACACACACACACTGTTACACCAATACAAGTGCATATCTCTCTTTCTTTCTGTCAGCTTCATTATTGAAACTCTGCAAGCTCTTTTAAAGGCCTTGGCTTCTCTTTGTGTCCCATACCATCAGTATTAGCCGAAAAGTGCATATTCCACAACAAAATCTCTGTGCGCATGTCACTAAAGAGTTCTCTGTCCCTTTAGTTCTAACTTTTAAGCCCTGACTTTATGTCACTGTGTTCTTCACTATCAGAAACTATAACCTGTTGTTCTGCAAGAGATGACATCCACCACACATTTCTGAGAATGACAACATAATAGTTATGGGACAATAATAATAAGCCTGGCTTGTCTCAATATTACATCTTGCAGGAGAAGAATGCCAGCTACTCACCCTAAAGCTAGACTATGGGAGTTCAACATCCATCTCTGATCTTCACTGTAGGACTTTTGACAAACTATTTCTACTCCTGGTGCCTGGAATTCCTCTCCTCCGATATCACACGAAGCTTAAAGGGTTCACGTGAGTGTCACCTAAGTTAATATATGTTACTATGAGGCTATTCCCCGGTTTATAATTCAGTTGTATTTGTCATTTTATAAGAAAGAGAAATAGATGTCTGTCTCACATATTGTGAGTTGAGATATTTTCATCATGCTTGGGCAAATTTAATAAGAGCAGTTGCCCACTTGCCTCTTGGGTTCCGCTCAGTGTTCGGTTCATTGTCAGTTTGCTCTCTCGAAGAGAGCTTCCTGCAGCAGAAATCCTACCTGAAGAACACCTGCATAATTTACCCAATTTCATTTTTTACCTTCCCAGATATACAATGGTGATTGCTACAACATTTGCATGCTGAGGACCACTGAGAATGAAATTTTCACATAACACTCAATATTTACTTCTGTTTTGCACATGCTCAGAAAACAGCTTTGTGAAAGCTCATCATACTAAGAAGCTACTTAAAGTTGGATTTTCCATTGTTGGTCACATGCTCTGATTTTGTTAACTATATTTCTCCTGAGTTGTCTACCTTACTAAAGAAGTAAGGATTTTAATCACTCCAAATCGAGAAATCACTCACCTGTCTGAGTAAGATGAAAAACCTTGAAATATTCCTTCAAGGGTTGTATTACCCTACTAGTGTGGATGGCCACTAAGACCTGATTCTGGAAGTACATGGGTACTAGAAACAAAATGCACAAAATGCAATTAAGTGTTACATTATTTATATTTCAAAATGAGGGTGTTCTTTTGATAAAGTGGGCGGGGGGAGGATTTTTAACATCTAGTTTTTATTGTATTCATGTTATCTAGATTATTGATGAATCTGGCCCCTGAATTGTAGACCTTATGAACTCGTGTGCTCCATATTTGACCACCTCCCCTTGGTGGCAATGCCTGATGGCACTCAAAGAAAGAATAAGCAGGCTACTAATATGAGACTTGATAGCCTATTACCATATGGTGGAGGAGGAGGTGCCCCTTGGTCTTAGACCTAGGGGAAGGGAATAGGGTGAAAGCAGGAGGGAGGGAGGAATGGGAGGAAACAAGTGATGGGATAACAATTGAGTTGTAATCTGAATAAATTAATAAAATTAAAATTAAAACACAAGCAAAGAGCATAAACCCACCAATCTCTAGAAGATAATGCACTTGAGTTTAGAGTCCGATTTTCTCCAAAATTTCTAAATAGACATCAAAATGGAGAAATAGTAGTCTTTCGTTCTTAAATATGCATGTGCTAGAAAGCAAAGCCCATGGGTTGCTCTAGTGTGATCCAGGAGCAATGAGGCTACATTAATGTCATCTAGGACTTACTCTGGAAATTGAAGAACTTTTGGTGAGAGAGCTATGGTTTCAGCTTTTGCCAACTGGTGCCCTTTCATTTTATTTTGCTTTAATTTAGTCTCCAAACTCACAGCTGGAGAGTAATAACATATGCCTACAAAAATGTGTGCCCTGCATAAAGAAGACACTGGGACTGGGACAAAGAGGGGTGAGTGGCTGTCACTCACGTGACAGGAGTTTGGATGAAGGGTGAGCCATGCTGCTGACTGCAAAGGTTCACGTTCACATGTTGAGAACTGTATGTTCTTGCGGACTATTTGGAGTTCCTGGTCTGTAACTAGTTATAAAGGAAACTGCAATGTTTAACGCCCATCCCATTACTTCTCTTTTTTGCTGGTGTGCCTAGCCCTTAACTGTTGAGCCATCTCTCCAGCCCATTCATCCTCTTTCTAATGATAATAATTCTGGTCAGTTTCACTGCTTCAAGCTCATTTCTTTCTTTCTTTCTTTCTTTCTTTCTTTCTTTCTTTCTTTCCTTTCTTTCCTTATTACTTCATGGCAATAAGAGGCTCTGAATTTCTATACAGTGACAATTTGTGCCCTTTTAAAATTCAAAGTCAAAATACTATGCACTACCACTTTAGTTTCTTTTTTTGGCACAAAACCTTGTTGAAAATTCTATTGATTATCTAATTCTCTTCACTGACATGTCACAAATATTATTTCCTATTTCATCAAAAGCAAGTTTTCTTTAACTTTCAGCAATTCTGTTAAATCTGTCACTTAACAGAAATGGAGACATGTTTTGAAGAATACTTCAATAGGAGATCTTACATGTAATAGAATAGGCCTCTCAAAACAAGATGGTGTAGCCTACTGCACAGCTAGGTCATATGGTACAACCTAATGTACGCTAGAGTGCATGGTACAGTGTAGTTCACAGCAACACACAGCGCATCTTATAGTCTAGGGAATTATACCAGTAATGTAGTAGTTTATTGACATTATCAGCTATTACTCACTTTTCACAATCATGTGTGAGCTGTACAATTTTAAACCAGGCAATATAATTGTTTTGATTGTACCAGGATCATTAAGAACATGAGAATTCTGTGTGGTGCCATGTTACAGTGGCTATGTCAAGACACAATAGAAAGTTTACTGCTATCACATAATTTTATGAGATCATTCTCATAGACGCACCTGTCCTACAACACATATTGCACATTTTGACAGTGGGTATTTGTATGATGTATTTATTTTCAAAATATGTTCAAATTACATAACTTCATCCTGATAACATTTTCCTTCACCGTAGTGGGCAGACATAACTAAACTCAGGATTAAATATTCTGTATATCTGACTTAGATATTTACTGATCAAATGGCACATGTGTTGCTTAAGAGTTAGCAGACCTCATTAATTATTAATTAGTATTTGAAACTTCTTTTCGTAAATTGTTTTATATATATATATATATATATATATATATATATATATATATATATACTGTGCATGTGTGTGTATGTGTGTGTGCATATGTATGCACATGTATGGATTTCTGTGGAGGCCAGAAAAGGCTTTTGGATCTCCCTGGAGCTAGAGATATGGAGAGCTGGAGTATGAGTTATTGTAAGCCACCTCATGTATGTGTTGGGGACCAAATTTTGGCCTCTGAAAGGAGCAAGCACTGACAACTTCAAGTCATTTCTCCAGGCCCTGTTATGTGAAACTGTTAACTCCTACTGAAGACAGTAGTACATTACACATTTAACAGAGAAGGAAATGAGGGTTCAAGGGTAGATAAGGACTCACTCAAGTCTCCTCTTTCCATGTGTTTTACTGCTTCTACTGTCTTATAGTTTCCTTGCGGATCTCTATTTTGTAGGTAACTGGAACCTCATCTCCCTACACACTGGTTTAAGAAAGGTCTAAGTAGATATCATGTATATAAATGCATTTTTCTCTGTGTATATCCCATATGCTTCTTCTATGAATTTTGATTGTTCTTTAATAAATATTCCAGCCTAGAAACATATTCAAACAGTTTCTCCATGTGGAAACATCCCATCTGACACATACGGCATTGATCTCCTGACAAATGTGGAACAAGTGTGGTCCTCGATGGACTGCTTCACTGTTAGCCACGCCAGCTGTTCACCTTGATGATTTCTCCATCAACACTTGTGTTCTCCATAGGTCTGAGATAGCAAGTTTCCTTTCCATGGTGACATAATGCAGAGAAAACTCAACTGCAAAATCAGACCCATGTTCATACCAATGTAACAAGGGAATGTTAATCTTCTTCCCTGGTTTCCAATAAACAGGACTAGTGACATTCAGCTTACACCCTATATCTTCCTATTCCAATTTTCATTTTTTAGTTTATTTTATTATAGTTTCTGTGTGTGAATGTTATCAAGTTCTTTCTCCCTCTCTCCCTCCCCCCTTTGGTTTTATTTGTTTGGTTGTTTGTTTGATTTTTTGTTTGTTTGTTTGTTGAGACAGAGTTTCTCTACATAGTAGTCTTGGGTACTTACTGTGTAAACCATGCTGGCTTCAAACTCACAGCATTTCCTCTGCTTCTTTCTCCTGAGTGCTGGGATTAAAGGAATGAACTACTACACCTTAATTCAAATGGAAATTTTTAGGCACCAACATCTTTGTACAACTGTAGAAGCTTTTCCTGTCATGTGTGCCACATATAACATTTAAGCGTAGTAGGCAGTCAAATGTTTGGCTCTGAAATAGCAACGCTTCCCCTTGGCAATGATATCAAGCTCTTATTTCAAGACAATGGATGGTGCATATTAGTATACTAGCCAGCTGTGTATCAGTACTGTGACAAACAGAAAACCAATTGTTCTTGGAGTGGTTTTATAAAACATCGGGGATTTTTGGAGGGTAGTGAAATAAATGAATATGTGACTGAGCCTTTGAACTGTAGGAAGAATATATCCGAATGTAAAAAGTAAGATAGAGATGATGCAAGAAGGAATTGGGGGAAGTGTCTGTAGCTCAGAGAGTGTAAGGGAACAGTTTATTAGATACTTGAGTGTCTCAGTATATCCATTTTTTTCTCATGATATATAAATAGCTCAATATTTTAGATGAATAAGGACAGTGTGAAAAGCAAAAAGGAGCTATGTGAAAATATACTGGTAAAGTGACACCAAGCATTTTAATTTGGGCCCATGGGTTACATGCATTCAAGATTAGTCATGATTGCAACCAAACACAAAGTTATAAAATGTTGAAATGTGGGTTTCTAGGACCCTCTGGATACTTCTATTTGCTCAATCTCCCATACTTTTCTCATCTAGAGTCCCGATAGGAGGTCCTCGCATCTATTCCAATCTCCTAGTTGGGACATGGGACATCTCTTTTGAGCTAGTGTCTAAGTCCTAGAAACCCACAAGAAGAACATCACGTCAGTGGATATGGACCAAGGGAGGTCTGCTCAAACTACTGCACCAACCAAGGACAATACGCACAGTAAACATTGAACCCCTACTCAGATCTAGCCAATGGACAGGACATTCTCATAGTTACGTAGAGAGCAGGGACTGACTCTGACATGAACTCTGGTGCCCCATATTTGACCACTTCCCCTTGGTGGGGAGACCTGGTGGCACTCAGAGAAAGGATAAACAAGCTACCAAGATGAGACTTGATAGGCTGTGACCATATGGTGGGGGAGGATGTTTGTAATAGACCTAGGGGATGGGGAATAGGGTGAGAGAGGGAGGGAGGGAGGAATGGGAGGATACAAGTGAGAGGATAACAACTGAGATGTAATCTGAATCAATTAATAAAATAAAATAAAATAAAAATGTTGAAATGTTGGGTTTTTTTTCCCATTCATATAAAGTTCCATTAAAGGGAGCAAAAGGGGTAAGGCTGAAAAGATGCCAAGTGCTATTGTCTCTCTTCACAGATTTTCTCCTTAGACTGTTCAGTGGATGTCATCATCTCCATCTTGCCAAATGAATGATACAAAAGAAAAAAAAAGAGCATAGTTTGGGTCTGGCTGGGAAGCACCTGTGATGATATGCACCTGTCAGTATTTATGTTCGTGAAAGTATCTTATTGGAGAAGAAAACTAGGAAACCTTATCTTTCCTGCTTAGTGTTCTGCAGGAGGGTAGGGGTCCATCAAGAAAATTGAAATACTCACTTTCACATCTTCATAGAGAGCAACTGCTGACAGTACAAAGATCTAATTTGAGAAGAAAAGACGAAAGGGTAATTGGGACTCCTTATGTCTTTAGCATAACTCTTGAACAGCTCTGGTTTACTATTATTTGATTTGTCATAATTTGATAAATATACATGAACTTATAGAAGATTTTAAAATAGTATAAATTAGTCAATGCCAAAGCATAAGATTTTAACCCAAATCAAATTTAACCTATGACCATTTAGAATGATTTATTGTTAGCTACCACATGTATGTGTTGGGAACCAAATGTTGGCCCTCTGAAAGTAGCAAGTACTACTACTTGACTCTAAATGGCCCTAGGTAGGATTCAAGGCAGGGAAGCCTGGTTTGAGGTTTCTGATCCTCTTGAGGGAAAATCAGGTAAATCACTGGCCTGAAACCATCATCAAAAACCAATATAGAGACAGTGGGGTCTTTAAAGCATTGAAGAAGCATGTGTAGCAATGAAGTGGTAGTGGGAAAAGACAAACTGAAAGTGATTATAAAATGCTGAAGTCCGTGGAAAGTGGTCTGTGTCATGTCTAGGATGATACCTAATGGACATTAGCAGCTAAAGTGTTTTTCTTTTCCTTCTATTAAAAATAGGTTTTATTTAATTCACATAGTGTATCCTGATCATGCTTTTCCCTTCCTCTGCTGCTCCCAGTTCCTCTCCACTCCCCTTCTCTCTCTCATTAGAAAGCAAAGAAGATTCTGAGAGATAATAGTGAGACAATGAAATGTAATAAAAATAAAGCAAAAATGAACACATTGAAGTTTAACAAGATAAACAAAGAGAAGCAAAAGGGCCTAATGGAAAGGCATAAAAATAAGAGACCCACTCATTCACACACTCAGTATTCCTACAAAATAACTAAGTGAGAAGGGATAAAATATATGCAAAGGACCTGGTATAGCCCCCTATAGGGCCTTTCCATGCTGCTTCAGTCTCTGTGAGCTCTGTTGATCTAGAGGGCCTTGTTTCCTTGGTGTCCTCCATCCCTTCTGGATTCTACCTTCTTTTGTTCTCTTCTGCTAAGATTCCCTAAACCCTCAAGAAAATGAATTTGTTAGAGAAATCCCTTTAATCACTGAGTGTGACAAGGTCTCTTATTCTGTATAATTTTCAGTTTGAGTCTTTATATCTATTCCTATCTGCAACAGAAGGGAGCTTTTTGGATGCGGGCTGAGCAAGGCTGTAAGTATAACAGAAAGCAAGATATCATTTGATGGTTACTTGTTTTTTTGACCTGTAGTATTTTATTTTACCCTAGTTCCCTGGGCAATCTTATCTCTGGTTCTTGGTCACCCATGCAAGGGTCCACCTAGTGGAGTAGGCCTTAAGTCAGATAAAATATTAGCTGGTTACACCCACAAGCTTTGTGCAGCTATTGTCTTAGCATATCTTACACCATTATCGATCAAAGGATTTGTGACTCGCTTGGTGTTTAAGATATTCCTTTGGTGGCATCCAAGTACCTTTCTTTACCCAAGATACTTAGGGTGAAAACACTACGTAAGCACCAGCACAACTTCTCCATGTTCAATGAGTTGTATAGTGCTATCTTTAGCAATGGGGCCTTATTGTCAGTTTGTGAAGAGCAATCAATAGTCTTGGCAATATTTACATAATGGAGTATTACTCAGCTATTAAAAAAAAATCATGAAATTTAGAGGTAGATGGATAGAACTAGAAAAAAATCAAGCCAAGTCGACTAACCCAGACCAAGTACTACTAGTATGGTATGTATTTACTTATGTGTGGATATTAGCTGTTAAGTCAGTGATAACCAAGTTACAATCTGTAGAACCACAGAGGTTAGGGATAGCGCAAGAGACTATGGGGCACAGATAGACAACCCTAGAAAAGAGAAATAGAATAAATAGGTATGGATAGATGGGGGCTGGGGTGGGCCAGGACAGGAAGACCAAGTGGAAGGAAGGGACAAAGGAGGAAATATGGAGAGAGAAACTAAAACTAATAGTCATTTGAGAGGTATTATGGAAATTTAGAGCAGTGGAATCTTCCTAAAATACTCTCATATATAAAGGCAGGCTTAATGAAATTTCCAAATAATGGGGCGGAGAGAGTTTCAACTGATCATCTTATGTCACCAAATAAAGCTTCTGGTACTGGGATTTTTGTTATATCTAGTTGACATGTTGGCCAAAAGGGTCTCATGGGAATCCCCAAAAAGCCCAGTTTATAAGCAAGCTTTTTTTATTTACTACCAAAACTCTTAATAGGGGACCATATTTGTCTCGAGCATGTCAAGCTAGAAAGAATGAACAAGTATGTGTCTCTCCTCAAGTGTCACAATTTATTGAATATAAAATATTTATAAGGTTCAGGGCTTTCAATGGCATCAATTTGCCATGAGGGTGAGGTTAGTTTGAAGGTCTTTCCACACAGTTAAGGCACAAAATATATTTCCATGTTACTTGGCTCCCTCTCCTTACTAAACAGTGTTAACAGTTATCCACCTGGAAATTCTTCCTATCCCACATTGTGATTGCAAGTAGTTCATTTAGATAGAGCATAGAATAGGAACAAGAATCCAAGGACTTGAGGGTTTTTTTTTAAGTTTTATTTTATGATGGCCTGTATGAGATACACAAATGATCAGAAGCTTTGAAAACAGGAGATGATAACACTGGGCATGGACATGGACGAATAAAGGAAGTATCTGAACATAAACTGGAAATGTGCAGTATCCCTGTGTTCTGAGAGGGCAGCAGAGGGATGGCAGGTGTGTGGAAGATCCATTCTAAGGGCACAGAGATGAACTCTACAAAGAAACCCAGATCTAGCCAATGGACAGAACACTCTCCACAGTAGAGTGGAGAGTGGGATATTACTTTCTCACATACTCTGGTGCCTCACCTTTGACCATGTCCCCTGGAGGGGGAGACCTGGTGGCACTCAGAGGAAGGACAGCAGGTTACCAAGAAGAGACTTGATGCCCTATGAACATATACAGGGGGAGGTAATCCCCCTCAGGAACAGTCATAGGGGAGGGGAATAAGGGGAAAATGGGAGGAGGGAAGAATGGGAGGATACAAGGGATGGGATAACCATTGAGATGTAACAAGAATAAATTAATAAAGGAGAAAAAAAAGTAAAAAAAAAAAAAAAAGAAACTGAAGTTAGAGCAGAATAGATTTGTGATCAAATAGTTTTGAAATGATGGGTGAAATATTGGCATGGGAAGAAATAATTTTGAAACGTAAGTCTGAGGATACTTGGAGAGAGTACTTCAGCCAATGAAATAGAATAAGGAGGAGTTATCCATTAGCTAACTCTTAAATTTCTAAAACAAATTGTTCATACTGATGGAATGTGGACTGCTACTAATGAGGCTGAAGTCATCCATGACCTGAAAACACACACTGTGTCTCTGAGGGAGTTAAATCCTCATGCTAGTCAGTCATGTAGCAAATCTACAGAAATGCTTATAAACTGCGAAACCTAAGTGTTTCTCATACAAGTTGTTCTGAAACCTGGCACTCTGATCCCTCTCTAACTAATCTTTAAAAGTTAATGTCTCCAGACACAAAGAAGGGCAATGGGCGAGGACAGACAATTGTGAAAAGAATTGAAGATGATTTACACTCGTGTATTTTAAAAGAGGAAAGTTAGTCTAAATAGATTTGCTCACTTCCTTTTCCAGCAAGCTTGAGTCCTACCCCACTTTTACTTTCTTTTGCATTTTAAAATTTTCTCTTTACAGAATTTAATAGTATCTACTGAGAATATATTATATGATACCCAAGATGTTAAGCACTGACCTTACAAGTGTCAATCAACCACAGTTCTTTGACCTTGTAGAACTTATCATTCAATGGGAGAGATATATAAATGCATGCTTTTAATATTGTATGCATTAAATACATGTATTAAATATGAATCCTTTCTGTAAAAACAGCATAGTCATATACATACCTACTATGGCACCATGCCCATCAGTGCATATATATTTTATCTATTATTTATTTACTAATTTTTCATGATGCAAGTGATTGGACCCAGGAATAGTGTGTGTGCCTTTAATGTGGCAGAGTAAATGAATAGCCCAAAGAGACATGTGTCTTGTACTTTTCAGAGTTTTCACCTTTGATATATTGTTTCCTTCAAAATTGGCCTTCTGTAGATCAAACTTCTAAAAACACACCTTTAGATCAAAAGTCCCATGTTCGGACTTGGGAGGACATGATTTTGATCCCTAGACCCTATGAAAAAGAATCTAAGTCAGATGGCGTGTGTAAATAGTCTCAATACTATTGAAACAGAGATACACTCGTATATCTAAAGCATGTCATTTTTGTTCGCATTTCACTATTTAACACTTTTAAAACTCAATTTGTGCATGCCGTACTTCTTAAACCGTTCTTTCAACACATGCATGCAGGTGCTCAGGAATTTACACACACAACTTAACTCTAAACTGTAGTGTCAGCTCACAAACATGCTGCTTTATTTTCTATTTACTTTATTTTTCTAAGAACCGTAAGTTCCTTCGTAACTGTGAAAGGGTTGATTGTATTTTCAAAATGTATGCTTCAAGAGAAGGGGGAAAGCGACATAATTACATTTTAATGAAAAGCATATATTAAAGTAATCCTCACTTACCATTTTCAGGTTTCTGTTATAATAAAACCCACTTGGTCTTCCTTCTAGAAAGTTTATGTTATCATTTCTTAAATTATTTTTGCAGGAAAATTAAGTCAATCATATTACTGAAATAAGACCTTCTTAATAATCTAAATTTCAGGGGCTGGAGAGATGGCTCAGTGGTTAAGAGTACTGCCTGCTCTTCCAAAGGACCCGGGTTCAATTCCCACCACCCAGATAGTAGTACACAACTGTCTGTAACTCCAAGATCTGACACTCTCACACCATCGCACATAAATTGAAGTTAAATAAAATGTTAAAAAAAAAAAAAAGCTAAATTTCCATCCTTCCATTCCAGTATTAAAAGGTGAGTTCCCCTGGCATTTTGGTGTTCCTTAATTTTCTGTTTGCTTATTTTAGTTTGAACTACTAGGTGAAAAACTAAATTAAGCCATCTCCTTCTACACAGGAGTCAATCCTGCACTGCAGCCTCCTTTTGCCAAACAGCCACAGTCTTTCACCCACATCATTTATATGGCAGCTTTTCCCCACAAGGGCAAAGTTGTCCTCATGGAGACACTAAGGCTCAAAACAACCTACAGTATTTACTATCTGACCCATCATGGAAACCATCTCCAAAGCCTTGGCCAATTTTATATTTTGCTTTTTAAAAATGCTTATGCAGTGGACCCAACAGCCAAGACAAGCTAAGATGTCCGTCTGTGGTTTTTCTTTACTGTGTTTCAGACAGAAACTAAAACATGTATTAAAACAAGTTGTCAGGAGCAATGCTTCCATCCATCTCTCCAAGAAAAGCCTGGACTGCAGGTGGCCCTAAAAATGTCTCAGACACAACAGGAAAGAAGTCTTAAGATCTGAGTTTAGAATGTATGGGCAATCACAAGTTACTGACACAGGCAATCAACATCCAGGGTTTAAACATACACACATGCTTTAGGCACATACCACATCACTTCCTTCACATGAGAAGGCTGGTTTTCTGCCATAGGAGACAGCCCACTGGAAGATCTCTGAGAGCACCTTATGTGATGTTAATACATATCCACATGGTTTTATTAGTAATCTGAGACTACATTTCATAGTCTTATCTAATTAATCTATCTTGAACAAGTGTGTTAAGTTAAATCTGACGAGGCAAGCCATTTTTATAATTAGCTATACATATCTAGGAAAAGAACCATGGAAAACTACATATAACTTTAAACAACAAGTGAAACAATACTCATAAAATCTTATTCGTTGCTTATCTCTCCTTCCTTTCTAATATGTGCATTTGTGGGTATTGTGCCCTTTGTCTGTATGATTACTGGAAATGAACAGATATCAACACACATTAGCCTATGTGTTGTCTCCCGAGTTGGATAAACTCATTTTCTTTCTTCTGATAGTATCCATTAAGTAGACACGGTTGGAGAAAACTTAAATTGACAGTGTTAAAACACAAAAATGATGTGCTTAGAGAGAAGTAATGAGGATAGCTCCATTGGGGGGTGGGGGGGAATCTGCCTCTACTCTAAGTTGTCTTTTGAAAGTCCATAAATGGAAAAGATATTTCAGAATTTGTTGACTGACTGAGTCAAAGCGCCATTACTGGAAGTTCCTGCCGTGACATCCATGGACAGTGATATCCTGGGATTCTTCATATGGATGCAAGCATTATCAACCATGAGCTGCCATAGGAAATGGTCACTTCTGAAACCTAGGAGCTGCCCTAGGATAAGTGTTTGGTAAATATCTTTCCATTCTCTCTGTCCTTTAGCACTTGCCTTTCTATACTAAAACCAATTGATTCCTCTCCAATTTCCTCTATTTATCCTCTTGCATGCTAAAGCTATAAAATGCACGGGGTATAGTTTTTATTACTCTGAGAATATGCACCCATCCTTTGGTTACACATGGAAACAAATTGACATTTGACGTGTACTACATATATCATGTTTTATACATACACATTTACATTTACATATATATTAAAAAAAATCTTTAACTCTAAGTAGAAAACGGGCTGAGGAAGTACCTGACAGGTGCTGTATTTATAACTTTCTTCTTCCACAGGGATTTTTTTAATAGGAAATTTCCTTCTTTACCTGCCACGTAGGGAAAATAATTTTTAAGTATAATCTTATATGGAAACATAAAATTAAACACCAAAATTAGCATTCTGCCAAAGGAAGGATGATAACTCAAGAAAAAGAACAAAAATGGTCTTACAGAGATTTTCTATAATTTTCATTGATAATATGTATTACTCTTTTCTTCTAAAAATTAATTTGTGATATAATGGCTCAAATATATTGTAGGCAACATAATAAACACAATTTTTTTCTCATCATTCAGCATAACTAGCAAACATTTTAATATTTTAATTTTGTGATGTCTCTTTTTCATCATGTGTCAAATATATCACTTACATTTTACACTGATTTTATTAAGCTATAAATAATATATTTATATTATAAGCTTTTTATAGTTTCTATATTAAGATATGTGTTTGTCCTACCTTGATTTTTTCATTAATTTATAATTACAAGCTTGTACATGCATGTGTACACTTATTAACTAACAATACTATTTATTATATGTACCAGAAATATCTTAAAATTGTGTGAATGGACATTTCCTAGTTTTCAAGTAGAATTTATTAATGTGGATGGGGATAACAGCCTGGCATGTTTTGAGCCTTTTCTGAGAAGAAACATAATGCCAAATGTTTTACATACAGGACTATTCCTTAATCTGTGATAAAGCTACATCCAGTTAAACCTGAAGAATACAGAAAAGTTCATATATCATAATGTATTTGAAGTAGCTCTCCTATGGGACAGCCCAGCTTAGTATACACTGCAGTGCAGTGCCATGATTATCTCACTTACAACTTTAGCTCACTATTGCTGGCTGACGTCTCATGAGACTATTGTGTCTGGCTATGAGACAAAATTCTGAATGCTACAATTCTAATGGTTGAAACTTCAGTAGATCAAAAGTCCCTATTATTGGGTCTGGAAAGGTGGCTCATAGAGAAAACTTGGTTTTAGTTTCCAATACCCTCATGGCAGATCAGAAATTTCTGTAACTCCAGTTCCAAGAATCCAAGACACTCTTCTGGCCTCCTGAGGCACTAAGCACACTAGTGGTATACATAGCACACAGAAGCCTTTTGTCTGAACTACTGAAAAATAAAACCTTGGAAATAGAATTCTGCCAAAGATAATTTTGAAATTATTTAAAAGACATTTATTTGAGAAACATGAAAACATGACAGAAGTCCTTGTAGGCCAACTTGAGACAATCCATTTAGTGATGACTGAATACACATTTGTAAGACAAGACACACAATAATAGATAAAACATTTATGAGCAAATGAATTGTATTAGTAAAAAATGTCAAAAAAGCAGAATACATAATCATTTTTCACCATGGCTGACTGCTATGCACACCCAGCATTGTAACTGTGGTCATCTGAAATACAATATAAGTATACCTGTGTCTTTTGACAAGATCAGAAAGCAAAGCAGGCAACCAACATCTCCCCAAAATGCTGAGACCTTAAGACATCCATTGAGTAGTTTACAAGTGTCATATACTGTTGGGAGACACTGCATTGAACTCACTGTGTTTGTATATGAGGCCAATATTGTGATGGTGAACTTTTGAGAAGTTAAATTTGCAGAAAGCTCATGGATATGTCAGACTTCTCTGTGAGGCATATTTGAAATAAGAGGAATGATAAAACAGTAAATACATAAGACAGAACACTGTGAAAAAACACTGATAACTTAAAGCAGCACACAAAAACACTTAAATAGAATATACTTTCAACACATTAAAACATAAGGACAAGTTATAGTGGATTTTATGGAGTTATTCTATAGGATTCCATTTTGAAGTCATAGTTTCTCCTTCTCTTTGTAGCACAGCTCTCCTTGCAGAGTGTGTGCGCAGTTATGACGCAGTACTGCATTGCTGTTTGTGAACTTCTGTGCTTTGCTGTGCACCACCATTAGCATCCGTTTTCATGTCCCCCATTTTCTACGTTGTTTGGGACACTATAAATCTATTTCCTAAGTTCTTGTTTCCAGACTGTGACTCTGTCAAAGACAATGCCAGTGGCAGGACAACAGCATGGCAGTCCTTTTGTCTACTCTAAGTGCAACAATTCTAGAACAGGTCTGTAACTTTACTGGATTCTTTGATCCATTGTTGTCTTAAGTCATTAAAAATCCCTAAAATCTCATCAGCTGGATACAGTGCCAAGATAGAAGAATGACGTATGTTTAATGAAAGTTTTTCTCTTTGTTACTGCTTGGCCAGCCTGTAGGCTTAGATTTTTCAAAACCTACTTTATTTAGGGTTCTTAAACACATCAACCTCACTTCAAGCCCATAGACCAAAAGAGGGGGAGAAAGAATGATAATAGGAAAAAGCGGTTGTGGAACTGTTTAAACATAGTTCCTTGGGCCAATTCCACTCTGTTGTCAGGATTCCCGGACTCCAGTCCAATAGCCAACACCAAATAGCAACAGGAATATATAGCGTTGGCAAGATCCAGCAGAAGCAGCAAAGCTCCACTGATTTAGTATGAGTCCGTGGAAGCAACCAGAACCAGCCAGGCTACCATGAGAAGTTCTCCAGAATGTTTCTCTCTGTGAAGTGAGGACCACTGAAGACCAGGGAAGACCAAATAAGAGTTGCAAGGCAGAGCAGTGTAGCAATGCAAAGAGCATCATCCCACTGTCCATGGGGTTCTATTTATACTTCTTCTTCTTCCAAACATCATGCATCCATCCTCTCACATATCTGCTCCCAGCAAAACATCACATGCCCTCTCCCAAGACATCTTCTAGAAACACATCATGTGACACAAGCAAGTCTTCAAAAAAACCAGAAATTTCCACTTCACCAACTACTACCCTAGACCTCAGTTTTCTCTTCCTCCTATATGGCATTTGTTTTTTTAAGGTGCTCAGGCCTTTGCATATCTATAGCAAGTGCTATACATCTCCCACCAAACAGCTGTACCTCTAGCTGCTATGTAACTCCTATTCTCAAGGGTAGTAGGGATTAACTGAGACTTTCATGCCCTCAATTTTCAGAGCTAGAACATTTTAAGATTTCAGTGTTCAAGATGATTCTCTTGGAGACTGTGTTTTGGGATCCTGAGAAATGTATTAAGTATTGAGATTACTATTAAATTCAAACAATAATTAATTCTCTTCCTTCTTTTAACGTTTTATTAAAAATTATATTTTAGAAAGCAAAAAGTGAAAGAGCATAATTTTCTACATGCTCTGAAGACTAGTAAAGAGTCGGAGGAAATGAATTTGAAAATCAGCAAGAAACAAAGGGCAATTAAGTGAGCCTCACGTCCCTCCTAGCAGTCATGTGCTCCATGTCCAAGGCAGACTCGTTCCTTCCTCAAGACTCAAAAATCTTACTCAATAACATAATATTTCATATGCGGGCTTGCATACTAAGATATAATTGTGAAAATTTACCTTTTGATAATATTAACTGCAGGATATAAGATGAATTTGTGCCTGGCCATGTTGTCTCTTTCATCTCAATATAAGAAACAGTTGTATAGAATTTTCATCCCATGATTCAAAAGGTCCCAACCAATAATAAATAATTACACTGAATTTTGTTCCTGTCAACAAGATCTTAGTTTTGTTAGATGATTAAATGGTTTAGAAATATTTGGCTGGGAGATATGAATGGATATTGTTAAATATAATGGCTAATCTCCAACTTTAGCTCTTCATTTTTAAAACATGCAATTAAATAATTTCTGAGGAAAACACATTATGTACCCATCTGTTTAGAACAGATTCCTTTGAATTTTTTATTCTTAAAAAAAATAAAATAATCCAGGATGTTGAACCTAGAAAAATTGTACTGCTAGATAGAAATTTCTCCACACAAAGAAAACAACAACAACAGCAATAATAAAGCAATGTAATCCCAGAAGTAAAATTTCAATGATAGTACAGCTAAGGCTTATACTGCTCCTTCCCCCAGAAATAGTTTCAATTCATTTTAAAGGTACATGTGGGAAGGAGTGTAAGCTTTGTCACAGGTGAAAGCGGTCTTGGCGGGCTTTGCCCTTGGACACACCACAGACACTCCCTGATATTAACCTTGAGATAGACTGGGTGGAGCCATCCTGGGCCTGGAATTTAGGAAGCAGACTGGGGGACTCCACTGCGACTATTGTGTTTCTAATTGACCTACCCTCAATGGGAGGAGGAGAGACTGGGCCTTGCACTTGAGAGACAGACAGGCAGAGAGGACAAGAGGAGACAGCAGGTTTGGACTGAGCTCCGGCGCACTTGGATCAGAAACAGGATCAGCGAACAGGCCAGAGCAGTGCACAGGCCAGAGACACCTAGGGAACAGATACCGGAAGGTTCACTCTTGTTTCCCTTTAACCTTTTTCCCCTCTTGTGTAAGATAGTTGGGTTGTATAATAAAGTTTAATTATTAAGAAACAGAGCCAACAGGTACAGATGTAAATGTTGATTAATTTTTCCCAAACTTTAGAAAATAAAAGTATGCCCTTGACAGCTCAAGCAAGATGAAAAAACAAAGCAACAACAACAACAAAAACTTTTTAATGCCTAAATGGTAGAAATTTTACTGGGCTAGTTTTAATTGTTTGAAAGCTTCATATATTCATGCAATTAATTTTAGACTGAGACACGTAACAGAAGAAAAGGTGCAGTAGGAACATTATATTTTATAACACCTCTTGATAATCTCATATGTCAATTTGGCTTTGCCAGGTGCCTAGATACTCAGTGAATGTAGAACTCTGTTGGGTAAAGTTGAAGTCTGATGTCTCCAGATAGCCATATGTGCTCTGCCTATGATGGTAGACTCCTTTTTCTTAGTTGGAATCTTGTAGGGAGTGTCACATAGACCTCAAGGAAGATTACTGGCCTGACCCTTTCCTAACAAGCTCAAGAAATTCCTGCAAGTACCCTCACCTTATGCTGAAAAGGTCTTAGCCTCCAGAAAATGACCTTTAACTGTACCTAGAATTTATTCCCTCACCGATAGGATTATTAAGTACTGTGTTTTCCTTCTTGTGATAGGATCCCATGCTATTGCATGCAAATGAAGTGTTGTACCACTGCATGTTCTGGAACTTCTAGCCCCAGAAAAATCAGATACATTCACCCTCAAACTCCCCCCACTGCCCCAGATTGATAAATTTTTGCTCTTGGATGCTTTTCATACCTCCACCATGACCTTCTGGGACTCCATTTATAAGGGGGTGGGGGTGAATGGCCACTGGGTGTCTGGTGGTCTGGCAGCAATGACAGAACTGCCTTGGAATCTGCAGGGCCCTGCTCCATCATTGTCACCAGCATGGTGCTGACTGCTGGTGAAGAGCCACTGGGCCTATGTCTCACTGGAACTTCCTTCCAGCTGGACTGGTTGTAAGCTTCCAACCCCCTCCTCTGCCATGCTTATCACGGCACAGAGAACTGTAACACTTGGTATCATCACTGGCTTGTGGGGCTCCAGAGTTTCCACTGCCATTTGATACCAGCCATGTCATTCTAAAAGAACTAAACTATAACACTCTGGTGGAAACTCATTTTCCACCTGCCCAGGTAAGGCCAGGAACATGGCTCAGCACCAGGCCTCATCCTGAGTGCTCAAAGCTGTCCCTGAGTAAGAAATAGGACCTTGGGACCTTTGATCTCAAGGCCCACCCATTGTGTCTAGACACAACCAACACCTGGATCAGCTCCTGGCCACAGATTCTGGGCCACTAAACATGGAAGACAGTTGAGCTTAAAAAAAAAAAAAAAAAAAAATATATATATATATATATATATATATATATATATATATATATATATATATATATATACACACACACACACACACACACAGTTTTTGGATAAGATCAAAGTTTGAGGACCTCAATCACTTACAAGTTCTGAATGATCCCTGGTTTGGCGTCTACCATAAAAATGCAAACCAATTTCTCTTCACCCCACTTTCTACAAATATATTGTGATGGCATATACTATACATACTATTTTCCAGGATTCTGAGTAATATGGTAAGTTAATATTGGAAGTGGCATAATATGCAATTAATCATATTCTATTCATCACACACACCAAAGTTGCCAAAATGAGGAAGGGAAGGCCAGAAGCATATTAGACCATCGTAAAATAGGACACTACAACCTGACACTAACTGAATTTATATTTACTAATGTCAACATTTAGCTCAAAATTCAGACTTTTAAGCAATATTATATTTGACATCTATACTCAAATGTAAACATGAAATTTAACAGTGTTCTTAACTCACTGCCATCACTACTGTTTGCTCTATTAAGCTGCCCGTGTTCTCAAAGACGCATAAATAGTCCTGATTGCTCTACTATTCTGGACAAACCTTAATTCTTCTATCTTATACCTCAGCTTTGCTCCTTGAGCCTGTCAAACTCTCCTTTTAATATGTTCTGATACAAATCACTTTTGCATTGCACAGCCAAAGTGTCTATCACTAAACTTCAAGTCCACTCTCATTTCTTGTAAATGAGGAATTTATCTAGTCTATTTCTTTTTTGGTTTTGGTTTTTGGTTTTGGTTTGAGACAGGGTTTTTCTGTGTAGCATTGGCTGTTCTCAACTCACTTCATAGACCAAGCTGGTCTTGTACTTACAAAGATCCATCTGCTGCCTCTTCCTCCTTGAGTGCTGGGATTACAGATGTGAACCACCATGCCAGGCTAAGTCTCTTCATTTTTGCTACCAGAAAAACTGTGGTACATTTAATAGCAACATTTGGAGTGCAACACTGTTAATATCTTGGTACATTCCTTTTGTAAGTGCCAACACAGACCGCATAATGGCCGGCATGTGGTTTCAGGGAAGATGCTGATTTTGTTACCTTAGAATGAGGTTCAGAATGGGCCCTAACACTATCCAGTGAAGGAATCGAGCTTTTTAAATAGACTTTTTCCTTTTGTTTTGTTTCAGTCCCTCTTGCACTCTTTGTCAACCACTGTTTGGCAGTTTGAATGGGGAGGTGCCAGCATTTATCAAATTAAAATGCACATACAAATGCGTTTTAATGTGCAACGTACACTAAAAAGCCTCCCTCTGAAATTATACGGCCTGACTTTACAATGCAATTTTAGCATTAAGACATTTTATCACAATAGAATTACCCACTCTAATTTGTTTATTTCCTTTTTACCACTATCAATTAGTCTTAGGCCAAACCAGGAAGTACATTTTTTGCTTTATTAATGGTGCAATGGGAAAATAATTGTTGAGATGAGTATGGTTTAGGCCTCTGAGTTTTCAACAAATAGAATAAACAGGATGGAGGATATTTATGTGTCTACTTCATGCTCAGCATGGGGTTTGGGTAAAGTCCTCCTTGGGGGATCTTAATGTAATTGTAATCTGATAAGGCCCGTTAGAAGAAGTGAACATTCATACTTCAAGACATAGACTAAAGCTATCATGGATATTACAGAATCAATATGGGAAGGAATGTTGCCTTCTTTCAATTTCTTTTATGGTTCTTCCTCTAGGTAACTTAGGTCAGCACATTTTTTATGTACAGACGAATACAATTTTCTGTAAAATGAGTAATCTTGGAACAACATTTATTATCATCTCACTGTGTCTGTGAACCAGGAGAAGAGAGTACCTTAGATGTCTGACTTTAGTTTAGCAACCTCTGTGGCATTGTCATCTAGCTGTTGGCATTGACTACAGGTACACAGCACTGGAGGACATAGTGGGTATTTTTCAAGCCCTTTCTGGTGGTTAAGGTTTTTCCCTGGCTTTTGGTAGAACGCCTTTGCCCATTATTACATAAGTTTCTTCATAGGCCTACATTTAATGCTGCAGCTTGCTTCTTACAGAGAAAGCATGTGTGACGCAGGATGGAAGTGGAGGAGAATGGGAGGAGTAGAGAAGAGATCAAGATATAAGGCACTGTCACCTTGTTATAAAAATCATGGTAGATGGCCTTGCCATTACAGGTAGTATACTCTACTCATTTATTCATTGGAAGTATAGAAGTGAGTCTGCTGCCAAGTGTGGTAGCACATACTTTAATACCAAAGAGGTAGAGGCAAGTGGATCTCTTGTGAGTTCAAGATAAAGATAATCTACATATGAGACTGTATAAAACATTATCATGGCCGGAGAGATGGCTCAGTAGTTGAGACATATATACTGTTCTTCCGAAGACCAGAGTTTAGTTCCTAGTGCCCACATCTGGCAGCTCACACTCACTTGTGTTTTCAGAGGATCAGGTGTGGACACATTCAGTCTCGTGCACAAAAACATGACCTGCACATGCTTAGAAATAAAATCCTTTTAAGAACAATTCAGTCTCTAACTGCAAATCCAACCCATACTGGACCTGAAAAAAAACAAAAACAAAAACAAAAAAACAAAAAACAAAAACAAAAAAAAAACAACTCTGCCTCTTGAATGGAAAAGTGTCAAATTATTTGTCAATGGAAAGATACTTAAAGCCATCTCATCTCAGTGATGTCATCCACAACAATGCCACATCACCCCTACCTTGTTCTCCATACTTTCTCAGGACAGCAATTTGCCAAAAAGAACACCCTTTGCCATTGGCTGTGCTATTCTTGTGAGCTCCATGGTCTCATAGAACTCTAGAGTCAAATTTAGTTTGAATCCTGATACTTCTTTCAATCCTGTGCAGTTAAAAACAAAACCAAGAAACAACAGCAAAACAAACAAACAAAAAACCCACATAAACAAAAATGAAACAAAACTTAAACTTTATGCTTCTTAAGGGTTTTTTTTTAATCTGAAAATTATAGACTTAAACACTGAATGAAAAGGTTGATATTATTTTATTATGCATAGAATATAGTCTGCCAGATTCAGATTCAATAACCATATAAATCAGGTAGTGAATCTGTTTTTGTCATTGTTCTATTTTTTTTTATTCACTGTACTTACTGGTCAGAGCCCCATCCTTCCTCTCCTCCCAGTCTCCCCCACCCTCCCTCTTGCCTACTGAGCTTCTCTATTACTCAGAAAGGGGGATCCTCACTTCCCACCCACCCCAGTTCAAGTCACATCAGGACTGAGTGTGTCCTCTTCCTCTTGGCCTGGCAAAGCAGCCCCAACAGGGAGAAATGATCAAGGAGCTTGCAACAGAGTCCATGTCAGAGATGGCCCCTGCTTCCATTACTGGAAGACCACATTAAGTCTGAGCTGCACATCACATCTGAGTAGGGGACCTAGGACCAGTCCATGCATGGTCTTTGATTGGTGCTTCAGTCTCAGAAAGCCCCTCTGGGTCCTGGTTCATTGGCTCTGTTGGTCTTCTTGTGGAGCTCCTGTCACCTTCAGGTTCTTTTCTCCTTCCCCCTCATTTCCCCACAAGACTCCTTACACATCACCCAATATTTGGCTGTGAGTCTCAGCCTCTATTTTGAAGCCCTGCTGGGTGGAGCCTTTCAGAAGAAAACTGCCAGGCTCCTGTCTGCAAGCATAACAGGGCATCATTAATAGTGTCAGGGGTTGGCTCTCTTCCGTGAGGTGGGTCTTAGGTTGGGGCAGGCATTGCTTGGATATTGCAGCACATTCTGCCCTATCTGACCTATTTTTATGCCTGCACATCTTATAGAAAGAGTACATTTTAGGTCAAAGTTTGAGAGGGTAGATTGGTATTCCCTCCCTCAACTTGACTATTAAGAGGGTGTCCTCTTCAATCACTATGACCTCTGCTACTAGAAGTTTCTGCTAGAGTCCCTCTCATATCTTCCCATGAGCCTACCCTGAGGCATCTAACTTGATGCCCTCACCCACAGTTTCTTTTTCTCTGCAGGGTACCTGCCCTCCTACCCACACTCTCCTCAGGTCTGATCGCAACCCTCATATCTCTCCTGCATTCCCTCTCCTACCTTTTTCCCTCTCCCTAACCATTACCTCTGTCTTTTCTATTTCTCCTTCTGACTGAGATTGGAGCACCCTGCCTTTTATCCTTCTTCAAAGAAGACAAGTATATTTATTTATATTTATCCTGTGCTATGTGGCTAAAGGCCTCCTGTATACCAAGAAGAAATGGGCTTAGAAAGAAATAAGGGAAACTACACCCTTCAAAATAGTCAAAACTAATATAAAGCATCTTGGTGTAACTCTAACCTAGCAAGTCAAAGACCTGTATAACAAGAGCTTCAAGTCTCTGAAGAAAGAAATTAAAGAAGATATTAGACCACGGAAAGATGCCCCATGTTCATGGATTGGTAGGATTAATATAATAAAAATGGCCCTCTTACCATTGGAGTTTCAATGCAATCCTCATCAAATTACAAACACAATTCATTACAGACCTTGAAAGAACAATTCTAAACTTCATATGGAAAAGAAAAAAAAAACCAGAATAGCTGAAAACAATTCTATACAATAAAACAGCTTCCAGAGGCATCTCCATCTCTGACTTTAAGGTATACTACAGAGCAATAGTAATAAAAATTGCATGGTGCTGCCATAAAAATAGAGTGGTTGACCAGTGGAATCTAATTAAAGACCCAGAAATAAGCCTACATACCTACAGATTTTTCACAATGGAGCCAAAACCATACAGTAGAAAAACTAAGTAATCTTCAACAAATGGTGGTAGTTTAACTGGATTTTTACATGTGGAAAAATGAAAATAAATCCATATTTGCTACCCTGCACAAAACTCAAGTCCAAGTGGACCAAAGACCTCAACATAACATCAAATACACTAAATCTATTAGAAGACATAGTGGGGAAGATCCTTGAACTCATTGACATGGGAGATAACTTCCTCAACAGAACATCAACAGCTCGGTCTCTAAGATCAACAATTAATAAATGCGACCTCTTGAAACTGAAAAGTTTCTGTAAGGAAAAGGACACTGTCAATAGAACAAAACAGCAGCCAACAGATTGGGGAAAAAAATCTTCACCAATCCTACATCTGACAAAGGGCTATTATCCAAAATATATAAAGAACTAAAAAAAAAAAAAATTAAACACCAACAAACAAAATAACCCAACTTAAAAAATGGAGACCAGAGCTAAACAAAGAATTCTCAACAGAGGAATCTCTAATGGCTGAGAAACACTTAAAAAAATGTTCAATGTCCTTAGTTACTCAGGAAATGCAACTCAAAATGACTCTGATATTACATTTTATACCCCTCAGAATGGCTAAGATCAAGAGCTGGTGAGGATGTGGAGAAAAGGGAACACACCTCCATTGCTGGTGGGGTACATTTCTGTACAACCACTTTGAAAATCAATTTGGAGCTTTCTCAGAAAATTGGAAGTAGATCCACCTCAAGATCCAGTTATCCCACTCCTAGGCACATACACAAAGATGCCCCACCATACAACGAGGACATTCACTCAACTATGTTTACGGTAGCTTTACTCTTAATAGCCAGAATCTGGAAACAACCTACATGTCCCTCAACTGAAGAATGGACAAAGAAACTGTGGTACATTTACACAGTGGAATACTACTCAGCTATTAAAAACAAATCATGAAATTTGCAGACAAATGGATGGACCTAGAAAATGAAGATGCTGAGTGAGGTAACCCAGGCACAAAAATATATACATGTATGTACTCAGACAGTGAATCTTTAAAAATAACATTATTTATTTATGGCAATTATTACTTTTATTAAAATCATATCAGTGGTTTATACAATGTACAATCTATACAATAGGTATTTATTCCACAGGCATGAATTTAATTTAGCTCTGATGTAGCTAATGTACACTTAATAATGAACAGAGTTAGTAAATCCCCTAACTTTTCGGAACCTCCCTACTTTGTCCTTTCATTTCTTTTCCATTGCTTTAGTAAGAAAGGCTGAGCTATGGGTGTATCTCAGCAGGTTCCTGGAATGCAGGAGATTCTGAGTTTGATTTCTAGCTTTAGAAAAACAAGGAAGGCATATTAGTCACTTTTCAGCCCTGTGACACAAGAATCTCCCGAAACAGTCATAGGGGAGGGGAATAAGGGGAAAAGAGGAGGGAGGGAAGAATGGGAGGATACAAAGGATGGGATAACCATTGAGATGTAACAAGAATAAATTAATAAAGGAAAAAAAAAAAAGAATCTCCCGAAACAAGTTAAAATGGAAACGATTTCTTTGGGCTAGGCTCAGAGGTTTCACTCCATCACTAATTCTGGGCCTATACATTGTGTGCTTGAATACCCTATACATTATATGCACAGAGCATGCATTGTACTAAAATGGCTTACCTCATAAGGTACAGGATAAAGAGAATAAATAGGAAGGAATCAGGGGCAAGATACATCCTTCAAAGACATAATACAAATACCTACTTTCTACAGTAAGCCCCCAACCTCCAAATTTCCACCCTGCCCCATGAATGCTGTTGAATTATAAATCCATCAGCACTTTAATCCACTGAGTAATACAAAGCTTTAACGATATAATTACCTCTCAATGATTAGATTTGTCACATACAGTTGGGGATCAAACCATATTACACAGTGTAATTATTGTTAAGAACTCTTGTTAAGATAACCACTCTATCTTCTTTTCCACTTATCACATTTAAGTCAGCATTTTATGTTAAAGGAAGACTTCCAAGTGTCAAATTTGATGATCAGATTTCAATATAAATGCCTTCCCAAGGGGCTGCAGGAAATTTTTTTCATAATTCCAACCACAGTATGCAGATATCTTTGTGGTTCATCTTTAACAATAAGTTGTAAAACAAACTTGCTTCTAAGTTGAAGGTGGCACGCTTGCTCTGTCCATCTACATATTCACTACTTTAGACTGGTAAGTTCTATAGTGATATATGTTGCATACACTCCTCCCCTTACCCATGTGTCATATGAATTGTGGACCAAAAATGATATTTCTAAAAACAGACACTTTCTTGAGTAATGTCTCAAGTGGCTCATTCTCCCTCTGCATCCCTCAATGCTATTTTTATGGCCCATCACAGTCTTGTTGTGTGCAGTATTTTTATGTATTTCCACTATCATCTTAGTGGTTTTAAACTTATGCACTTTTACACTCTGCTCTTGCAAAGTCCCTAAGCTCAGTTTCCAACACCAATGTCAAGTGGCTCACAACCAACAATAACTTCAACCTTTGGATCTGACACCCTCTTCTGGCCAGCCGGGGAAACTGCATACAGACACATACACATAACACCTAGATTAAAAAAAAATTAAACTACAACTAAAAACAAGGCTCTTAAACCCAACTGAAATTTTCTTTTCATACTCATTGGTGCCTAGACAGCAGTGGCATATATACCCAGGACTGTTTGTTGATGAGCATGAGTCCATGGTTAAAACTGAATATTGCTTTCTAGATTTCCAGTACATTAAACTGGAGTAATAAGCACAGCATTTTATAACATTGAAGCCAGGCTCATGTAGTGGCCTCAATCCACTTAGAATTTTGTTTCATTGATAGACAATATGTAAATATAGACTATGTAGGGCAAATATTCTCCTGTCTGAGATCAAAGCTGTGAATTAATGGCTCAGAGTCTGAGAGAAGTGGCTTCCTAAATGGTTAAATGCCACATTTCTTGTTTTCTCCAGCTTGATCAAGTAATAGTTGAGCAGCACAATTAATAGCTGCTATTTTTGTAATGCATGTGAAAAGCAATATTTTGTCTAGCTCAGTGGGTGGCATTAAGCTACAAAAACACTACTTACTTGGCATTATCCTGACACCAGTCAATGAAGCCATCAGGCAAATGAAACTGCTTTTGTGATAAAGCAGCACAGTAATTGAAATTTGTCTTTCTTTCCACACCCCCCCCAGGAAAACCTGAATCTTTTATTTTAATCTTTTTATATCGCCAGAAAGAAAGAAATATTTATAAAACAAGCAAGAAGGGCACAGCCTGGGTGTTATTACTCTCAGATCTATATATAATGAAGAAGAATAGTAAAACAAAAAAATATATATTTATGTAAACCTCAGTTGCTACAGGAGCATGACTAGATAGGAATTTTGTCAGCTCGAAAACAAATGGGCTGCAAGGATGTCAGAGAGAAATGCATATACATAGCATTAAACTGCACAGACATATGCTCTATCACATTAGAATCCTGATGTTACTGAGGGGTGATAAGGACGTTTTGATGCAGCCTAAGGTCTGGATTAATGGTTTCAAGCTGTCGATCAATTGGGTATATCCCACAGCGTAGGATCAATGTTACCCTAAAGGATTTGGAAACAGAATGCTGAATCAAGACAGTGAAGGGAGAAGACATGTGTACCTTTGTTTTCTCTCTACAATCACAAAAGATCATTTAATAAAATCAGAGAAATAATAAATTCACCAATTTGTCACACTCAAAATAGGATATGATTAAAAGATCAAAACTTAAAATGCTGAAGTTATTTTAGATTGTATAAATCTGAAACTGTGTAAATATTTTTTTAAAAAAAAAAACTAGTCAAAGGTACAATAAAAGTTGAGAAAAATATGAAAGCAAAGAACAAATATGGACAAAGGAACACTTGACTTCAGAGTATACCAAAAAGTCTCCTGGGAAAAGATGAAATATTAAGGGAGTTCTGCTTAACAGTCTCAGAGGAAAAAAAAAGGTTGTGGGATCTACACTTGAGAAATGTAGCAAATTCTATTTTAAAGAAATTATTTAAAAGTCTAAAATTTAAGCACTGGAAATTTACAAAAATGACTCCAACTTTAAGATACTGGAACCAGTATACGGATATAAGATAATCTGAATGAGATATCAGATCCAAATAACAATTTAATCTACAAAATTGAAGAACATCTCCTGATTTGCATAAGTAATGAGAAAAACGTGGAGATTTGAGTCACATCAAGGACCTTCTGTCTGCATCCTGAGGTAATCCTGTATAGCTAATATGCCTATATTTAATGAACATTGTGACTGAGATAATATCCATCCATACAAAATTGTTTGTGTAAAAGAAAGCCATTAAAAATTCATTTGTGCTCTTCTATTCAAATAATTAATCAGCTTTCAGGAGAGAGGGAATTTTAGTATAAGGCAGGACACACTGAAGCGACAATTTCTCAACACTATGCTTTGTATTTGTGCCACAGGTTCCGTCTGTGTTATATGTGTGGGGAAAGGTAGGTTTTAGACCCACTCAGCGACTCAAAGCCTTTGCTTGTTTGCCAAGGCATTTGGAATGACCACATCTCCTTGGCAAGCTCAGGAGACTCTGCTTACAGTGGTACACTGGCTCCTTCATACTCGAGAGTGAAGCATGGCCATTTCTTCACTGGGAATCTGGGAGAACAAGTTACATCTAAGACTAAGGCACCTAAGAGAGGCAAAGAGACGCTTTGCAAGTACCTGCTTCAGGTAGTAAACTGAAGTATGGCTGTGCTATGACTTGACCATTACACATTGGCTGAAGTGAGGTTAACCTAACTATGTCAAAACCTAGGGCCTCTCACTTTATAGTCATGACTCAGTTAACAAAGCACTGAGTTTTGATGAACCAAAGGTCCCAGTGAGAAGCCACATATATACTGAGCTACACAGCCACTTTCTTAAACCTGCCAGCTTTTCTGAGTTATTAAAAAAAAGTCTCTCTCTCTCCTGTTCTTTCCATTTGTGTTCTGAGCATGCTCCCCGACCCCCAACACTGAGATTTTTCTCTTTATCTAAGTGTTCCTTCTCCACCACATGCCTGCTTGTCCATCATGTGGCTGACCTCCATGGCTGCTTAACTAAAATTGCTCTGGCCTTTTCTATTTTGTATCTCCCTCCTCATGGCAGCTTTGTTTTAGATTTGAATAAAATCGCCCTTGAGTGTGTTTTGAATTAATTCTTAAAATCCTTTACTAATGAGATTGAGAATCCTAAGGGGAACCCCAGTTTTTTCATTAACTTGGGCCAACTCTGGCAGACTCCTCCAACATCTCTGGTAACAGAAGAAAGTGCTACAAACACAGACTGTAGTGATCTTACCGAGAATTAACGATACTTCGCCTTCCTCTTTACATATCAGGTCTTGTAATCTATGATTTGGGTACAGTATCTCTCCATCCTACATGAACTTGCACACAAAGGGAATTTTGTGATGTCATTGGTTTCCCAGCATCATGCAACAAAAACAAAAATCTGTTTCTCATTAGGCTATGGGACTCTAAATTGGATTTAGCTGCTAGTCTATGGCAGAATTAAGCTACTTTAGAATGGATTCTTCTATTTGAAAACGCGTTAAATTTTAATGCAGATCTTTCTGTGGTATCATAGTTCATTTCCCTTTATTGTTGAAAATACTCTATAAACCAAATATGCAAAAAGTCTTTTTTCCACATACCAGTTAAGGGATGTCTTGATTGTTTTGAGTGTTGGACAGTTATAAATGCAGTCTTTAGCAGAAATGCTCATCTAGAATCTTGTATGTGTTCATCTTTTCTTGAATGATGCTCTAGGAGTGCATAGGAGAGGCATAGGTCATAGGCCATAGGTCATCATTCCCTTCCAAAATTCAGTTCCTTCTAACAAAGCTCTAAGATAGGAGGCTTTTGTGATAACATTATGTCCACAAAGGCTCTTTATTCATGGATGGTATCAAAGGAATCTGCCAAAAAAAAAGTTTAAAAAAGTAAAAAAGTAAAAAATAAAAATAAAAATAAATAATCTGCCAGTTTGGTCTTAAACTTCCAAACTTTCTAAAATAAGTAACAAGTAAATCCCTATTCTTTATAAATTATCTACTGTGAAATAATCTGACATAGGCTAACATTCTGTTATAGCAACATGAGTAAGTAGAAACACCTATCAAGTTGTTTTTCATAGTGACAACCATTTATATTTACACTGTTAATGAGCCGAAATCCCTTGAGTTTCTCATTCTTGTTTGGACTATGAGAGATTTGGATTTTAGTCAGTCTGGTGGGTGTGTACTGTTGTCTACTTATTTTAATTTATGATTTCTGTAATAGCAGAGAGAGAACCTTCTCCGGTTTTTGTTTTCTTTGGTGAGCTTACCAGAGAATTCAGGTGAGGCTTGGTCCACAGGGTAGTTCTGTTGAGAAGTCCTGAGACTTCTAGATTTAGCTGTAGCAATGTGGAATGTCTTTAGGTCATTTGAACAATTAAAGCATAGATCATCCTTCCTTCCCTCTTCTTGCTTCAGATATGAGTACTGGTACTCACTTACCAGAGTCGCAGAGCAGGTAGCTGTCCACTCTTGCATTTAAATCCATAACAACCGTGAAATAGCTGAACTTCTCCTTGCCTTGCAGGTAGCCTGTGGTAGAGATTTCATTACTATGACCTGAAGTTAACATTAGCAACTGTTTAAATGGATGGCTTGTTTTCTTCTTGTTACACTTTAAGAATGTTTTGTATATTTAAGGCTTTCGCCTGTTATTTGGCTATATATTCCAGAAATATCTTTCTGAGTCTGTACATGTCTTTTCATCTTCTTGAGAGTGACTTTCTCAGTGCAGAACTATTGAATTTTAATAAATTCCAACTCATTGATGTTTTATTTCATGAAGCGTGCATTTGATTTTAATCTGAGAACTCATTCTCAAACCCAGGTCACACATTTTCTCCGATAACTTCTCTATGTACGGATTTGCATTTAGAGCTATATTTTTAGTTCATTTCTGTAGAAGATACTATGTCAAAATTAAAAGTTAATTTTGTTTATTCCTTCCAGGGACATCAGAGTCTATGAACAGTTGATAAGTACACTCTCCTTTCCCTACTGAATAACTCTTGCTCTTTTATTAAAGATACAATGTCTGCATTTCTGTGACCACTCAGAGCTCTCTACTTTCTTCGCTTGTATGCACCTAAACGTTTATTAAACAACTGAGTCTCAGCTATGGTAACTTCTGAGGAAGTCTTGAAATCAGGCAGCAAAATTCATCAAACCTTGTTATTTGACTCATTTAGATGACTCAAAGCGTAAAAAATCACTTGCCATGCAGTATTGATGAGTTCAGTTCCTGGCACTGCTGCGGAAGACAGACCCAGCTTCTAGAGACTGTCCTCTGACGTCATGGCACACAGGTACTTGTACTCATGTATACACGTGGTAGAACTCGCAAGCATGCAACACATAAACACCTAATAGTCATCAGCAACTTTTAAAAAGTCCAAAGCTTTGTGAGAACTAACTTGTAAAGAGACAGTCATTTTTTGACACTTTACCTAAGTTACCTATATATTCCATTATACATGCTAATGGGCTTCCTTTTTTTCATTTTGTTTGCTTGTTGATTGGTTGGTTGATTTTTGTTTTTGTCAGGATTTTTGTTTTTGTTTTTGTTTTTAAAAACAGGGTTTCTCTATGTAATAGTGCTTCTTGTGCTGGATTCACTTTGTAGACCAGGCTGGTCTCATAGAGATCTACTTGCTTCTGTCTCCTGGGTACTGGGATTAAAGCCCTGCACCACAGTGCCCAGCACTAATGGGCTTTCTTAAAACATCTTTGTAGAAATAGATAATGTACTTTGATCATATCCCACCAAAAAAATGCTATAATAATTATGATCCTGTTGCCGTGATAAAACATGTCCCTCAACTGAAGAATGTATAAAGAAACCATGGTACCTTTCCGCAATGGAATACTCTTCTGCTATCAAAAATAAGGAAATCTTGAAATTTGCAGGCAAATGGATGGAACTAGAAACAATCATTCTGAGTGAGGTAACCCAGACCCAGAAACACACATGGTATCACTTATAAGCCACATAACACAGGATAACCACACTACAATCCACAGACCTAAAGAAGTTAAACAACAAGGAGGCCCTAGGGAGGATGCTTAATTCTCATTCAGAAGGGCAAGTAGAGTAGACACTGGAAGCAGTTGAAGACAAGGAACAGGATGGGATCCTACCATAGAGGTCGTCTGAAAGACACCACCCACGGGAGGATGGAAGCAGATTCTGAGACACACAGCCAAACTTTGGGGTGGAGCGCAGGGAGTATTATGGAAGAATTGGGGCACAGAAGGACCTGGAAGGGACAGGATGTCCACAAGGAGACCAATGAAGCCAACAAGTCTGGGCTGGGAGAGCAAGTGCGCTGCAGAGACTGATGCACCAACCAAGGACCATGCCTGGTTGGGACCTAGACCCCCCACAATCGCTTTGTAAAGTGAACAAATAAAAATTAAAAAAATTAAAAGTGACTTATTGAAGAGTTTATTTTGGCTCATGGCTCTAGAGGGAGAGTCCACCATGGCAGGGTAGACCTGACGCCTAACAGCCTGAAATGTAACACAAAGCAGGGCGCAAATGAGAAGTGCGACAAGGGTAAAACTCTGAAAGCCCTCCTCCAGTAAGATAATGCCAGTAGCAAAGCTCAGCTACTTAATATTTCAATAACCTCTCTAAACAGCACCACAAAAGCAGGGATCAAGTACGTGAATACCTCAGGCTATGTGAGCCACTCTCATTCCAGCCACTACAAAAGCTCCACCCTCCTCGTTTACAGCCTCCCCCTCCCCCAGCATGATTCTTATGGATAGTTTTGTTTCTACTTCTATTTCATATATACAATCACATTGTCTATACTTACACAAAATATACGGTGCATAAAGGAGACAAATGGTATTTGTCTTTCAGAGTTTGATTTAATTCACTTGATTTGATAATACACTTCCTTCTCCACCTCAAATAGACGTGCCAGTAGAGATGAAAGATAAGTATTCTATAATCTAAGTCTCTGGTATAGAAAGAGTGCCCTGCTAACATTGTTTTCAAAATGGATCTTTTGAGGGTTTAAGTCTTACTTTCTTAAATGTAGAGTTCTTATTCTAGGAGCAAGGTTATTTGTTCATGGGGGAAAAGTCAATTACCCAATTACCACTGGGGAGATAATTTTAGGAGAGATAAAGATAGCATTGGAGATCCTGGGACTCCAGTCATACCCTTATGAGCTCTTGGCAGGGTGTCACCCTCTGATTTTTGTCAGTAATGGTATACACTGTCCCCTGAGCTGTTTGCATTCTCATTTCTTTATAACCTATAATTAATTATGCCCCTAGAAAAATATCTTCCCAGCAATAAATTTATATTATGAACCAGACTTCATTTGGGAGCACCATTCATAAAGCTTCTCTCCCTGCCTGGCTCCACGAAGCATGTACTTTACCTGACAGGGAGGATGCATTCAATTATATCTTACCTGGTGTGCATCACTAATTATGTGCCAGGATGGGTCCTTATTGACTCACAGAAGTCTACACCAGAGAATCTACAAAAGAAAATGAATTTCATAATAGAGAAACTCATTTGATTTCAGTAAAAATTTTGTAAAAATTATGTTGGAAGAAAACCCTATTATGTACAACCTAAGTTCTAAGATGTTTATAATTTTTTAAAAATTAACTACACACATTACAACAATTTTCTTCTCATGCTCCAGATATAAAAAGACACAGATTGAGTTTAAAGAAAGTGTTCAGTAAATGAGTGTCAAGATCAGCTATAACTGAAGCATGCTCTAAGAGATACATAAAGGACCTTATGGAAGGGACAGAAGAGTAGAATATACCTGAGCATTTATGAACACTGCTACTGTTGTTAAAGATAGAACATATATATACACCTCACATCCTCAGCTTTAATAGACTTACTGCTTCCACTATCACAAGAAGAGAATGCATGAAAGTTCACACCTCCACTTCTGCTCCCCACACTGTGGTTTTCCATTCTTACCAACGATCTTCACACAATCTTCCTGAAGCCTCATCTCTGTATTTGAACTTGAGATGCTATTCTTGTAGGTTTTCTCCTTTTTCATTGCCTAATTCCATTGATTTGTCTGTCTTTTGGTTATTATGAGAAGATACTGCTGATTGTTGTTTGGCAAATTTTTAAAAATTAAAACACATTTTGGGCACCCTTAGCTACCTCCCTAGTTTGTCTCCTCTTAGCTAAAGCAAAATTTCTGCACAGTATCTTCTGTTTACAGTAGCATCATTTTTCTTTCTCCCCAACTCCCTGAAATCTGTGCAGCTGCATTTCCACAGTCACACTCAGCCCTCCCTGAAATATTTCAGGATTTCAGGTCAAGTTTATCAATGATTTCCACTATATATATATATATATATATATATATATATATATATATATATATTTTTTTTAACTTATTTGTCAGAGTGAGGCATGCAGTCCATGGATCCTGTGTAGAGGAGAGAGGACAAAATTTAGAAGTACTTTCTCTCCTTCGATCATGTAAGTTCTAGGGATTAAATTCAGGTTTGGCCAGGGAAACCTTTACCCACTGAGTCATCCCACTATCTCCATTTCTTGTTGTTTAAAATTTTAAAAGAAGCCTCATTGAACTAGTAAATTCAAAATAATTTCAAGTACTCACAATTTCTAGCTCTTGTTATTGGAATCATTCATCAACTAGTGGCTTTGATTTTGGTTTCTATGTAGCAAATTTATGCAGTATTGTTTAATTATTTGACAGTTTGGGTAACATAACAATAGAATTATTTTTTCAGAAAAATAAAGGGAACTAAAACATTACAATATTTGAATTTTGAACCTTGTATTGATAGAATAGCAAACATTTGTACTACACTGGCGAAACTAAACAATACTCTATCTTTAAGGAGGGAATGGCACCACACAATGCAATTCCAACATTTGGGAGTCCCAGACAAGATAAGGGGTCTGAAGCCAGTCTGCTATTTACAGTGAGACACTGTACAAATAAAATAACAGAATAATAACCATCTTTAACAATAAAATTCTATATCTTAATGGATTGTTCTTAAAAGCATTTTATATTGATAAAAGGAAGCATAATGGCAGGTGAGCTGGACGGTGCCTATGCATTCCTTAAATCCCAGTGCTCTGGGAGGAGCATCTCTGAGTTCAAGGCTAGCGTGGTCTATAGAGAGAGTTCAGGACAGCAAAGGCTACAGAGAAACCCTGTCTCAAAAAACAAACAAACAAACAAAAGAATGACAGATGGTACTATATATTTTTAATGAACACCATGTATTTCAATGTTTGTTTGACATAATTATCTTTAATATTAATTTTAGTGTGGTTATAATTACTAATTATGATTCTTATGAAGTAGTCTCAAACTCTTTCTCTCTCTCTCTCTCTCTCTCTATATATATATATATATATATATATATATATATCATATATATGTGTGTATATACATGTATATAAAATGTGTATGTGTTTGTGTGTGTGTGTGTGAGTGTGAGTGTGTGTGTGTGTGTGAGTGTGAGTGTGTGTGTGTGTGCGTGTGTGTGTGAGTGTGTGTGTGTGTGTGTATACACATAAATATATAACATTTTCAGGTCATTGCCTGGACTGTTATCTGAGGGTCAGAATATTTTTACGAGAGAAAATACTTTGCATAGGTGCCTAAGAATCTTATAAATTTGATTAAAACTCCAAATAAAAATTTTAATTTTAATTATATTGCTAAATATAAAATATTCCTCTAATTATTTCAAAAGGTGATTACTTTCTTTCCTCCAGTCAGAATTATTTTCTTCAATAAATTCAATATAGTCTTAATATAAATGATAATTGTAAATACTTTATTGAATTATAACGCATAACTTCTCAGTACTTTCCAACTCATTCCTCTTTGATACAGCACAAAAATTAATCAATTAAACATTGTAATGACATCAACAGTTTTTTCCTAGCAGGAATATTGACCTACAATTATAGTTTCAGCACTGTGGGAAGATAAAACAAGAGGACTTTCTAAAATTTTAATACAACCTAGGTTACAAATTGCAACTTTGCCCAAACAAACAAACAAACAAACAAGACAAAAAGAGAAATACAAGCAAGCAAGTATGTCAAAAATATGAGTTAAACCAACATGTAATTGTAGAAATCCAAATTATTATTGCATCACCGTAAAAGTTTTACAGTTATTCTAAATTTTTGCATATATAATGTATGCAGTTCTCTGTTGTAAAAATTTCAATTTGCATTGCTACATGTTTTAAGCTAATTTGTGGGCAATTATGAGTTATATGTAGTCTGTGCCAGTTCCAAATACTGTTTTATTCCAAAGGTTTCTTAATTAGGTCTAAGCTAGCTTCTATCTCTCATAATCCTCCTTCTCACCCAACCAATTATCTTGACTCAAATGTGGGACACTTTAACCTGCATTTGCAATAGTATAAATAAAAATGTCAAATGTTCTCTGTTCAACAGAAATTCACCCCAGACTTCCTTTGTTGTCACATACTAAATCAGGGATCATTAGACTTGAAGTAATTTTCTGTTTGCAGCAGCTGCCAAAACTTGGAAAAGGCTGGCAACATTACTGTTAAATCCTCTTTTGTTTCTCGAACCAGTGCCCTAGACTTGCCTCTACTTTTGGAATATTGCTTGTAACTGGTCCCTCAGGGCATCTGCATCACATGCTAATCACATTAGCAGTGGAAATAATCTGTGTAAAATGCAGTCCATTAGCACCTCAGAGGAAGATAAGAAAGACGCCATTATTCTGTCCATTTATACCCTAGAAATAGTGAAGGGATTTATCTCAAATCAATTCTGAGGGGAGTTAATGAAATATTTTATCTTTGAATTAGCTACTGATGTTATTTTCATGATATCCATGCTCTAAGGATTTTTAAAATTCTTTTCTTCCTGACTTGTAAGACACCTTTTGTCTTACATGAATGCTGAATTTCTTGAAGCTTCCATCTAAGAATCATGGCTATAACCCAACACTCTTTTCCTACAACGCTTCTACAAAACAGCTATGCCTTTCTATCCAACTCCCTCTTTTAATTAAAACATAATTTTATTCTATGTATAAGACTGTTTTGCCTTCATGTGTGCATATGTGCAGCATATGTATGCTTCATAGGCCAGAAGAGGGTTCCAGGGTTCCAGGAACTGAAATTACAGGTAGCTGTGAACTATCATGTAGGTGCCAGAATTCAAACTCAGGTTCCATGAAAGAGTTAACCTCTCCTTCTCTCTGTTATCAGAATTTGGGGGAGTCCCTTCATTTTCACAGGGAAAATTGGAATAACCCTCTTGTGGCTCTTAGGTTTATTAATAAGATAATTTAAGAATGGACTCAAATGGAAACTCCAGAAAACTTTTATTATTATAATTTTTAAAAATTAAAACAAAACAAAAAGATAAGGCAAGTTTAGCACTATCCAGAGGAGAATATAAGTGAGAAATAATATATATATATATGAGAAAAAATTAAAAGCATTTAATTTGTTTTGGAGGATAGCCACATGGCAGAGAAAGGGCCAGCATAGAAAGAGTAAGCCTCCAAATTACTGAAAAACCAAAGTGTTAAAGAAAGCATGCTTAGAATAAAAAAGAAAGGAGAAAGGGGAAAAGTATGCCTTTCTGAGTAATTCAGAAAAGGTTAGCAGACTTAAGAATTCTCCTGGCTGTGGCACTGTAAAATACTATGCTAGGGCTGGGAATTCTGGAAAAGTAAATTACAGCTTCTCATTAAAAGACTAATCATTCTGCCTGTCATTTAGGGCTTGAGGAAAGCTCATCATCCCAAGAGACATACCCCTTTCACAGGTAATTGGCCTGGCCCAGGTGGAATATTAAATCTCCGTCCAGGGTAGCTATTATATTCCCTTGACTTGGAATTTTCCTCTAATGGGCCTTGATTATTATTCTGACATCCTGATTTTTAAAATGTGCTTATTTTCTAATGTGAAACTCACCTCCTTCTGAGCTAGAACTACATATTTAGCTTTTTAAACCCATAACTATGATTAAAGTATATTGATAATCAAAATGTATGTACATTCCTTGAATAAACTGTACTTGTTATTCTTGATATGATTAGGAATTTATGTTATGATACTGAATGACATTAATCTTGAACTTTTTGATCTTGTCCTATTTTCACCTCACTTAGTAGTCTAGCAAAGACTGAAAAAGGCTCCTTTCTTATTTCTGTTGTGTTTTCTTACCAATTCTACCAATGTGGGTTTTGTTTTGTTTTTACGTTTTTGTGTTTCTAAATGATTTTCATAGATCCCATGTATTCAGTTTTTGCAAATGAACAGTAATTATATGTACTTATAACTACAGGATACTTTAACATAGTCTTCATTTAAAGTATGTTAGTTTATTTTATTGACATTACTTAGTCCAGTCTTGCCATTATCAGATTCCACATAGCATGAGTTACAGCTTCGAGCTCAGAGAGAATATATAAATAGGAATAGCTACATTTTGGAACTGAATATACAATGTAAAAGATCCACAAACACAGAAGGGTAAATGATGCGGAGGGAGTAATGGGAATGGTTGTCATGTAAGCAAGCACTATTGTGTCGAAGTAAAAGTAAAGGAGCACGAGGGATTTCCTGAAGGCAACAGAGCCTTCATTGTGCCAGATGGATATAACATGGGAGGTGAGGATAATATAAAATCAACAACCACTAACGCCACTCCACGCCAGTGAATGCTAGGTCCTCCATTTCATGGCCTTGAAAAAGAACTTGAAGGATGAATTTCAGGAGGATCGTTATTATGGGTGAGAGCCTAAGTGAAAGGAAGCAAGTGGGGCTCCTTTATAGCAGGAGTAGGTCCCAAGGACGACTTGCCACCAAGGGTCTTTAGGCATTAAGACAGCTTTTCTGAGAGTGGGAGGAGGAAGGCATCCATAGACCCGCCCACCGCCAACACAGCAAGCTGTGGACATCTAGAGGGTCCGCTTGCCACCACACTTTGCACAGTGCCAGCAGAGGAGCCACCCAGAGGCCTGCCAGCTTTATGGCCTTCTGCAGCTGGTGTCACTACAATGTGCAAGTATGAGGGGAACAGGTGGGAGAGAAGGAGGACTGGAACAGTGTGAGCATTATGAAGAAAGAGGGAACTGGAGATGCCAGGGTGGAAAGGAGTAGCCTGTTGTGAGTAACCAGCTCTGCTATCTGAGGCCATGGTGGAGTCTGGGAAGGGCCATGTCTGAGTCTGTGGCCATGCAGCAGCACGGGTTGTTGGTGTAGAAGTCTACGGTTCATATTACCTCTAGGGACTGTGGGGAACGCGCCTAGCCTAGGCAGCCACCTGAGAGCACATGGATGTCCAAGGGCTAAGCTGAACTGACCCTGGCCCCTCACAGGCTGTGCACTCTGAAAAGTTGACCCTACATCTCTTATAGAAGTGTAGTTCCTAGCATCCAGGTGCAAATATGCGAAAACTGGCAGGCTGACCCAGGCCCAGGGCTTTGAGTTGGACCACCACAAAATCTACATCATTGGCTGGAACAGTTAGACTATGTGAAAGGGCTGATTCTGCTGAAGGAAAGCTTCAAGATTTCCATGACACAGAGCAACAAAAGAAAAATGGGGTGGAGTCCAGGTGAAGATCCAATATTGATCATGTGACAGAAGCCAGGGACCTTGAACCAGACAAATGACTCATTGCCATGAACATTTGCAAATGGGGATGAAGATGTGTGGGCATCAAGCTATAATGTTGTGCACACTGTGACATACCACAGTTCCCATGATGAGATGTTTTCCATTGCTTTGCTTTGTTTTGTTTATTTAAGTATTTATTTTTTAAATTTAATTTCTATGGGGAGGTTGCAAGGGAGGAGGGCTGATAGATGGGACAGAGAGATGAGTGAGACTGGGTGCATGATCTGAAACTCACAAAGTTGAAAAAAATTACCTGGGTTAAGCTACAATGGTGAAGTGGTTAACCCAGTTGTCCAGTCTAGGTTTCCATGCT